>NW_003852504.1:1657159-1689611 GCF_000181295.1 Otolemur garnettii | reverse complement strand
TGGGGCTGGGTTTGAACCCACCACCTCTGGTATATGGGGCTGGTGCCCTACTCCTTTGAGCCACAGGCACTGCCCCACATTTTACTTTTAACTAGAAGGGCAAGGGCAAGTTCAGAACTCTGTGGGATGGTGCCCAGAGACAGCATTGGATCTTGGGGAGAGTCTTGCCTTCTTTTGAAAAAACCTTTTCTTACCAGTTCATGTGGATATGCAGAGCCCTCATCCTACTAGATCAGAAGGACCGGGCCCAGAAGACTTTTCTTGGTCCCCCTAGTTAGATGAGGGAAGGGCGTTCTTGAAAGGCCTTTGGGAAGCTGGGGTGGGGCACAAGGGTGGGGAGCGTTGAGAGAGCTATTGGACCAGTGCCAGAAGAGATGGAGGGAAAAGAAGATGCGACCTGTGATGTCTGGCTGAAGGAACTGGAGTAACAGAAATGAATGGACCATTCCATCTTCACCTCCATTCCTTGAAGCTCTGTTAGAATTCCTCAATGCTGGGAACCCCACCTGAGATAACTGGGCCCCCCATGGATAAGGAGGTCCCCAAAACTGGAAAGGGATTTCCCTTCCTGTGAAAAAATTGGACCATTTGTGTCATCCCCTCAGTGCCTCAGTTCCTCCATCTGTACAATGGAGCAGCATTAGCCTTCCTGCTCCTGTCTCCTTGCTGAGGGCAGAGAGTATGTGAGAATACAAAAGAAAACTGGATACAATATGCAATGTGGGTGAAGTATCTCTAATTTCAGCCCCAGCTGGGAGGTACAGGTAGTGCCAAGACAGTTAGAATTCTACAGACACTGGAAGGCTGGACATTGCTCTAGGCCTTCTAAAGGGTAAGACACTGCTCCTCCTGCCTCTAGCTTAGACTTCTGGGGGTGGGGGGGTGGTGGGTGCTCAATCCTGGCCTTTCTTGATCTTGCCTGGCCTGGTATGGGAGTACTATTCCTGTTGTCACTGATCAAAAATTAAGGTGACTCCTTAATGGCCAGAATTTTGTTAAGTGGAAAAAATTCCTTTGGTAGGCTCGGCACCTGTAGCTCAGTGAGTAGGGTGCTGGCCACATACACTGAAGCTGGCAGGTTTGAGACCGGCCTAGGCCTGCTAAACAAGAACAACAGCTGCAACCAAAAAATAGCTGGGCGTTCTGGCAGGCGCCTGTAGTCCCAACTACTTGGGAGGCTGGAACAAGAATTGCTTAAGCCCAAGAGTTTGAGATTGCTGTGAGTTGTGACGCCACAGCACTCTACCAAGGGTGACACAGTGAGACTGTCTCAAACAAATAAACAAAAAATTCCTTTGGTGGCCTGAGGTGGTCTTGCCTCTGAGTCTGTAGAATGTTGTTGCCCAACATTCTCTGATTGAAGTTCCTGAACTCTGGAAAATGGGTTGTCTCTTTCTAGTGGTGTGTGTGTGTGTGTGTGTGTGTGTTTGCAGGGGAGTGGGAGGAGGGGGCACAAGGTGAAATGGGCAAAGAGGAGGGACATGGGAAGCAGCATTGCAGGCATTAACACGTCCAGTAGATTTTGTTTCTCATCCCACAAAGGCTTAGACCCGAAAAGCCTGTGAGTAGCTTCAGGTGAAATTTCCTGTGGTTTAAGGATTTTCAGACCCCAGTTAGCCCTCTGCCCACCTGGGTAAATGAAAGACAGAGTGAAAAAATAAAAAGGAGAGATGAAAGTAAATATGTGAATCTCCTTTTTACCTCATGAGGTCTTTGTAGAAAAGATGCCAGCATAGACACCCAAGAGGCAACATGGAGGGAGCAAGAGGACCGTGGGAAGAAAAAGGAAGATGACTGCCTGTCTTTCCTAAAAGATTTTCCTTTATTTCTCTGTAGCTGAAACAGTGAGCTTAAGGGGCTTACACTGTGGTCAAGGAAACAGCTTATAAGAAATAAGTAGAACAAGAGAGAGCTGAGGATCAATATTCGGGTTAAAAAAAAATCAGACCAGATCAAAAATTTGAAAGATAGTCAGAACCAGGGATGGCTTCTGGGAGGAGGTGAGATTTGAACTTCTACTTGGAGAATTTATTATTTTTCTTTTTTTAAAAAAATTAAATCATGAACACATAGATCATGTATACATTAATGCATTTATGGGGTACAATGTGATTTCATATAGAATTAGGAACACTTACATCACACTGGTTAATATATACCTCTTCTCATTTACTTAATTATTGTGTTAAGACATTTGTACTCTATACTTGATAGATCTGACATGTACCCTTGCATTATGCACTATAGGTGTGATCCCACCATTCACTCTCCCTCAATCTGACCTTCCCTCTCCCCTCCTATCCCCCCTCCTCCCTTCTTCGTCCTGGGACATAGTTGTGATCTATTCTTCATGTGAAAGTGTGAGTGATTGTAAATTGGTTTCATAATAGTACTGAGTACATTGGATATTTTTTTCTTCCATTTTTGAGATACTTTACTAAGTAGGATATGTTCCAGCTCCATCCATGTAAACATATACAGAGTGATAAGGAGGGCATCCCAGGCTAGAGAAACATCATTGGTTCAGGTGGAGGTGGCAGGGTGTTGGTGCAGAAAACACAAAGGCTACAAAGAGCCATAATTGCTGAGGGAGGGAGGCAGCAAGCAACCAGCATGGCTTAAGAGGGAGCTGCCAGTTGCAAGGTCATTGTAGAGATCTTAATAGAGTATAATGTATTAGTGGGAGCAAGGAGAAATACTTTGTTTCTCTTTTGAAAACTACATGTTCTTAGGGTACCATGGGGGAGGCTTCCCCTCTTCCCCTAACTTCCCAGCTCAGTATTCTTGCCCTGCCCTACAGCCACCCCCACATACTCATGCTGGCAAGGATAAGAGGGGACATATAAAATGAAGAAACTGATTTCAAGAACAATAATCAGTATAATTATCTTACAATCATATTGTGACCATGCATGTCACTGCGCGCCCACGCGCGCGCGCGCGCGCGTGTGTGTGTGTGTGTACGTGTACATACTACTTTCCAAGGGTATGCACAAAGCATGTCTTGCATGTTGTGAAATGGAAGCAGAGCAGGTGGCAGCCCATTTGGCACCCTGTGAGGCAGGCTTCAGGGCACAGTGAGAAGGGCACAGGACTTAAGATTCAAATCCCAGTTCTGCCAGTGCCTATCTGGGTGACCCAGAGGACATCCCTTCACCTCTCTGAACCTCATCTGTAAAGTGGGGATAATAATAGTACCCAACCTGTAAAATCGTAGTGAGGGTGAAATGGGATAATCTGTAAAGTGCTTGGCTCATAGTAGGTGCTCAGGCATAGATTTTTAGATTAGTAACCATCCTCAATCCCATGCCATCCTCAGGAATTTACTCTGAAAACCTGAATTCCCACCATTTATCATGAAGTCCTAGCTTCTTTGTTCAAAATGCTGTCCAAGGCAGTGCTAGGCACTGTTTGTGTGGGAGGCACAGTAGTGGAATGGAGGTGATGGGGGTTAGTGGTATGATCCACTTATTTGTATAGGTTTGTAACAAACTTTTATACAAAAAGAAGTAGAAGCACTTCTTGTTCCCCAAAAAGTTACATCTTTCTCTTTCCCAAAAAGGTTACATCTTTCCCATAGGAGAGAACAACCAACCAACTAATTTTTATCCCAGGCAGAATGGGCAAAGAGGCCCTCAAAGAGGGACAAAGTGCTATAAATCCATAGGGGAGGGAAGATGACTTCACCTGGGAGGTACTGTGGGCACCTTCTTGGAGGCAGGGGCAATTCAGCTGGTCCTTTGAAGAACAGAGTTTGATTTGCAGAGAACAAGGTGGGGTCCTTGTCACAGGACCTGGTTACAGGCTTGGAGAACGATTGCTAACAGTACAGACTCTGGAACAGGACATACCTGGTATGCTTTGCGAATAGCAGTTCAGTTGGGTGTGGCATGCAGGAAAATACATTAACTCTTTACCAGCAGTTGTGGAGAGGGCTTAGTTGATCAGGTTAACCCGCTATTTGCTAATTAAGTGCAGAGCCAGGAAGGGACCTATTGTTCCTGGCTCAGCTGGGAGATGTAGATGAAGGAGAATTTAGCTTAAGAAGAATCTGGTTTTGGGCTTGGTGCCTTAGTAACAGTGGTTACGGCACTAGCCACATGCACTTGAGGCTGGTGGTTTGAGCCTTGGCCCAGGCCAGCTAAACAACAATGATAACTGCAACAACAACAAAAAGGTGAGAAGTAATCTGGTTTCTGGGGAAGGGGTTAAACCAGGTGTAGAACTGGAGAGAAGAGTGCCTAATATGGGTCCACTCAAGGACCTGAGTTCAGGGCAGAATTTATAAGGAGACACGATGGGCCCTGAAGAGTAAAACTTTTTTTCCTGCTCATGCCATCTCACTTCTCAAAGGGCCAAAAATTACCTGATATCTGTTCTCATTCCTTTCTAGGCACCTTAAGGATTTTTTCAAGTTGAAGAAGCTTGTATGCAACTACAAGACCTGGGGGAAGGGGTGACATGTGAAGCAACCATTACCTTCACTCCTTACCTGCACAGAAGTAATTCTCTAAACTCACCAACCTTTCAGATAGAGAGCAAAACTTTCCTATAACAGGAAGGAAGGAGAAGAGTAGGCTAAGGGAGTGTCTGCAAAAGGGTGTAAGGCTGGCAAGTAAAGAGGGAGACTCAATTTGGCTGAGGACATGTGTTCTTTACAGATGGCCAGGACAGTGGGCTTTGTCTAGGTCAGAATTACTTCTCCTGAGGGTTCTTGCCTCCTATCCCCTTACTATGGCCCCCCCCCCAATACTGTGATCACCACCTGTCTCCACAGATAATAGGAAGGAGGCAATCAAGAACAGCCCACAAGCGGTGCCCATAGCTCAGTGGGTAGGGTGCCGGCCACATACATGGAGGCTGGTGGGTTCAAGCCCAGCCTGGGCCTGATGAACAACAATGACAGCTGAAAAAAAAAATTGCTGGGCGTTGTGGCAGGCGCCTGTAGTCCCAGCTACTTGGGAGGCTGAGGTAAGAGAATCACTTAAGCCCAAGAGTTTGAGGTTGCTGTGAGCTGTAATGTCACCGCACTCTACTGAGGGCGATATAGTGAGACTCTGTGTCAAAAAAAAAAAAAAAAAAAAGAACAGCCCACAATACTCTCTACAAGGATGGGCCTAGCTGTCTGAGGAAGGATGTCTAGGATGACACTGCCTAGCTGGTCCCCACTTGGGAGGGCAAGCTTAACCCATGCTTTTTAGGCTGGTTCCAGGAGAGAAGAATCCAGAATCCAGCAACCTTGGGACAAGACAGTTCATCCTTAAGGGCTAGAGTGAATTCCAAGCCAAAGGGATGGTCTTAAGAAGTTGGAATTAACCAACCAAAAGCATCCCTTTGTCAGTTGTATTGGGGGGGGGGGCTGGGGACACCAGGAGTCCATGCCTAGGGACCGTATTCACCTTTTATGGCAAATATCCAGCAACCATAAGCCAATTCTTTTTAATCTTTTTCTGAGTGTCTACTATGTGCGAGGGACCTTCTCAATACTAGCCAACAGGTACCAAATATGAATGATGTAGCAGGCTTGTACGATGCACCACAAACTTTACTTGTATTATCTCAGTTCATCCCCATAATAAGCCTGTGATATGTAGATACTATTAATGTCCCCATTTTACAGAATGGGAAACAGAGGCTCAGGGAAATGAAATAACTCACTGAAGGCCATACCCCTAACAACTAGGCAGAACTCAAACTCAGGTCTTGTTGGCTGTAACCCTAGGTGCTACGTGCATGAGCAGTCCACTGCACAGCCTCCAGTGTGCTTTACTGCCTTGCTCCTCACTACACGAAGCGTTCTCCCAATTAGTAGATTAGTCATGTGTTGACACTTCTAGTCTCAGTCTAATGGCTTGTTTATTTAACTGATGGATGCTGCTCCCCATTTGAGGCCATTAGCATTTAAACAAAACAAAACAAAACTGTTGAGCCTGGCAAAGTGACACTGTGTTTACTGTTTTTCTCTCAGTGTCAATTGTGAGCATTTTCCAAATATGTATT
The DNA here is from genome assembly GCF_000181295.1 of Otolemur garnettii. NCBI lineage: Eukaryota > Metazoa > Chordata > Mammalia > Primates > Galagidae > Otolemur > Otolemur garnettii. Next base: position 1,683,611 of record NW_003852504.1, on the reverse strand, counting down.
TTGATGTGCTAACAGTCCCTAAAGAGAACTGCAGAACAGTTTAGCAATCTTCTCATGTAGCTCCAGCCCCACTCCCCATAATTTCCTTCATCAGGGGGAGAAGTCTTGGCTAGAATGAGGAAGAGGGATGATAATAATCCTAGTCTGAATAATTTTAGGGGGCAGAGGAACTAGGCTGGACAGGGGACTCTGTCTTTGGGAGCTAATTCCCAGAGTATTGTGCTTGGGGAGGGAATTTGATATTTCTTTCCAGGACAATAAGAATATCTGTGCCAAGGCAGAGGAGGAGGCCGGGTGCTCCGAGGCATCTCTGCTGGAGTCTCTGGACACTGTCCGATTGTTACTGTTTCAGTTTCTGCTTGGATCACTGACCTTGTCCATTTAGAGCAGGCTGGCTTGGGTGAAGACTGGGTAGGGCTTAAGAAGGACCAAGAAGACCCTTCTGGCTGGGGGTGGGGATGTGAAGTGTGCAGGGAACTGGAGTAACTCTAAAATGACCAGGTTACAAATGACCTGCTGCAAAGTACAGGGTGAATCTTGTATCCATAAACGGGAGACAGGAGCACTTCCACTGTCCCCTACTGCTAGAATAACTGCTGTTGATCATTGCTGTGTTGATCAAGTCCAATTTCTTTGCAGTCTCCCTCTTCTGACAGATTGGTGTTCAGCTCGACCTTGGGGCAAATGGATGGAGTGCTACAGGTTTGATCCTTATATGGGCTAGTTTGCTTCACACTGAGAAAACCTGGCTACTACTTTGCTCCCACCTCCATTTGCAAACTGGAGTTAAAGTCCTGCAAACCATTCCCAGTACTAGAAAGCCACATCACCCAGTGTGTTTTGATGGTGGCTGTACCCATATCTGGCCCCAGCAAGTCAGCCTCCGATTGGGGATGAGCTAAGACAGCTCCTTAGTTTTTTCCTCACTCAGGACATGCTCTGGAACTGAGAGTTCTGGGGACCAAGAGGTAGGCATCTGCCTCCTGCATAATTAGGTTACATCAGTCTCAAAATGCATTGATGGCCCATGACTTTGGGCATCATGCTGTGCCTGGTACGAGCTAGTAATCCCAACCCAGTCCTGGCCCTCCCGAGTTTACAACCTTAAGTCACACAATAATAACACAGATCCCCAAGGCAGGCAGTTAACAAATACATCCACTTGTCCACCAATCTACAAGGGATCCATTGAGTGAGCTACAGCGACAAACAGGTTCCCCCTTCAAAGAGCTTCCATTCTGGTAGGTAAATAGGTATGCCTGAGTGAGGGCTGGGAGAAAAGGTTCAAGTGAGGAAACACCTCAACTTGGGCATCAATGTATAGACTTTTTTCTTTTAGTGCCTATTGCCATGTGGCTGGATTTTTTGTCTACTTGAGCCACGTCCCTCATCCTAAGTCGGTTCCAGGGTTTGATTCCAGTCCTCCGCCTGCTGGAGCAGTGCGGAAGGGAGAATTCGGGGCAAAGAGGTGGGGGCTAAAGCCTCGTCCTCTCTCCCAGGGTGACCTGGGCGTGTCACTGACTTCCCTCTTAGGGCCTGACGGTCCTACGTTAAGGTCTGTCACAGCTTTTCGGGACAGTCTCCCACTCTCGCCTCGCCAGCCTCTAGTTCTAGCGTGCGCTCAGCATTGGTGACACACGTTTGGAGCGGGAGCTGGGAGAAGGTTCTGGGTAAAGTCATCCCTGGAGGTCCGGTCGGGGCGACGCCCCAGGTCATGCCTGACAGGCCTAGGCTGCAGGAGGAGCCCATGCGGCGGGCCCCCAAAACACTTCCGACGGGCGCCTGTGCCCCAGGCGGCTTCCAAGGGCCAGGCTGGGCGGGGGCGACCTGGCCGTGCGGGAGTTCGAACTCCTAGGCAGAATGCCCTCCGAGGTGTGCTCGCGGCCAGGGGGTGCCGAGGCTCCCCCGAAGGCGGGTTGCGCGCAGCTCTGGGCCAGGCCGCTGCAGGGCTCTGGCGAGCAGCGAGCGAGGCAGGGCGGAGGGAGTGCGTGTGTGGGGAGAGCGCGCGGGAGCGCGAGCTGCTGGCCCGAGAAGGGTGGGTTGGGGAGCGGCGGTGGTGGCAGGAGGAGCGAGCGGGGAACGGGGAGGTCAGCCCGGCTGGCGGGCCAGAGCCGCGGGAGGGAGGGCGGAGCGCGGAGGGAGGAGATGGGGCCGCCGAAGGGAGGGGGCCGGCGGGGCGCGGCCAGGGGGCGGGGCGCGGGGACCTGGGGAAGATAAGAGCGTGCTCGCAGCGAACGAGGGCGGGAGTGAGGGAGGGGCGGGGGACTTAGAGACCAAAGAGGAGACAAAAGGACGGGGTGGGTGGGAGGGGCATAGACGTGCGGGAGTAGGGGAGGGGCTCCGGGGGACGCCTGGGAGGGAGGGGCATGTGTGTAGGGGGACATGGTGTAGGAGGGACTTAGAGAGGGACGTGAAGGGACAACAGAAGAAGGGAGCGCGGGGGTACGGAGAAAGGGGGGGGTTGGAGTGCTCCACCACATTGGCCACGAAGGGGAGGGAGGCCTGGCCACACACTGGGAGAGGGTTCTGGGGATGTACACTCGGCGGGGAAAGGGGGCCGGGGCTTCGGTGGGCTCGGGAGGAGAAGGGTGAGCAGACACGGGGAAAGGGAGGAGCGCTGAGTGATCCCGAGGGCGGAGGCGGATGGGCGTGTGTGGAGCGCTGAGAGCTGGGATTTAACGCTGCTGTTCGAGATGACCAAAGACCTCGGTGGGGGCTGCACAGACGGGACGGGGCTACCAAGGCAGGACGAAAACGACCCAGGGGAAAGTGGGACCTACGAGGGCTGGATAAGGTGGCGGGGGCGGCCTCGGGCTCGGCAGGAAGGCGCCACCACCGCCCTCTGCCCGTCCCCGGCGTGCCCCGCCCCGTCCGGGGGCCCTAAGGGCAGAGGCCTGGGCCGTGGGGGAGCCGAGCCAGGGCGGTACCATTTGGAACAGAGAGGGGGGCTTGGGGGGGAAGGGAGGAGCCAGGGGTCAGAACCCTGTTGGGGGCGGGGGGGGGGCGCCACACCCTGGGAAAAAGGCTTGGGCACATCCAGAATGGACCAATCAGCAAGCAAGGCCAGGGTGGCGTCAAGGGGCAGCTTTGGCCAATGGGAAGGGAGAACACTTCGGAGGTTCGGAGGAAGAAAAGAAAAAAAAAGCCCCGTGAAACAACAATCGAATCCGTTTGGGGGCTTGGAAGGCTGGGAGTGGGCATCGTTTATAGCACGTTCTGGCGCCTGCCCCTCCCCTTTTAAGGATGGGGTCACTCGCATCACTCCTGGCAGTGGGGAGCAAACAGCTGAGGAAGGTCCCGGGAAAGTAGACGGGGATTGGCCGTTTACTGGGGGCACTTGATTAGGCGCTTTAATTTGGGGGGTGGGTGGGACAGAGGGGGCAGTTTTGTGTTCAAAAGAGTGAGAACATGTTGTGTCTCTCAAACTGAATCAGAAGTGTGCAAGGGTCCCCGATTTCCCACCGCTGGCTACTGATATAAGTGTCAGTCAGCAAGTGGATCTTGGATAATCTCAAGCCAATGGATAATTTAAAAATTCCCTTTGGGCACTGAACACTGCTCAACATATTGGTTTCCCTTTCCTCCAAAATCCCGGGCTGTTTTGTAGGAGGATTAGCAATTGTAGGGGTTCACAGAAATTCTGCTGTGGCTTTTGGCTTCAGAGTTACTTTACGATTCTTGTCCCTGCTCAGTCACTAATGTGTAACACTAGATATACCACTCTTTTCTGAAATCATTTGCCTATAAAGTAAAGGTTTTGGGACTAGCTACCTTTGAGGTCTAAACATTTTGGAACTGATTTGGAGAGTGATGTGCTTGGAAGAGTGGGCCGTATCCCTGGGAGGAATTGCAAAAGAAAACTTGTAGTGGTAGAGCTCCAAGGGATTCTAAATGTCTCTAAAGCCCTTGAGATTTTATAGGAAATGATGTACATGTTTGTTTTTCTGGAGAGGGCTCATAACTTTCAACAACTTTTCAGAGGGGCCTCTGACACAGAACAATTAACCTGTTTTGGCCCCAAAATGCTCAAGGGGGGGCAGCTGAACTTCCAAGGCAGGAGGTTAAGTGCAGTAGTGGGTATGTCTTTGGAAACTGAAGCGTTCTCCAAATTCCTTGGTAGGAATCTCTAGTTGCAGGGGCAAAGGCAAGTTCCTCAGAGCTGATAATCCCATGTGAACTGCCATATTGCAAAGTAATGCTGGAATAACTGTATTTTGAATCAATGGTGAGTGCTTGGCCCTGAGCTACGAAGGAAACGGAATAGAGGTTTACTTCTGAAATCACATCTACATTATCTGTAAAGTAAGATAAACCCTCCTTGTCTTGTTATGAGAAAATAAGTATGAGATAGTCCGGACAGCAATCTGTATAAGCTGGGAAATTCACAAACGAGGTAAATAATAGTGGCTAGATTTGTGGGGACAGAACTCAGCTTTAGCACCACCCTGGTCTTAGGATCTGTCTAGGGCAGAATCTAAATGCAGACTTTGTACATCCTGTTTCTAGGTTCAGAGGCTAAAATACATAATATTGTATCACTAACTTTCACTCTTCAAAGTGGCAGTTATTTATGGTAAATTTTCTCATTCTGATTTAGGACCAACTACATAATTCTTGGTAAGAAAATGAGGGGAGAGAAAGCTAAAGTACAACTTGAGAAATGCACACTTGTGCATCCAAAGGTGTCTGACTTAAAAAATATGATTCAACTGGGGGACAACACAGAATACACTCTAGTTAAATAGATAAAATGCCTTTATTTCTAAAATGCAGCTTAACTACACCCACAGTGTGCTAAGCCAGTTTTGGAATCCATCCTGTGGCAGAGTAAAACTGGGCCAAAGGAGGAGCAGACAGGGCTCCGGGTCCCAGGCATCAAGATGTCACTCTTCTAAGAGCAACTCAATCTATAGAGTTTTTCTTTAGCTGCTTTTTGTGAAGTGCAGAGAGTTGTTTTGAATTCCTCTGTATGACAGAGAGGTCCGACCTGGAGGAAGACCTGTAGCCCACATCCTCTGCTTTTATGGGCTTAATGATATGGCCTGGCTTGGTGACAACCTTGGGAGTAGTCAGCTTTTGGAAGGCCCTCTGGGTGTTCCACGTGGATCCTATAGGGGTCTGGATGGTCCTTTCAAATTGCTGATGGTGGGTGAATGGATATGGGAGCACACGCACCTAGAAAGGAAGGAAGAGTGACTTGGTGTTAGCCAGGGATGCAGTTACATACTCTAATGACAACTCAAGTCAGGTACTGTTTTGGTTGAGGTCATGGTCTTACATGACAACTGCCAGTGACTAAAGTTACTGAGATGGTAAGGCATCCCAGTGCTCCCTTCTAACCTTAGGACTCCCAATCTGCCTAAGGACATTTAAGAGTAAATGAACCTAACTTAGCTTAGGACTCCCTGGGTTTACCCAACAATTTAGAATTAAAAAACTACTCTTGACATTGCCCCTGTCTAGCTACAGTGGCTCGAGGCTTCTGTCTTAGAACGAGTTTTCCTATATAACACCATGACTACAGGAGGCACCTAGGCCTTTGTGTATCCCTGTGGATTTTATGACACTTCTACCCTCTTCATGTTCTCAATCCTTTCCTAACCTCTCCTTGATACATATAATTGATGTTTTAAGGCACCCAAAGATGTAGACTGAATCCTGATATCTATCAGGATGTCACATTTAGCTTCATCTTTTGGCATCACAGAATGCAAAGCTGGAAGGCCCTAGATATTGGCAATGGGTCATTTCCCTTGGCCTCCAGTTTTGGCTTAGAGAAGGGAAGTGCTTGACCTAAGTAAATTAGGAGCAGCATGGGAGAACAGAACCCACAGCTCCTTCTCCTTGCCTGGTACTCTACTACATTGCTACCTTCAGACATTTAAACAATCTTTAAACACTTCCCCAGTTGCCAGAGGAGACAAAAAAAAAAAAAAATCAGGGAGTAAAAATCAGTAGTCTTTGGAGATATCCAATGGAACATGCAAGGAAAGCTGCGTACTATCTAGTGGCCTTGACAGTAGTGAAGGAAACAGATTCTCTTTGGGTTAAGGGAATGTCTTATTTGGTTTGGTGGTTAGATGAGTGCATGTCACCCAGGGGAAAAGAAAAAGAACACTTGGACAAAGTATTCAGTTTCAGGAGATCCCCAACTATCCCAGCTTGAAGCACTTTATTCTACTGCATGTTAGAATCTGCAGTGTATAACAGTTAGCTTTATTACAAAGCTAACAGATAAGGCTCGGTGCCTGTATCTCAGTGATTAAGGTGCTGGCCAGGTACACTGGGGCTGGTGGGTTCGAACCCGGCCCAGGGCCTGCTAAACAACAACAACAATGACAAAAATAGCTGAGCATTGTGGCAGGCAGCTGTAGTCCCAGCTTCTTGGGAGGTTGAGGTAAGGGAATCGCTTAAGCCCAAGAGTTTGAGATTGCTGTGAGCTGGGGCACCACAGCACTCTACCAAGAGCGATATAGTGAAGTGAGACTCTTGTCTCAAAAAACAAAAAAAACTAATCACCCTGGGAAGGGGAGGGTGATATTTATTGAGGTCCATATTGTACTTATCATTTGGAATTATAGCTTGGTGAAGGACCTTTTCCCCTGCCTATGTCATCAGAGACTTCTTAAAAGAGAAGAGGGAAACTATGGAGGCAACTATAAATATGAGCCTGCAGAATGGTAATTCTGAGTTTGGTAAGCCCAATTGCATCAGAATTATCTGGTATACTAGTTGAAAATGCAGAGTTGGGAGCCTTACTGTTGCTGCCCATATTACCCTTTAAGTCTAAATCTTTCGAGTCAGTAATTAAAACAACATAGTCTATCTGGAATTGAATAATGGTCAGTCAGTGAAAACAATAGATTTGATTCTTAACCACAGATCACTGGATTACTCCTCTCAAACAAGAGAGCCAGGCAGTAAAGAGAAAAGGCAATAAAAAGAATAGGCAGCTAAACAGCTAAGTACTCACCTGATGAGCAGCTGCATGGATGTTGCGCTTCTCATTGATAATCACATTTGGCAAATTCTTGTCTTTTCTTGGAGGACCCTCAGGGGCTTTGATGAGAAACCTAGAAAGCAGAACAGCAGGATGTCTTGACTAGGACCATTAAAGACTTAATCAAAAGGACAGGGAGGACACTTAAGGGCGAGGTGAGAGAACCTAGTGCCTTTCTGATAGGATTTCTTCTTCATTCTTACCGGCGTCTTTTCTTGGTACTGGGCTTCAAGCCCACACCACCCCACTCGCCCCAGCCAGGCAGCGTCAGGTCCACGTCCTTTGGCTTACTCGCCTCCATAGCTTCCTTCTTCTCTTTCAAGAAGTCTCTGATGACATCATCCCCAGCAAAAGCTTCCTTTATCATCTGCTTTTGGTCTCTCTCTGCTTTATCTTCCTGGGAAGAAAGAAGAGTGAGAACTACAAGCTTGCCTAATGAGCCATGGTTCATAGCAAGCACCCTTGAATTTTAGGTCGTGACATCTTAGCGCCCTCTAGGGGGGAAGTGGTGAGCAATGATGGTCTTGCAGTCTAACCAATCAGTAGTCAATCATGCTCTAATTTTCTTTTCCCTAGGTAAGTATTCCTAGCTTATTATCATGACACAATTTTAAACTTTTCAGTAAGGGAACTGCAGAGTGGAGGAAGGAATGGTCTGTGTTAGCAGGACTCCAAGTAGCCTGGGCAGAATGTGGGCTTCCTCCAGCTTGTATCCCTCAAAAGACAGGGCTCAGCACCCTTAGCACAGTGGTTACAGTGCCAACCACATACACTGAGGCTGGCGGGCTTGAACCTGGCCGAGGCCTGCTAAACAGCAATGACAACTACAACAACGATGACAACAGCAAAAAAAAAAAAAAAAATAGCCAGGCATTGTGGCAGGCGCCTGTAGTCCCAGCTACTTGGGAGGCTGAGGCAAGAGAATTGCTTAAGCCCAAGAGTTGGAGGTTGCTGTGAGCTATGACGCCACAGCACTCTACTGAGGGCAAAATAGTGAGACTGTCTCAAAAAAAGGAAGTTCTAGGGCTCTTCACTTCAGCAGTTTCAATTACTTAATTAGGGAATCCCTGACCACATGAGATCCCACTGAATAAAACTCTGGCCAACAGCTCAATGACTCACCTTTGAGTTGTCCCACCTGGGGTCTGGTCAGAGCTTTCCTCTGAGGACAGTTTTAGAGCCACGTCACACAAGTTTTGGTAGCTCAGGATTTAGGATGTGGGAGCCTTGGCAGTATCCACATATTTCCATCTATTAAAAATGTCACTGGGACCAGCCTGACCCCATACTATTCTGGACCTTTCAATTACTGAAAAGTATCCTCAGTGAAACAAAGCTTCACTATTCCTTGTCTAAGGATACTTTCTGCACTAGCTCCGATCCCCCATAATGGCCCATGACCCAGGCTCTGCTCACCGACTCCTCTATTGTTGTGGGAACTGCTAAAGACTTCATGGAAGGAGATTTTGTGGTTAGGAGGTTCTGCAGGTCAATCATTTGCTCCTTCTTTTTCTTCTTAGGGGCATCGGGCTGAGTATTTGAGTTCCTCTCCAACTGCTGCCCTTCTAACACAGGTCTGGGAAGCTCCTGATTTTGAAAACGTCCTTCTTTCTCCAGCTCTTCCAGAGTCTGTACTCTTTCTGGCCTCTGCAACAACTGGGGCTCTTCAGGGACAGAGTCCTCTCTCTGGACCTGGGGAACAGTCCCCACCAAACTTGTGTTTTGCTTCCTGGACTGATGGTTTTTCCTGCGCTTCCGAGACGGTGCTCTCAATTCAAACAGTACCTCCTGGCTGCTAGAATCTGTGAGGGGGTGGTGGTGGTGAAAGACATCAGAAAAAGATATTTGGAAGTCGCTTTATCACAGAGCATTTGTTGCGTACCCACTGGGTGCACTGGATACCACCTAACACATTCTAACAATGACAAATGACGAAGATTCTGCAAGCTAGATCTCCTGGAGAGGTCACCAATCATGACCTGTTAAATGGCAGGCAATAGAGTTTAGTAGTTAAAAGCAGCGTGTTGGGAAACAGACATCCTGGGTCCTATTCCCAGCTTTGGCAATGACTCACTATTTAACTGGGACTGTTGCTTAAATTTTTCTGTACAGTAAACTCTGCTAGGGAGACTGCCTCAAGTTCCAAACTGAAAAATGAAAACCATTTTAATAGGTGGCCTCTGAATATGTTTTACTGCTTATAAAAAAAAAAACCTTATCCAGGATTGTTTTATCTTGACTCAAGAATTCACACTCCATATCATTTTTTTTTTGAGACAGTCTCATTTTGTTGCCCTCGGTAGACTGCCATGGTGTCATAGCTCACAGCAACCTCAAACTCTAGGGCTCAAGTGATTCTCTTATCTCAGCCTCCCAAGTAGCTAGGACTATAGGTGCTTGCTACAACACCCGGCTATTTTTTGGAGGAGGGGTCTCACACTTGCTCAGGCTCGTCTTGAACTTGTAAGCTCAGGCAATCCACCCACCTTGGCCTCCTAGAGTGCTAGGATTACAGGTGTGAACCATTACACGGGCCTTCCCACTCCCTATCTTTCACAATCTGCTGTGGCCATGTCAAAAACAAATGAAGTAGCTGCTTTTGAATAGTGGATGTAGCTTGCACCTTCCAGTCACTGGTAACATCTGAGCAAATACCACTATGGGAAACATGGCAGTGGCAGACTTCTAAACTGTCCTTTGTATTGACTCAAGTTGCCTTTACTCCCAAGTCGATCCTGTTCTTTAAGCTTTGGCTTAAAGCCATTGCAGCTCTTCAGATCTGGCCTTTGAACACACGTATATGTTCATTTCTCAAGAATCAAGTTTTGCTCATTTTGACTGGAGTCCATGACTTCTCACTATTTTAGAACACTCTTTGTTGGAAGGTTTGGGAAAATTCTGCATACTTATTATATGAGGAAATCCAAACCCACCTTTCAGACTGCAACCAACTGCTCTATACATTTAGCTAGATGGCCAGTTCAGTTAAGAAGCTGAAGAGTGGCTTGGAGCCTGTAGCATAGTGGTTACGGCACCAGCCACATGTGGCAGGTTCAAACCTAGCCTGGGCCTGCTAAAATAACAATGATAACTGCAACAATAACAAAAAAATAGCCGGGTGTTGTGGCAGGCGCCTGTAGTCCCAGCTACCTGGGAGGCTGAGGCAAGATAACTGCTTAAGCCCATAGTTTGAGGTTGCTGTGAGCTGTGACACCACAGCACTCTATTGAGGGCGACATAGCAAGATTCTGTCTCAAAAAAAAAAAGAAGGCTCAAGAGGATGCTACAGTGCTACTTTCCAAAATCCTCTCAGAACTGGCTACTTGTAACTATTAATCTCAGAAATCTTTAGCTGAAACCGTTAAAGTAAACCTCACTATAACATATTCTAAATAACAGGTCTTAAAAAATAAATTTTTGCCATGTAAAAACAGATTTTTGCTGTCATCTAAATGCATTCCTATATGAAACCAAATGAGACCTGAGAATCTGTCCAGATAGCCAGGTGATTTGTGAATGTAGATAGTCTCCTAAGCAGGCTTTTTAATATTCTGGTTTATCCCCAGACTGGGAGCTCTCTGACCAATCTCAAGGGTGCTAACATTGTTAATATAAAATCTGTTCAAGATAACAGTTAGAAAATATACAAATAGAGTCTGAGCATGGGGGTCACAATTCTAATTTACCAGGTAGCCTGTGGAGCCATTCATTCCCATAAAGCCTCACCCCATAGACACATCTAAACCAGCAATAAGAAGTACAAAAAATGGCTGGGCACAGTGCCTCAGTCCTGTAATCTTAGCACTCTAGGAGGCCAAGGTGAGTGGACTGCCTGAGCTCAGGAGTTTGACACCAGCCTGAGCAAAGGAAAGACCCCATCTCTAGTAAATATAGACAAAATTAAGAAGGCATTGTGCCAGTGCCTATAGTCCCAGCTACTTGGGAAGCTGAGGCAGGAGAACTGCTTGAGCCCAGGAGTCTGAGGTTGCTGTGAGCTCAGCTGATGCCATAGTACTCTAGCCTGGGGCAACAGAGCGAGACTATCTTAAAAAAGAAAAAAGCCACTTCTACTTACCAACAAAACAAAAACTCCAGCAATTTCTAGAAGTATCATAATGTCTCAAAGTCCACCTTTCTATGTCTATAAGTGTGAGCAGATTTGCTGTCCCACCATATGTACTTTTCTCTGGTTTGCAGGTGCCAGGAATGCTAAATCATAGCCTTATTTTAGGGATGGTTATTGTTATGTCTTTCTTTCTTTTTTTTTTTTGAGACAGTGTCTCAAGCTGTCGCCCTGGGTAGAGTACTGTGGCGTCATAGCTCACGGCAATCTCCAACTCCTGGGCTCAAGCGAGTCTCTTGCCTCAGCCTCCCAAGTAGCTGGGACCACAGGCGCCCACCACAAAGCCTGGCTATTTTTTTTTTTTTTTTGGTTGCAGCCGTCATTTTTGTTTGTAATGCCTGGGACGGATTTGAACCCACTACCTTAGGTGTATGTGGCTGGCACCTTAGCCACTTGAGCCACAGGCATCGAGCCTGTTACGTCTTTCTGGAGACTGTAAGCCACCAAGAGCAGAAAATGTGTCTGAACACACTGCACAGCCATGCAGATGACTGCTTTTTAAACACCTATTATTATGAATCTAATTTCTCTTCAGGGACCCTGTGTACTCACTCTTCAATGTCCCTAGGGCCTAATCACTATGCAGCATGTGTGGCTGGACACTTTTCTCTCATAGTCCATCCATAGCACTATGAAGTTCTCCCTTCCATTTCATCACAGCTCACCTTGTGCTTCTTGACTGCCTTCTTGGTTCAGCCCAGAACTTTCTCTAAGGGATTGCCTTTCCTCAAGTTCTTTTAACATTTCTTCCTCTGCAACTGGTCCTTCATCTCCTTCACTTTCAGAAACCTTGTGCGCCACAGGTTCTGGCAGTTGTTCAGGGTCCTCCTGGATTTCAGCCTCTTTTGCGTCACTGGTGCAACTCCTGAACATCCAGGGATTTGGTCCATCTGCATTCATCTGCACTTCATTTACTGCATCAGGGACAAGGACTTCTTCTGTGCCTCCCTCTTCTTCTTCACTCTCTGAGACTACCTGGAGTTTCTGCATCAGTTCTTTGTTCTTGGCCAATTGTTCCTGCATAGCTTGTCGAGCCTGGAGAAAGCACAAGAGCCTTGCCATTAATAACCACATTAACACATTTCCTGGTCTGTTTCTTTTTTTTTTGTGAGTTATACTTTGTTGCCCTTAGTAGAGTGCTGTGCTTTCATAGCTCACAGCAACCTCAAACTCTTTGGCTCAAGTGATTCTCTTGCCTCAGCTTCCCAAGTAGCTGGGACTACAGGCACCTGCCATACACCTGGCTATTTTTAGAGATGGGGTCTCACTCTGGCTTAGGCTGGTGTTGAACCTGTAAGCAATCCACCTGCCTTGGCCTCCCAGAGTGCTAGGATTACAGGTGTGAGCCACCATGCCCGGCCTCTCTTTTTTTTTTTTTCTTCCTTTTAGAGACAGGGAGGGTTTCATTCTGTTGTTGAGGTTGGAGTACAGCAGTGCCATCTTAGCTCAGGGCAGCTTCAAACTCCTGGGCTCAAAGAATCCTCCCACCTCAGTTTCTTGAGTAGTTCTGACTATAGGCATGCAACACCATGCCTAACCAGCCTGGTCCATTTCTTAAAGTTGTTTCCCCTTGATTTAATAGTTATTTCTTATTGCTTCTTACTGATTTCAATACTGTTTAAGTATTATATTAGTAGCTATGGAATAAAATGGAAAACAAGTTCTTTGCCCTCAAGGATTCAAATGTAAAACAAGATTAAAAAAAAAAGCTCCTCTCCCCTTTGCTGGACTTGCCTTCAATGCTGTTTCTCTTTCATCTCTCCTTTTCCACCTTGTTCCTGGTCATTTTCCTCTCTGCCTTAGTGCCTTAGAGATTTTCCTGATGCCTTGTTAGACTGCTAGTTTTCCATCCATCCTCCTGGCTCTTCCCCAACCCTGCTTCTGCTAGCATCTTTAATGACTGATTTTCCTCTCTCTCCTCCAATTCCAAATCTTTTCTAACCTTGATGTAATATGACCTTCTTACCTCCAGGTCATACTTGGCCATAATTGCCTTTGATTTGGCCCATTTCCCACTGTTCTGGTGCTTAAGGCTCATTCGCTCCTGGAAAGAGAAGACAGTATGAGATCTCTAGCACCTTCCAGGAAAAGCTGGTTCAAAGGGATGGAAGTGAGAAGGGCAAGAGACAGCCTCACCATCATCCTGGCCTTCTCCATTTTTTCCAGTTCTTCCAAAGCTGCAGTTGGATTGACCTTCCGCAGGTGCTCAAACTCTTTTAGGGCTTCCTTGGCCTTTCCTTTCTTCATGACTTTGTGATACCTATAGGATGAGAAGGTATAGGAGGAAAGAGTTCAGAGGTTTAGCTGAAGCACTGATGCCATAGGCACAAGTGCCCATCCCACCTGAAAGGTTTCTCTAAGCAAGAGGCTAGAATGGACATCATAGAACTAGTTGGCCATAGGGAGCCAGTTTGGGACATCAGACAACTGGCAGAATTCTTGGTCCCCACAGAGTCCATTCTCCTTTTATAGCCAAAGGGAAGAGTAGAATGAATTTTGAAGAGGCAAAAAGGAAGGAAGGAAGCCCTACTGGCTTCAACAGCTATGGAAGTAAGAGCTTATTCTGTAGAACCGCTCCATGATACGGGGAAACAGAGAGAAAGTAACCAAACAGTACTTTTCTTTGGCAAAACCAAGGATGAAAGCCAAAACCAGAGGAGAGGATGTTACTGAACTAGGTAAAAGTATGTGAAGTTGTTTTGGGAATAAAAAAGGCTAGTCACTCCTATTTTGGACTTTTATATGACTCTTCTTATCACATAAAAGATTCTCTCCTAAGAATTTATTATGACTAGTGACATCACTTTCTCCCATAGAACCAAAGGCCAGTTCACAGGGCCCCCTTACTTTTTGCTTTTGATTTTCTTCGCTCTTCGAGCCTTGGCCTCATAGTAGGACTGGAGAGCCCTGGCCCTCTGAAGCTCTGCTCGGCGCATCTTTGCCTACAATGAATGAATGACATTTACAGTGGCCCTTAGACTATGAGGGCAGCAAATGCTGGGAGAAGCATAGCAAGCCTGGGTATATTGAAGATCTGATGACACTTACCTCTTCCAGGCTCATGGCTTTGAGAGAGGCCTTTTCCACAGGAGTCAGTAAAGGGTCTGTCACTGGCTGCTTGTTCTTATGGAGGAGATTAAAAATTTCCTGTTCCAGGGGAGTTCTTGCCTTAAGGAGATAATAAAACATTCTGAGTCTTAAGCCATGCTTTTATAGCTTTTTCTATATATATTCCTATAACTGTCTAATTTATGAAACTATAATTGAAATCACTAACTAGATGGGATTGGCTGTTACAGTAAAAGGGGGTTTTGGTTTACAGTTCAGCTGTGTAAATAAAACCTTATTCTGATTTAAGACAACTTCAACAAATGAATTTTGAGGTTACGCTAATATTACTGAAGAGAATCACTCTGTTTTTAGGTTACTAATATAGTAGAACTTCTGTAAGTTGACCACCCTTGGGACTGTAATGTATGATTAATATATGGAGGTAGTCACCCTAAAGAACTAGACCTACTGTACTCATATGTTCATGTGATGCATGTCTGGTCTATGAAAATTAGGTCAACTTTAGGAGGTGATTAATGTAGGGAGATGGTCAACTATTGAGGAGGTTATACTGTATATGTAAAACAGAATTCCATTCTCTTAAGAAGCTAATCAGGATGCCCTTGAGGTAAATGCTGGTAGGAAAGGAATAGCAGTACCAGAATATAACAGTGTTGATAGTCAATCAGTCCTTATAATGTATATTTGAAGCACATAACCATTGTCTTTAGTTAGGAAATCTCAGATTCATACCATAAGCCTCCTTTTAAGAATATTTCTATAATCCTAGCACTCTGGGAGGCTGAGGCGGGTGGACTGTTTGAGCTCATGAGTTCAAGACCAGTCTGAGCAACAGCGAGACCCCATCTCTAAAAAATAGCTGAGCTTTGTGGCAGGCACCTGTAAGTCCCAGCAACTTGGGAGGCTGAGGCAAGAGAATTGCTTGAGCCAGGAGTTTGAGGTCGCTGTGAGCTATGATGCCACAGCCCTCTACCCAGTGTGACAAAGCAAAACTCTGTCTCAACAACAAAAAAAATAGTTCTAGAGGGAAGGGGAGGTTAGATCGTAAGGTAAGTATTATTTGCCATTGATGGTATAACCAGGAAATAGATCTACATAATGGCTCAGAGGGGAACCTCCACTTTTTCAAATCATAGCCAACTGCTACAAATAATGTATGTGTATGTTCCTGGTATCATTCATTACTGTTGAAAGGAAACAAGAAAAACATTCTCTGGCACATTCTACAAATTTAGCTTAAGGGTATGTGATTTAATTTCCTGAGCATAAAGAGACATTGCCTTAAAAAAAAATATGACCTTCATGTAATTAGCTTGCTTTTGACAGTTCAAACTCTGTTTTCTAACTTTGGCTCCAATTCCTCAGTTTCCAGTTCATTTTGCATGTTAGGCAGTGTATGTTTTATGTATGAAATGAATGAAATGTGAACCAGCTATTTCACATGTCCATAAAAGCCCTTGTTTGCTGCTTGACTGATATTGTGAGGATGGCTAAAATAATCAGGCCAATCATGCCACAGCCCACTCTCGCAAGGCACAAAGACAGCCCTAGGCAAAAGAGGCAGTTGCAAACCTCACACACATATTATTGTTTTTATTCAATAGTCATGTATATCATGGTCAGTATTAAACTTACAAATATCTGGACAAATACATAAACACACATCATCATACATTGCATGGTGCTATTTATTTAACTATAAACCTATTCCACTGAAAGGTACATGTTCTTCCATTTTTAGTATCTGCAGTAGTAATCAATCACAAAGTACAGTGATTTATATTACAATGTTGTAATATCCCTTCAATTCAATTCAATTTACAAACATTTATTGATTGCAGATACTTTCCAGGCACTTGTGTGGGGTGCTAGGAATACACAATTGATTAAGATAGTTCCTGTCCTCATAGAGCTCACAGCCTTTCACAGCAGAGACACATACAACATTAACAACATAACTTAACACATTAAATGTTATTCTATAAGGGTAATCACAAAGGGAGAACTATAAATTTTTATTAGGAGGTGGGTAAGGCTTGGGGGAAGTGACTTTTTAAATTGTGTTTGAGTAGGCTGAGTGCAGTGGCTCATGGCTATAATCCCAGCACTCTGTAGGTCAACATGGGTAGACTGCCTGAGCTCAGGAGTTTGAGACCAGCCTCAGCAAAAGTGAGACCCTGTCTCTACTAAAAATAGAAAAATTAACTGGATGTTGTGGCGGGCGCCTGTAGTCCCAGCTACTCAGGAGGCTGAGGCAAGAGGATCACTTGAACCCAAGAATCTGAGGTTACTGTGAGCTGTGATGCTATGGCACTCTATTGAGGGTGACAAAGTGAGATTTTATCTCAAAAACTGACTGTATGTAAGAGAACAACGTGTTGTCCAGTATAGCTAAAATGATAGGTGCTTCTATTTTATACTGTAAGTGGCAGCCTTTGAAGGATTTCGAGTAGGAGAGAGACAGTCTTGTGTTTCAGCAAGAAAAACCCAGTGGTTGTAGGGAGGATACATATACAGTTCCAAAGAATAAGTACTTTAGGACAATGAAAGTGAAAATGAAGAAGCAACAGGATCCGAGAGCTATTAAAGAGACAGAATTTACGGGACTAGCCCATGGTATGGGCTGGGGAAAGGGCAGTTAAGGGCACAAGTAGGAACCAGATGACTGAAGTTTCCAACTTAAGTGACTGGGGTAGGGAGTTGGGCTGTTAATTGAGTTAGAGTGAAGGTGTGGTATATGTTTTGGGAGGCTGAGGGAAGGAAACCGAGAGCTTAGTTTGGACTGTACTAAGTTTAGGGTGCATATGGAAATCCAGGTGTTCTGCTAGGTGTATGGAATATGGGGCTGGAGGTTAAGAACAAATTGGGAATGATAGTGGAAAGTCATGGAATTTACAGAGCAACAATAAAAAAGGACTAAGAAAAGTCAGAGAAACAAAATACCAAGAGTATGTCATAGACAGTAAGGGAGGAGAGTTTTAAAGAATGTGATGTGCCAAGGGTGTAAAATAGGCTAAAGACTAAGAAGGCTTAGGATTTGGCAATTTTGAGGCCCTTCAGTAATGGCCTTGAGAGAAGTTTCAACAGGGCAGTCAGGCAAGACAGTGAGAGAGTGGAGGCAGCACTGGATACTAGCTCTTCCCTACATGCATTCCTTATCAAATAACAAGGTTTACTTTATTTTTTAAAGCTGAAATCCAATTTATTTAAGTGTTAACAAAACCAGCTTATATACCCTTGTTAGATTAGGTCCAAAAGGTATCTTCACCATAATTTCAGCCTTTAAAATGCTATGCTGTGCTTCTCTAATTTCCAGCAGGGATATGCAGCTTTTCTAGCACCCTATCCCCTTTGTGAGGGCTTCTTTTGTGGGTTTATTGAGAGACTAAGGTTTTGAGAACACTTTAGGAAATGCTAGTGTAGACACATAATGGAAAGAAGTTATTGTACATCATTTCTATAGCACTTGCATTTCCTCTGTGCCACATTGGCATAATTTTTCAAAAATAAATCTCAGAATAAGTAAATGGTATACTATATTCAATGTATAGCATCTGGCCCCACTCTGTCTTGAAGAAGCTGTGCCATTCTTAGTGCACTCTCCTCTATCATCACCTTGTCTTTTTTTTTTTTTTTTTTTTTTTTTTACAGAGTCTCACTATGTTGCCCTCAGTAGAGTGCCATGGCGTCACAGCTTACAGCAACCTCCAACTCTTGGGCTTAAGTGATTCTCTTGCCTCAGCCTCCCAAGTAGCTGGGACTACAGGCGCCCGCCACAACGCCCGGCTATTTTTTGGTTGTAGTTGTCATTGTTCTTTTAGCAGGCTCGGGCCAGGTTTGAACCTGCCTGCCTCGGTGCATGTGGCTGGTGCCCTAACCACTGAGCTACGGGCGCCTAGCCCACCATCTTGTCATTAATAACAAACTTGGTATTTTCCTGCTGTCTCCAAGATTACACTGGTATCTGGAGAAAGCAAGGTGCAGAACAATGTGTAGTAGCATACTACCATTTTTTGATTAAAAAAGGAGGTAAACATGAATATATAAATAAAACTGTTAAGTCAACAACAATAACAAAAACTTATAACAGTGGTTACTTTTGGGTGAGCATGGGGGTAAAAATGATCAGATAGGGCACAGGGGTGGGGTCAGACTTCACTACATAACTTCTATGCTTTTTATTTTTGAATCCTACAAATTGTATTACCTCTTAAATTTTTTTTTCCTAAAGTCTCCCTTCATTCTGCAGCCACACTTTAAACCTGATCTCTTTTTCATGTGGAAAAGGAAGTCTCCTAGAAAGAGAATGGTAGTGACTTCAACAACATAATCAGAAACAGAGCTTATCCCCTTAATAAGTAAGTACTTGCTCAATTTCTAGCTATCGTGGCAGTCAATGTTTATTTTAATTAGCTTTAACTATGTAAACTTCTCAGCATGTAAGATACTGTCATTCCCTGGATTTTTAGACAGCACAGAGGAGAAGCATAAACAAGGCATCTATTCATGGCTTGGGCACTACTATTTTTTACCATTCTTCTATTTAAGACAGAGAATCCCGTTATAGACTCCATACCAATGGTGTATTGGAAAGGTAGGCTAGCTGCTCTAACGCAGTCATTCATAGACTAAAAATTGAAGACTTTAGGGACAAACATATACCATTACCAACTTTTAATTCTGCCAAAAGCCTAACTACCATTCCACCCCCCCACTCCATCATTTATTACCACCATAATTTCATAAAAGAGGACATCAATATCATTAAAGTAGAAAGGATTACCTCATAATAAAGAAGAGCTGGCAACATTTGACGGGTACCAAACAAACATACTCAGAATTATTCTTTTGGTTCAGATGGATAAAAACTTTGTCAGGGGTCAGTGTTTGGGAAACCCAGCTCTAAAATACCTCCCCCCTGCCTTTGCAGCTCAGTCATTACGAGTTACTTATTGAAGTTCTAGTCACTATTATTAGCAACACATTATTTTTCAAAGTGGTACTCCTTTATAAGCAAATTTTGGGTTCTGTTGCATATATATCTCAAGGCATCATTAATGTTATCCAGTTCCTCGTTTTCCTAGGATTAGAATGTGGTTTTAAAAGTGCTTTTGGGCTTGGCGCCTGTGGCTCAAGCGGCTAAGGCGCCAGCCACGTGCCCCTAAGGTGGCGGGTTTGAATCCCCAGCCCGGGCCTGCCAAACAACAATGATGGCTGCAACCAAAAAATAGCCGGGTGTTGTGGCAGGCGCCTGTGGTCCCAGCTACTTGGGAGGCTGAGGCAGGAGACTCGCTTGAGCCCAGGAGTTGGAGGTTGCTGTGAACGTGATGCCATGGCACTCTACCCAGGGGGATAGCTTGAGGCTCCATCTCAAAAAAAAAAAAAAGTGCTTTTGATGACCTTGAATATAAGAAAGAAAATATTATGTTCCCTCTATACTGGCAATCAGATCTTTTAACACAAATGGAAATAGCCAAGTACCATATACTAAAAGCGGATGAAAAGTGACTACAGAGCTCCTGTGTGTTGCATGACTGATAGTGAAGATATGCTGCCCTCTTTCTCCCATTCTGACCACTAGGCTAAACTAAATTAAGCTGGGACTGAGTCTTAATGTGTCCAATCAAATCAATAGCAGGCTCTGAAATCTCAAAGCTGCAAAATCTCACCTTTCCAGGTTCAGTTTCTTTTTGTCGTACTCACCTTCCAGCCACTGAGCACATGTTCAATGGGAGCAAAGGCTGGCTGCTTCTTCTCCAGGGGAAAAACCAGCTGCTCTGCTTGCCGGTTCTTCAGGACGATAGGATCCCATTTGGAGAGGACTTGTGAGGTTTTATTGAATGCTACTTCTCTGTGGATCTAAAGCAGGCAAAGTCCATAAAAGGAGAGAGCCACAAAATTAAGCATCCAACTCCAAAGACTAACAAGAATTAGAGGCAATGTTTCTTAGCCCAAGACAGACTCAGGATGCTAGAGATTACCTCTTACTTCTCAGGACTGCATTTCCCCCTAATTGTTTTTAATCTTGTACATAATGGGGAAATCACAACTCCCCCTTTTCACATTTCTTAAGCCTTTCTCCTTTTGTTCTTATATTAGCCCACTTCCCTTTGTCAATTCGAGTTCTTCCCCTTAGTGGACCATTTTCTCTGTGACTTACCCTTTCAACCTCTTCTTTGTTAAGGGGTAACTCCACAGTCTTCTTTGATTTGACTCTATTCAGTTGCTTTTTCACAGTGGCCAATGAGGATGAAGTTTTACCTGGCTCAAGCAGATCTGCAAGGACCAGCTTTCCTCCTGATCCTATAGAAAGGCCAAACTTTTTGGTCAGACTGAAGTGAAGCAAAATCTCAATATAACACAGAGAGTAGCCTCAGTAGAAAATGCTTGTAGACTATCAAATGTGCAGAGAATCAAGAATAATTCTTTTACTTTATCCCCTATTCATAACTATGGCAACGCCATCATCACTCTCCTATATTACCCTAATGCAATTCATTCTTTTTCTTTTTTTGAGACAGAGTTTCATCATGTCCCCCTCGGCAGAGTGCTGTAGTGTCATAGCTCACAGCAACCTCCAACTTTTGAGCTTAAGTGATTCTCTTGCCTCAAACTCTGAAGTAGCTGGGACTACAAGCACCCACCACAACGCCTGGCTATTTTTTTGTTGGAGTTGTGACTGTTGTTTAGCAGGCCTGGGCCAGGTTCGAACCCTCCTGCCTGTGGTGTATGTGGCCAGTGCCCTAACCACTGAGCTACAGGTGCCGAGCCTTCAATTCAATCTTAACATGGTGCCCAGAGTAATCTTTTGAAAATACAAACCACAGCATGTCTGATCCTGCTGAAAATCCTCCAGTGACTCCATATTATACCTGGAATCCCATCAACATAGCCCTATGGGATGTGGTCCCCATTTGCCTCTCTAACCTCATGTTATTCCCTACTCTCCACTATACTTTCTAGTCACATGGCCCTTCTTCCTATTCATCTAACAGCTGTTTCTTCGCTAAGAGCCTTCGCACTAGTTATTCCCTGGCCTGAAATGCTTTCATCTATTTTTGCACTGCTGACTTTGTTATTCAGATCTCAAATTTTGCCTCTTCAATGATCTTTCATGACCAACCAATTTAAAAGTAGCTACTTAGTTTATCGAATCATCTTTTTTTTTTTTTTTTTTTGATAGGGCCTCACCCTGTTGCCTGGGACGGAGTATAGTAGCATCATTATAGCTCACAGCAACCTCACACTCCTGAGCTCAAGAGATCCTCCTGCTTCAGCCTCCCAAGTAGCTGGGACTGCAAGTGCACACCACTGCACCTAACTCATTTTTCTATTTTTTGTAGAGACGAGGTGTTGCTCTTGCTCAGGCTGGTCTCAAACTTCTGACCTCAAGCGATCCTTCTGCCTCAGTCTCCCAAAGTACTAAGATCCACCATCTTGTTTAATTCACTGTCTGTCTCCTCTCATTAGAATGTAAGCCTTCTGCGATCATATCTTAACTACCACTGTAGCCTTAGTATCTAGAACAGTTACTGATACATAGAAATACAATAAATTTCTGAATTAATATGCTTGAAATACATTGTTACTTGTTCTGAGAGGCTGTATCAGTAGTTATTACAAAGAAAACATATTTCAGCTGCCTAAGTTGTGAAGAGGGTAAAAATGATTTGGCATCTAGACTTGGTATTAGGCTAAAATCCCAATTCTGTCACACTTACTACAGAACATATTTTTTTGTTGTTGCAGTTTTTGGTTGGGGCTGAGTTTGAACCTGCCACCTCCAGTATATGGGGCCAGGACCCTACTCCTTGAGCCACAGGTGCTGCCCCAAGAGAACGTATTTTTTTAAAATTTTTTTTAAATTTCAGATTGATATACAGTATATAAATATTTAAGTTACATTGTTTTCATTTCTGGGGTAAAGTTCAAGTTGTAGTTGAGCCCTTCACCCAGGTGGCGTGCTGAACACCCTCACATTGTACACATTAGGTGAGATCCAGCCAATCACTCTCCTTCCTTTCCCCTCTCCCTCCCTAGACTATACTTGTGGAGAATGTATTCTTAATAGGGGTGATTTTGCACCCCTCTTCCCAGGGGTGGAAATTGGTTGGGGAGGAGGTTGAAAAAAATCTCAGATATTACAAAGTTCTGTAAATTACAGTGCTGTCCAAAAAAAATCTTATTCCTGAGTATTTGATTTCCTATGGTAGAAGGAAGGCAGGGGGCAGAAGGTAGTGAAGAAAAAAAGTCTAAAGAAAAAAAGGTTGAGAAAGACTGTACTAGGTGATGGCCCTTGAGTAGGTAACTTGACCTCTGAACTCCTGAAGAAAACATTGACCTGTCCTAACTCAAAGCATTGAGAACTGAAATAAAAATGAAGTTGTGAATACTAAAGAGCTATGCAATTATGAAACATGACTAAGCTAGTAAAAGGCAGCCTCTATCCCAAAAGTATCTCATCAAGCTCCAAAGGAAACCCTGACTACTACTGCCTTCCAGGCTTTCTTTGAGAAATGGTAGAAACTCAAGGGCATCTGACTACCCTTCCTCATTCACCCTCCTAGATACTTATGGTATGAATCATGAGCTATATCAAAGACAGCTCCTGGGGAGATGAGGTGACCACTGTGCTTTTGGAACCCCACAAACTTCACACATAGATATCTTTCCTTGTTCAACTTACCTTCAGAAGTGACGCTGAATTCTGACACTTTCAGACTAGCCTCAGATCGCTCAGCCAATTTCTGCCTGAAATTAGGCAAAACAATACAATAAAAATGGGTACATTTTGCAGGGGAACACTTCTCTTTTCAAGCAAGGCTTTAGTTTTTTTGGATTTCCTAGGGTCAGGTTTTGTCATGAAGCAAACAAGAAATACCCATTTCTAATCTGGACCTGGTAGTCTAATCCTCATCTCTTCTCTTTATGTAGACTGAGCCCCTCAAGTACACAAGGTTATACAAGGTAAGCATAGTGGAAAATACATTGGACTTGGATTCAAACACACCTGAATCTGCCACTTGTGAGCCAGGTGACCATGCGGGTAGGTCAATTAACTTCTCTAATGGGAATAAGTAATGCTTACTCAATGCTTCAAAAGACTTTAAGTGTGAACTAAGAATTCAAATGCATGAAGGCCTAACACAATTATAGCAGTAAGGATAATAAAGCTCACAATTACATAATGCTGACTATATGTCAAACAATGGTATTAAGATCTTTACACTGGGCACTCAATAAATGTTAGCTACAGAGAAGTCTCATGGAAGCAGCTAGTTACAATCTGCCCAAACTGATGGGAATGTTACCTATTTTTTCCACCAACAGAGCTGATCACTTCTAGAAGCTTTTGATGCTTTCTCTCTCCATCATTGTCCCCCTAAATAAAGAAAAGGAAAAACCCATCAGAATAATGAAGGGTGGGAAAAGACAACATGGAAATTGAGGCCTATATAAAATCTCTCATTCATTCTTTTGGTCAGTGGAGAATTTGGGAATCAGAAGAGGTCTGGTGTGCAGGCATTCTAGTTCAAACTGAAAGAACTGCTTCAAAATCCAAACTCATTATTATAAGAAACATAGATCCTTAGTAACTTGGGAGCTAATGCCATGCCTCTGTCCTAACTTGTTTTGGGACAGAAAGAGCTGAGAATGATATTTCTGTATAGAATATACAGTGTGATCTGATACAAACCCCCTAACATACGGTATAAGTCATAGCCACAATCACCAAGGTAGCCTTTCCTAGGGAGAAAACAAACAAACAAAAAAACCCAAAAGCAAACAAAAAACTCTCCTTGTTACTAAAACAGGTACACTGTATGCTCCCACCCAAGAAAAAACAATTTAAGCAGTTTTGTTAAGGGAATAAAGAATTAGAATTCCTATAACATCTGCTGGAGATCCAGCTTAAAAATACATACATGTATATTTCAGTCAGATAATTAAATAACTCTCCATAGAAATCCAAACTTGGGAAATGGGGAACTCATGTAACAAGGACCATGTGCTTTGGCCTCATGAACTATACTTATAAGGCTTGAGAACAGTGATTGTAATAATAGACTTCAAATTTTCAAAGCACTTAATATTTTATACATCACTAAGTAACTGTGTAATCTGAAAGACATGAACAAATATATAAAGTGTTACCATCCCCTTCCTTTCCAGAAATATGCTGTACTGTCTACTCTGATTTTGAGGGCAGTTTTAGCAGTTGTCACCTACCTCATCTTCACTATGACTCGAGGGGTAGTCTTCTGACAGATCCACTAGTTCTTCATGTTGGCTCAAAGCCAGAAGGCTGTTAAAAGAGGCAAGAGAGAAATAGTACCATTTGGAAAACTTCTAGTCTATTAAAACATTCTTTAGAAGATTCTAACTTTCAGTTCTCAGAACATAATAGTCTCATCTCTTGGAAGACGTAAAAAGAAAACAGAGTGAACGCCTTTGGAAATTTGTCAACGTCGAATTTAAACCAAAGTCAGATATTACCTCTAAGAGGTGACCAGCAGTGATAACCCATACGAAACTACCTGAAAAAGCTCTAACACTGCAATGTTTGGCACCTTTCCTATTGGCCTCTGGGAAGCTATAAAAATCTCAGATTCTAGAGTTTGAGGTGGCAGAGGACGCTGATACTGGCCCTTGAGGTAAAGCAGTTTCATGCGTATTATTTCTAAGTGTCCTCCACATGTTAAACATCCTTTAGGTGCAGCCTCCTCAAAAGTGTCACCTTAACCACTTGCTCTCGGGAAGGGGGAAACAAGGAATTGGTCGAAAGCAGCTAAGTAAGCCATTTTTCTTGCGGCTTGGTCGGCAAAGTTGGGAGCTTTTAACTGAGGAGATTGGTACGCACAAACAAATTATAACGTCGTTACCTAACAGCACCTATTGGTATTTGCAAGGCGAATATTACTAAACGGATTACATTTAATTCTGGCGGGGGGCATGAAACATCACAGAAGTGAAAACATCGTGAATGATACCAATCAGCAAAGGTTTCCAAGACGTAGAGTTTATAACCCCCACAACTGCCTGCGCGGGGTTAAGCCCGGCCTCAGCACAGGAAGGAAAGGGGGTCACGTGACAAGGAAAGCGGCAACATATTAACTTAGCTGGAGAGATATAGGCCACATCAGGACCATAAGGATGCTGCTAAAATGCTGAGGAGCGGAATGAACAAATTAAATTAAATTAATGTGGCTAGAAAGGATGGGTCACGGAAAGTAGTAACCAGTACGTTACCAATAGTAACCTCTAGGGAGGGGTACCATTGTCTGTTAAAAGGCAGTTCCAATTTCCCAAAAGCTGGGGAACCCGACCCTCAAGGAGACCCAGAATTCCCCCCATCCCCTCTTTATTTCTTACCTTTTCGCAGCTCGGTTCACGCTCATATCAGCAACCTACTTCTCACATGGACCAAGAGCGGAAGCCAAAAGAAAAGTAATTTCCGTATCTGCCGCAAAGCAATTTTTGCTTCCGCCAATCGCGTGCGACAGTTTACGTCACTTCCGCTTTGTGCAAGGCTATTGGGAAACTACAGCCCTAGCGGGAGGGGTAGAAAACTGAGTGCCTGGGGCTGGAAGGAGTGTTCGCCGGCCAGGCGGGAGTTTCCTCTGCCAGGCTGTCCCTTCCCGCCCGCCTTTCTCTGGTGTCCCGGTGTCTGTCCTCTTGGCCTCTAGTTTCCACGCGGTGTAAAGTGGGTGATCTTAGGGCTGGGGTCTTGCCTCTTGTCAGGGCTTGAGTCCGACCCTTCGTTTGTGCCCAGCGCCTTTCTGTGTTGCACAGCGTCCCGAAAGCCGGCCACTGGGTAGCTCAGGCTTCATTGAACACTTTTTTTTTTTTTTTTTGAGACAGAGTTTCAAGCTGTCGCCCTGGGTAGAGTGCTCTGCGTCAGAGCTCACAACAACCTCGCATTCGGGCTCGGGCTCCGGCTTGGGCTCAAGCGATTATCTTGCTTTAGCCTCCCAAGTAACTGGGACTACAGGCGCCCGCCCCAATGCCCGGCTGTTTTGTTGTTGCAGTTGTTATTGTTTTAGCTGGCCAGGCCGGTTCGAACCCACCTGCCTCGGTGTATGTGGCCGGCACCCTACCCACTGAGCTACAGGCACCACCTGAACACTCATTTTTAAGTGGCTGGGCAATTTTTTTAATCCCGGCCTGGGCAATTCCACAGTGAACAAAACAAGTTTCCTTCCATTTTTTTTAAAGGAAAAATCTCCGTTGGTCCTGAGCTTCTTTTTTTTTTTTTT
>NW_003852504.1:1654158-1656329 GCF_000181295.1 Otolemur garnettii | reverse complement strand
CACCCTGAGATGGGATCGCTTGTTTTTTTCTTGCTAATACATTTGAGTTCTCTGTGGATTCTAGTTATTAAACCTTTGTCGGAGACATAACCAGCAAATATCTTCTCCCATTCTGAGGGCTGTCTACTTGCTTTATTTACTGTGTTCTTGGCTGTGCAGAAGCTTTTAAGTTTGATCTGGTCCCAAAAGTTCATTTTTGACATTGCTTCAATTGCCCAAGGGGTCCTCCTCATAAAATTTTTGCCCAAGCCGATTTCCTCAAGTGTTTTCCCTACGCTTTCTTCTAGTATTTTCATAGTTTCATGTCTTAAGTTTAAAATCTTTAATCCAGTGAGAGTCTATCTTAGTTAATGGTGAAAGGTGTGGGTCTAGTTTCAGTCTTCTGTAGGTCGCCATCCAGTTAGCCCAGCACAATTTGTTAAATAGGGAATCTTTTCCCCACTCAATATTTTTAATTGGCTTGTCAAAGATCAGATAACAGTAGGTAGCTGGATTCATCTCTTGGCTCTCTATTCTGTTCCATACATCTACCTCTCTGTTTTTATGCCAGTACCATGCTGTTTTGATCACTATTGATTTATAGTATAGTATAGTCTGAGGCCTGGTAACGTAATTTCTCCTACTTTGTTTTTGTTCCTAAGTAATGTCTTTGCTATTCGAGGTTTTTTGTGATTCCATATAAAATGAAGTATTATTTTTTCTAGATCTTGAAAGTATGACAGTGGAACTTTAATGGGGATTGCATTAAAATTATATATTGCTTTGGGTAGTATGAACATTTTAACAATGTTGATTCTTCCCAGCCATGAGCATGGTATGTTTTTCCATTTGTTAACATTGTCAGCTATTCCTTTTCTTAGAGTTTCATAGTTCTCTTTATAGAGATCTTTTGTGTCCTTTGTTAGGTAAACTCCCAAGTATTTCATCTTCTTTGGCACTACTGAGAACGGGATAGAGTCCTTGACTGTTTTTTCAGCTTGGCTGCTGTTGGTCCTGCGCTTCTTGTAATTGCAGCTGTATGTTTCCTTATTTCCTGTGAGGTGAGATTTCATCCAGAAATGGGCTGTTTCAATGGATACTCTTCCTCACTCCCATCAACTTTTGTGAATTTTTATAATTTTTCTATTTAATAAAAAAGTGTGCTGTGTGATGGACGAGGGGGCAGCCACTTCTCTGGCTGAACCTCAAGAATTTTTTCTTTTTTCTTTTTTAGAGATAGAGTCTCACTTTATTGCCCTTGGTAGAGTGCTGTTGCGTCACAGCTCATAGCAACCTCCAACTCCTGGGTTTAGGCGATTCTCTTACCTCAGCCTCCTGAGTAGCTGGGACTACAGGCGCCTGCGACAACAATGCCTGGCTATTTTTTTGTTGCAGTTTGGCCAGGGCTGGGTTTGAACCCACCACCCTCGGTATATGGGACTGGTGCCTTACTCATTGAGCCACAGGTGCCACCCAAGAATTTTTTCTTTTTAGTTAAAAAAAAGTAGGAAAATAATACAGGAAAACATTTTAGGTCATTTATTCTTTTAAGGCATTCCCATTTTGCTTTTGCCTCACTATTCCATTGACGTTGTAGTGACACCCAAAGTTGTTAAATAAGATGGATACTTCTCAGTCTTTGTCTTCCCAGAACTTTTTGTGGGATTTAATACTGTTGATTGGTTTTCTTATTCTGTCGGGAAATGTTTTGACCATCTACTATGTGCCAGGCTTCTAGGCATTGGGGATATGTTGGTGAACAAACCAGATACCTCCCCTGGCTTCATGGAGCTTACTTTCTAGTGGGACTAAAGACAAATTTTGTTGCTGAAACTCGTCTTGGAATTTCATGCCATAACTCTTTTCTGGTATCTTAGCTTTCTGATTATCTTCTTCCGTTTTCTCTGCTGTGTAGTTTTTATGTACTTATCGGTAAATGATGATCATCCCCAGAATTCTGTTCTCAGTCCTCTTTCTTTACTCCACATACTCTTTTTAAGTGAAATTGCCTTTTACAAATGTGTAGGAAGGGTGCAAGACTGCAGGAGCAGAGCAATGCGCAAATCAAAGGAACTTGTTTCTTCAGGTTTTTCTGGCAGTGATTCAGACAGTGAAGTTGATGAAAAGTTAAAGAGGAAAAACCTGTGAAGAAGCAAAAGACTGGTGAAACTTAAAGAGCTCTGTCATCTTCC
>NW_003852504.1:1652830-1653988 GCF_000181295.1 Otolemur garnettii | reverse complement strand
AAACCAGGAAGCATAGGTATTTCTTTAAATCTGGAGCAGTGGAGCCAGCTGAAGGAACAAATTTCTGACATTGATGATGCAATAAGAACACTAAAATCCAAGCCATACAAAACCTGTACTGCTTTAGTTGTTTTAATCTTTTTACATTGGCTTTTTTTTTGAGACGAAATCTCACTGTGTCACCCTTGGTAGAGTGCTGTGGCATCACAGCTCACAGCAACCTCAAACTCTTGGGCTTAAGCAATTCTCTTGCCCCAGCCTCCCAAGGAGCTGGGACTATAGGTGCCTGCCACAGAGCCCAGCTACTGACTATTTTTTTGTTGCAGTTGTCATTGTTGTTTAGCTGGCCCAGGCTGAGTTGGAACCCACCGGCCTCCATGCATGTAGCCAGCGCTGTAACCACTGTGCTATGGGCGCCTAGCCCTGACTTTATTTTCTAAATGTGCTCCAAGCTATTGTATGTTTGGGTTGTGGAGCAATTTGTAAGATGTATACTTTTTAAAAAATGTGTGTTATTAAAAATGTCCTGAGTGAAGATAATTGTCAGATTTATTAAGGAGGATTGCTTTGTGTCCACAACCCATGTAAAACAATAAAATGAAAAACTACAAAAAAATATGCATGAAAACTCCAAAATCTATCTCACTTGCCTGTATCTCTTTCTTAGGCTCTAGGCTAGCATCTCTGATTGACTCCTTTTGTCTGCAGTCACATCAAACATGAAATGACTAATAATTTATATCTTTTCCACCAGAGTTCTTGTCTTGAATTTCCCATTTGTATGACTGGCCCATTCACTACCCAGTTGGTCAAATCGGAAGTCTAAGTGTCATCTTAGATTCCCTTTTTCCTCTTGTTCCACAGTTGTTCTCCCACGTTGTCCGTTTCACTTATCAAATTTCTCACAATAATCTCCCTACTTTTCCATCATTATTACCATTGCATTAATTCTGACCTTTGCAATTTCAAACTTGTGGTATTGCAGCAATCTTATAGAAAAGGGGGACATAATAGCATATTGATGAATAGCATGAGTTTTGTACCTATGATATCCATGAATAGCATGGATTTTGTACCTATTGTTTGTATCCTTGGGGTCACAGCTCGCCTCAGCAAGGTTGATGTCTATTCTTCAGCCTTCTCTCTTGGCTCAGCTCC
>NW_003852504.1:1649372-1652619 GCF_000181295.1 Otolemur garnettii | reverse complement strand
GGGACCACAGGCGCCCGCCACAACGCCCAGCTATAGCTTTGTAATTCTTGAATAAGCCACTTAACTTCCCCTATGCCTTTATTTCCTCATCTTTATAATGAGGATGATGATAATATATTGGGTAGTTGGGAGGGCTAAATGAATTCATAAAACAGGAGAGGAAGTGGAAAATGGAATAGCATAGTTAGCCCCCCCCATATCCTTGGGATCCACATCTGCTGATTTAACCAACCAAAGATAAAACAAAATTCAAAAAATAAATGATAATAAAAATAATACAAAACAGGGTGGTGCCTGTGGCTCAAAGGAGTAGGGTACTGGCTCCATAGCAGAGAGGGCGGGTTCAAACCCAGCCCCGGCCAAAAACTGCCAAAAACCAAAACAAAACTGATAACATTTATATAATATTTACATCACATTAGGTATTTTAAGTAATCTAGGTACACAGGAAGGTGTGCACATACTATGCCATTTTATATCAGGAACTTGAGCATGCGTGGAGTTTGGTATCCACAAGGATCCTGGGACCAATCTCCCATAAATACTGAGGGGTGTCTTTACTTGTCACAGATTAGTGGTCAATAAATGTTAGTTATAATAATTATTTTTACTGGCTTTTAGTCTTGCTTCATTCCATCATGTAAATTGGATCACATCATGCACCTACTTAACAGACCCTTATGACTAAGGTGAAATAAAAATCTCTAGTTCTTGTCAACCTCTCCATCACTGGGAATTGTTTGCTACTTCTCTCAGGGTACTTTAAATTACATTTTTATGGACATATGATGTTTCCTTAATCTTATATAAAGTACGAGTGAAAGCATTTTAAAAAACTGACTTTTTATTGATCTACACTTAATCTAAGTAAAGACAGTGTGTTTGCTATGCAAATGTAGCTTTGAGACGGATTCCCCTAGGAACTTCTCCTTTGCAGCATGAACCAGATTGCTACCCCTTTTCCTTTTAGGTAGAATTATGGATGTCAATGCAATATTTTAGCCACAATATAAAGCATGAGATGTAGCTAGCTTTGCGAAGAACTGGGGAAGAGTGCTCAGGGCAAAGCAAATAATGTGTACACGAACCCTCAGGGTTTGGAAGAACTAAGTATATTTTAGTAACTGAAAGACCAGTGTGGCTGGATCATGGTGAATAACAGAGAATAATGGAGAGATGGTAGGGTTCAAGTCATTTAGGACCTTCGTAGGTCATAGTAGAGTTGGAAATTTGGTATAAGTATAAAATGGGCTAAAAATAAAGGGTTATGTAGGAGGGCAACAATCTTGGTTTCAAGAAAATCATTTTGGTTATTGTGTGGAGAATGAATTGGAGGGAGGCAAGAGTGGGAGCATGGAGATCAGTCAGGAAGCTATTGTGTAGCACAGCAGGAGATGGTGATGGTTTGGAATAGGGTGGTGGCTGTAGAGGTAGAGTTATTTTATTATTATTATTATTACTGTTTTTTTTTTTTTTTTTAGAAAGAGTCTCACTTTGTCAGCCTGGGGTTGAGTGCTGTGCTGTCATAGCTCACAGCAACCTCAAACTCTTGGTCCCAAGCGATTCTCTTGCTTCAGCCTCCCAAGTATCTGGGACTATAGGAGCCCACCATAACACATAATGCCCAGCTATGTTTAGATATGAGGTCTCACTCTGGCTCAGGCTGGTCTCGAACTTGTGAGCTCAGGCAATCCACCTGCCTCGGCCTCCTTGAGTGCTAGGATTACAGGTATGAGCCACCACACCTGGCAAGGTAGAATTATTGATGGGGGCCCACCAGAGGAATGTGGGAGGTAATGGAATGAGAAAGATTGTGCCTAAAGTACTGGCTTGAGTAAGTGAGTGGATGGTAGACTATTTACTAACACGGAGAAAACTAATAAGACAGGAAACAGATTTGGGGAGAAAGATCAAATGTTTCACATTTATATTTTTGAGATTTGAGAGGGAAATACCCAAGTAGAGATGTGAAATTATGTAGTTGGTTATAGGAATTGTGAAAGATAATTTGCTAAGAATGCTTTAATCTTGATTAAAGCTGTCAGTGATCATCAGAAACTAAAAATGTGTCCTCCCACAAGTATGTTTATATTTCACTTGACTTTACATTTCACAAAAAGGATCCAGGCTCAGACAAAACTTGCAATATGGCAACAAGTATGATTTTTCTGTAGTTTACTTTATGCCCTGCAGCATCTAACCTAATTTTTTTTTTTTTTTTTGCAGTTTTTGTCTGGGGCCAGGTTTGAACCTGCCACCCCTGGTATATGCGGCTGGCGCCCTACTCCTTGAGCCATAGGTGCTGCCCTAACCTAGTTCTTGAACATACTAGGGACTCAGCAAGTGCTTTTTGAATTAATAAGTGAATAAAATCATAAGAGCTCCATGCTATTATATTATTTTCATAAAAGATGCATAATAATAATTTATACACAATTTTAAAATTTAGTTTTTTACATTCATTATGCCATTTAATTCTTTTTTTCTTGAACCCCCTTTCAAGAACGTCATTTCATTCTTTTGTAGTTAAATTTTCTATTTTTAGATATTTGTAGGTTCACATACAACCACCATGTTTCCCCCAAAATAAGACACTGTCTTATATTTATTTTTTCTCAAGAAGACACACTAGGGCTTATTTTCAGGGGATGTCTTATTTTTATTAAGTATAGTACAATAATCTACATTTATTCAAATACAGTTAAGTCATCTTCTGGAACTGGACAGGGGGAGCCAACCTTGTTGGTGGGGCTGGTGCTAGTGATGTGTGAACTCCTTTCCTCTAGCCATTCCCACGTGTGCAATAGGATGCCTGTGACTGCGGTTACTACACGCGCACTCGCACAAGTGCAAATGGCTCAGAGAAGGGAGCTGTGGCAGATAAAAGGTATTCCAGTCTTCCTTACTGCTCTGTGCGGGGTGGGGGTGGGGAGGAATGCAGGGCGTGGCTATGCAGATATGATGCATAGCCACGCCCATCACTAGGTCTTATTATCGGGGTAGGGCTTATATTTAACAAATGCATAGAAATCCTGCTAGGGCTTATTTTTTGGATAGGTCTTATTTTCTGGGAAACATGGTAGTAGATGCTCCATAGTAGTCTTTTTTATAAAACTTAAGGGGGACCAGGTATGGTGGCTCACACCTGTAATCCTAACACTTTAGGAGGCTGAGGCAGGAGGATTGCTTGAGGCCAGGAGTTTGAGACTAGCCTGAGCACGAGTAATACCCTGTCTCTACAAAAAAA
>NW_003852504.1:1636770-1648166 GCF_000181295.1 Otolemur garnettii | reverse complement strand
TCAGTGAGTGCTCATCAAATTCCACAGAATTTGGAGTGGCTGTGTCCCTCTTGCTGTGATGGTAATTCTATAAAGGCTTAGGGATGTTGACACAAACTGAGGTGCCTTGCTAAACCCACATATACCATTCTTGAACCTATCCATGTGCCCATACCTGAGATCCCTTCCACCTTGCCAAATCCTTCAAGCCCCACTTCCATGAAGCTTGGTGCTAATGCTTTTGCCCTGAAAATCTCTCCCATCCTCTGCCTGGTCCCTGAACTCTTGGCCCATAGGTAAGTACTGCACAGTTTAGCACTTAGCTCTCTTTTGTGCTCTGTGCCTTCATTAGACCACTGCATCAGAGAGCAGGCACCGTGTCTTAGAAAGCAGCATTCCCCATAATGCCTGGCAATGTTTGAGCAGATAGTATTCCATGAACCCTTTAAGACTGACTGACAAGCAGGCAGTAGTGGGGAGAAATGGGGGCACAAGTCCTTTCGAGTCATGCCCACCATGCCTTCTACCGAGCCTCCATCTCCCCACATACCACACTTCTTAAGCCACCCAACCCACCTACAAAACCCCTGCTTTTGCAGTAGCCATCTTGTTTCTTAGAATTTGTAAGTATCTGGCCAGCAAGGGCCATGTTTTACTGTGTCTGCCACATGGCCCAGCTTAGAGCTTCCAACATTAACAGCACAGAGTAAGCACATAGTTTTGCTGCTATAGATAACTCAGTAAAGATATCACTCTTATTTCGGGTTTGTGTATGTGTGTTTATTTGTATTCATGTGTGTCTGTTCTTGCTCAATGAACTCCAAGGGGCTCCAGAGGGGAGAAGCTGTCCATTTTGTGACAAAAGTCAGAAGATAACTAAAAAACAAGTTAAAGCCTGGGATTTGGATTTTTTTTTTTTTTTTTATAATCCAGGGGATAAATGTTCTGCCTTCAGTACACATTTGGTCTATACTCTTAAACCATGTTTTCTCAAACTTCAATATACATCAGAATCACCAGAGAGAGCTTGCTAAAATTTAGATTTCAAGGCACCTCCCACTCAAAGTTTTATTGGATAGGTATGGGGTAGTGTCTCATTCTCTGCATTTCTAACAATCCCCACAGGAAATTCTACAACCAGCAAGTTCTTGGACTACATCTTGAAGTCACTGAGCACTATTTCCATTTTCATCTTCACCAGAGATATCCAAACTTTTCACTACCAAGGCTCTTATTATTTATTTCCCTTTGTGAGTTCCTTTTATTTTATTTTTATTTATTTTTTGGGAGGGGGACAGAGTCTCATTTGTTCACCCTTGGTAAAGTGTTGTGGCATCACAACTCACAGCAACCTCAAACTCTTGGGCTCAAGCGATTCTCTTGCCTCAGCCTCCCAAGTAGCTGGGACTACAGGAGCTTGTCACAATGCCTGGCTTTTGTTGTTGTTGTTGTAGTTGACATTGTTTGGCAGACCCAGGCTGGATTCGAACTTGCCAGCTTCGGTGTATGTGGCCAGCGCCATAACCACTGAGCTATGGGTGCCAAGCCAATTTTTATTTTATTTCATTTCATTTCATTTTTGTGAGAGAGAGTCTCACTTTGTCGCCCCAGGTAGAGTGCCATGGCATCATAGCTCACAGCAACCTCAAACTCTTGGGCTAAAGTGATCCTCCTACCTTAGTCTCCCAAGTAGCTGGGGCTACAGGCACTCACCACAACATCTAGCTTATTATTTTTTTTTTTTTTGAGACAGAATATCACTTGGTCACCCTTGGAAGGGTGCCATGGTATCTTAACTCACAGCAACCTCAAACTCTTGAATCAAGTGATCCTTTTGCCTCAGCCTCCCAAATAGCTGGGACTATAAGCGACTACTACAACGCCTGGCTATTTTTTAGAGACGAGTCTCGCTCTGCCTCAGGCTGGTTTCAAAGTTGTGAGCTTAAGTGATCCATCCCCCTCGTCCTCCCAGAGTGCTGGGATTACATGCATGAGCCACCCCACCTGACTGAGTGGGTTCCACTTAATACACAGTTATATGGGCCAGACACCATTCTAAGGATTTTACAAATATTAACTTATTTAATACAGCAGTAATATAATGTAGATAATATTATTTTCTATAATGTAGAAAATATCTACATTTTCCTATATGTAGATAATATTATTTTATGGATGAAGAAACTGAGATATAGACTCAGTGACTTGCTGAAGGTTGTCCAGCTAGTAAGATTTTTTTTCAATTGAAGTCAAATTCATACAATATAAAATAACCATTTTATTTATTTATTTATTTTGAGACAGAATCTCACTATGTCACCCTATGTAGAGTGCCGTAGCGTCAGAGCTCACAGCATGACACTTCTCTGTAGCTAACATCTATCAAGTGCCTATTGTAAAGATCTTAGTACCGTGTTTCCCTGAAAATAAGACACTGTCTTATATTTATTTTTTCTCAAGAAGACACACTGGGGCTTATTTTCAGGGGATGTCTTCTCTCCACTCCGAAATGCATAGCCACGTGTACACTGCATAGACACGCCCATCGCTAGGTCTTATTATTGGGGTAGGGATTATATTTAACAAATGTGTAGAAATCTTGCTAGGGTTTTTTTTGGGTAGGTCTTATTTTCAGGGAAACACGGTAAGAAATGATACAGAGAGTTCCTGTGTATTCATTACCCAGTTTCCTCTAATGGTAGCATCTAACGAAACTAATAAAATATTACAACTAAGATATTGATAATTAATAAGTCAACATACAGAAAAACTCCATCATCACAAGGATCAGTCATGTTGCTGTTTTGTAGTCCACCTATATCTCTCCCACCCGTGCCTCCTCTTAACTCCTGGAAACCATTAATCTATTCTCCATTTCTATAATTTTGTTATATTAACAGAATCGTATAAGATGCTACTTCCTGGGATTTTTTTTTGAGACACAGCCCCACTTTGTCACCCTGAGCAGAGTGCTGTGGCATTATCATAGCTCACAGCAACCACTGTCTCTTGACCTCAAGAGATCCACTGCCTCAGCCTCCCGAGTAGCTGGAATTAGAGGCGGCCTTCAAAACTCCTGGCTAGTTTTTCTATTTTTAGTAGAGACTTGCTCTCACTTTTGGTCAGGCTGGTCTCCAGCTCATGAGCTCAAGCAATCCACTTGCCTTGGCCTCCCAGAGTGCTAGTGATACAGGGTGGAGGGCCCCAGTCAGCTCCCCAGAGCTGAGGGGTGGATTTGCATTCTCTGCCCTGGGGGTGGTGGTGTGGGTGCAGCCTCCAGCAGGAGGTTCCAGTGGCCAGAGGGACCAGACAACTGTGTGTGTGTGTGTGTGTGTGTGTGTGTGTGTACACCTCTAGGTTGCTAGCTTGGGGAATTCTGTGGTGTCTCTTCCCCAGCCTCTGTCTCTGTCCCCTGGCACTTGGCAGAACAGGGAGACCCCCATTTCCCAGGCCTGGTTAATTTCATGTAGGTTTCCTAGGCCTGAGTAGGAAAAGGATTTTATCTATTCATTTGTTGGGCTATAATATACCCCTAGACAAAGGACCCAGTGATGAGATTTTATGATCTGAGTTTTTCCCTCTGCCAGAAACTCTGGTGCTCTCTTTGTATTCTTTTCTGTAAAATAAATCATGTCTTACCATTGATCTGTGGATTCATACCAAAGATCTACTAAGAAGAAATTCCAGTATCATATTTTGGGAGCCGGTCTGGCATAGGAGAAGATCTGTGGTAAGCAATGGGACCACTTACCTCTATCCTATTTTTCTCTGTAGTTATAATGAAGACTAATAATTTTGATGCTTGTCAGCCAGTAAAAGTGCATAGTGCAGCTGCTGACCTCCAGGTCACAGATAAGAGGCTGCTGGGGAAAGAACATTCTAATTCCCCTAAGGGAATGTTAGAAGGCTTTTGAAACTGTTATGTATTCACTCCCTTTCTCTAGTTGAGAGCCAAAGAAGTAACACCCAGAGTTTCTGGGGTCCCCAGCAATGGTTCTGACACCAGGGAAGTGGATGGCCTTCTGAAAAACATGCTTTTCCAGCTCTTTTTACTATCTGCTCTTCTCTTCCATGGTCCCAAACTTTTTCTATTTATCTCTATAGACCTCTGCTGCTTTTCTCTCTTTCCTTGTAGTTTGCATGCTTTGTTTGAATGTTGGTAAAGGATTATTTTATGTAGTTAAGTTTGTACTGGCTTATTCTGGTATTTTTCAGATGTTATAAGTGTGCTTCAGAGGTAATGCTTCTAATGCAAAAGGTTTTTTTTGAAATAGTTTCACTATGTTACCCTCGGTAGAGTGCTGTGGCATCACAGCTCACAGCAACATTGAACTCTTGGGCTTGGGATCTCTTACCTCAGCCTCCCAAGTAGGTGAGACTACAGGTGTCTGCCACAACACCCGGCTATTTTTTGATTGTAGTTGTCATTGTTGTTTAGCGGGCTGGGGCCGGGATCGAACCTGCCAGCCTCAGTGTATGTGCCTGGTGCCCTACTCACTGAGCTACAGGCCCTGAGCCTAATGCACAAGTTTCAAAGTATCTCTCAACCCTGATTTTTTTTTGTGGGGGCTGGGTTTGAACCCACCACCTCCAGTATATGGGGCTGGTGCTCTACTCCTTTGAGCCACAGGCTCTGCTCACCAACTTTACCTCTTACATGTTTACATGGATGGAGCTGGAACATATTCTTCTGAGCAAAGTATCTCAAGAATGAAAGAAAAAGTATCCAATGTACTCACCACTACTATGAAGCCAATTTATAGTT
The DNA here is from genome assembly GCF_000181295.1 of Otolemur garnettii. Taxonomy (NCBI): domain Eukaryota; kingdom Metazoa; phylum Chordata; class Mammalia; order Primates; family Galagidae; genus Otolemur; species Otolemur garnettii. Next base: position 1,643,422 of record NW_003852504.1, on the reverse strand, counting down.
TTCTTAGGTAAGCTATAACCCAATTATAGCCCAAGAAGAAGGGGAATGGGGAGAGGGAGGGGAGGGGAGGTGGGAGGATGGGTGGAGGGAGAGTAGTTGGTGGGACCACGCCTATGGTGCATGTCACAAGGGTACATGTGAAATTTACTAGGTGTAGAATATAAATGTCTTAACACAATAACTAAGAAAATGACGTGAAGGCTATGTTAACCAGTTTGATGAAAACATTTCAAATTGTATATAAAACCAGCACAGTTTACCCCATGATTGCATTAATGTACACAGCTATGATTTAATTAAAAAAAAATACAAAGAGAGCACCAGCGCTTCTGGCAAAGGGAAAAACTCAGGTCAGAAAATCTCATCTCTGGGTCCTTTGTCTAGGGGTGTGTATAGCCCAACAAATGAATGAATACAATCCCTTTCCTACCCAGGCCTGGAAAACTTACATGAAATTGACCAGGCCTAGGTAACCTACATGAAATTGACCAGGCCTAGGAAATGGGAGTTTCCCCGTTCAGCCAAGTGCAAGGGGAGGGGGACAGAGGCTGGGGGCAGAGACTCCACAGCACTTCCTGAGCTGGCAACCTGGAGGTGTCCCCTCCCCCAACACAGTTGTCTGCCCCTGTGCCCACTGGAGCCTCCTGCTACTGGCTGCCCCCTCCAATACTCTGGGGCAGAGAAGGCAGGTCCTCCAGTTAGCTCTGGGAAGCTGGCTGGGGCACCACCCACCCAGAATCAATTCTCCCTCTCCCAGTAGAACTCGAACTGCTATTAGAGGAAAAAGGCTGAAGACTCATCTAATTGCTTCCTGTTGAATCAGATGATGATAGAAGGGGACAGTTAGGGTTTCTCTGGAGGGAGAGCTATCCAGGGGTCTGCAATAGAATCAGGTCTTGGACTGGAATCATCTTTATTGTGCGTGGCTTGAGGACATCATTTCTGGAAGACACAAATCTGATTAGCACATTAAAAGGCAAGGGTAAAACAGGGAGAAGAAGGGGTTAATCACAGTGTCAGTGGTGTCAGGTTGCAAATAACAAAGTCAGTGATATTAAAAGAAAACTATATTAACACTTTCCTTGTCTTCTAAATAATAACTTTAAATTTTCTTTAGGCTCACAAGTGTAGGACTGTGGTTGATTCTCTTCATGGTCTGCTTCTGTAGGACATGGTGGGTTCCAGGATTTTACTTGTGAATGATGTATCCAGGAATCTATTCTCATAACTTTAACAGCTGTCAAAGAAGACAAGATAACAGAAAAAGGACCCTCCCAACTTGAAGTCAGGAATTGGAAGGCAAATTGGAAGGAAGAGTTTTGATCATAATTAAATCTCCAGGAGAGAAAAGCTCTTTTTTTTTTTTGACTCAAAGAACTCCATTTATTGACCTCAAAATAGAACAATTTTAAAAACTCTGCACAAGTGTTTTACGAAAACTTTGACCTTATTCCCACTGCTATGCTCATTGAAGTCAGCTTGCTTCTCTTGCTGATGCCTCTGTGTCTGTTTTCTGAGAAGCTAAGAGTACTTCACGTGCCTGTTGCCTTCACAGTCTCTCAGCATTTGTGATAATCATAGGATGCAAAGGGAAAAAAACCAGAAAGACACAGAACCTTTTCCATAGGCTTAGCCAGATGGGCTCCATAGCCAATCTAATACCAGATCCTGTGCAGGTTGAGGGCAACGAATTTTTCTCCATGGATGTTAGGCAATGGATCATAGAAACCCAGTGGCTCTACAAAACGGCCATGGGACACTTGGGACACTGGGTCACTTATTGTGAGCAGTTACAATGCGGGTAGAAGGGCCAGTTGGTGCGGCCACTCAGGACAAGGCAGATAGTTAAGTGGCCCCCATGGTAAGCCTTGCAGAACAGGTGTGGGACTCCTCTGAACGTCCTGCTGCCTGCATGGACCAGCCCTATGGCTGCAGCAGAGTTAGGACACCCTGCTACCAACCCAGCCGGTCAACACAGACCTATGCAAGACTCGGCCATGAGCTACCCCCAGAGAAAAGCTCTTTTAGTGTTGAATGTGGAGATGTAGTTTGGAGGTTTTTAAGTATTTGTTGAAATTTAGCTAAAGAAGTAATATGTTTTACTAATTATATAGTTTCTTGATTTAATAATAAATCATTAGTTAAAAAGAGTCTTCCATAGAATAATTCAAATGGGCTATAACCGAGTTTCTGAGGTAAATCTCTTATTCTAAGGAGAACAATGGAAAGTAATTTAGTCCCAGGGAGATGAATCTCTTGAGTTAGTTTTTGTAACTGTCCTTTGATTTTGTCATTCATTTTTTATACTTTCCCAGAGGATTGGGGCCTCCAAGAACAATGTAGATGATATTTTATGCCCAGGGCTTTAGATATTCCTTGTGTGACAGCTTCTTTGAAGGCAGGCCCATTATCACTTGGCAAACTCTGAGGAAGTCTATACCTGGGCATAATCTCATGTACTAAAGCCTGTACAACTTCCTGGGCCTTTTCTGTCCTGCAAGGGAATGCTTTGACCCAATCACTAAAAGTATTCACAAATACCAATAAATGTTGTATACCATGTACCTTAGGGAGATGAGTGAAATCTATTTACCAAACTTCACCTGGGTATTTGCCTTGTTTTTTTTTTTATATCTGGGGGTGCTAGATGGTGATTTGAAGGATTGTTTCTCGAACATACCTCATAAGTCCTTGTTACCTGTTTTTTAGTTTTAAATAAATTTTTCCCATTAAAAATAACTTTAGCTATTTGATAGGTATTTTCAGTGCCAAAATGAAAAGACTGCTGTAAAGTTTTCATGAGAAGTGTAAATAATGAAGTCTTTTCCCAAAGTTAGTTTAGTTGCTTTTGGGGTTAAGAGGGCTACAGCTTCTACAGCCCGTAGACAGTGTGGCCATCCCTTCTGTCAATTTCTTTGCTAAGATAAGCTACAGGTTGTAAAACTGGACCCTGGTGTTGAGTCAAAACTCCTAGGGCAGGTCTTTTGTGTCATTGCTTCAAAGATGGCAAGAAAAGAAGAAACAACGGTCATGCCAAAAAGGGCCATGGCCATGTGCAACCTATTTGCTGCACGAACTGCACTTGACGCGTGCCCAAGACAAAGTTATAAAGAAGTTCGTCATTCAGAACATAGTGGAGGCCACAGCTGTGAGGGACATTTCTGAAGCGAGTATCTTCAACACCTATGTGCTTCCCAAGCTCTATGTGAAGCTCATTACTGTGTGAGTTGTACTGCTCACAGCAAGGTAGTCAGAAACCGTTCTCTGGAAGCCCACGAGGACCGAACACCTCCACCGAGAATTAGACCTGTGGGTGCTGCCCCATGACCTCCATCAAAACCCAAATAAGGAGCTGAGTTCTTGAGGACCGAAGAAAAACTATCTTTTGGGAAAAAATAAAATGGAAATTATACTTAAAAAAAAAAAAAAACTCCTAGGGCAATTCCAGTCCACTCTGTAATATACAGATTAAATTGTCGTCCAGTAAGAAGACTCAAAGCAAAAGCCTGTAAAAGAGCATTTTTCAACTGTTGGAATGCCTTATCTGCTTCTGGTTCCCATTCTAGAGTGACCGGGCACTCTTGTTCAGCATTTTAAGTTAAAGAATAGAGTGGTTTAGCTATTTCACGATATCCAGGAATCCAGAGTCTGTCAAAGCCTGTAATTCCTAAGAAGCCTTGAACCTCTCTGAGAGTTTGAGGTTTAGGGTGAGCCAGTATTGTTTCTATTTTTTCTTTGCCCAAAGCTCTCTTCCCCTGTGAAAGTTGGAGACCCAAATAGTGCACTTCAGGCACATATAATTGGGCTTTAGCCTTGGAAACTTTATACCCACAATCAGCTAGAAAGTTTAATAAAACTTGGGTAGCTTTGTGGCATTCCTCTGCATCTGGTGCTCCCAAAAGAATGTCATCTACATACTGAACAAGAGTCACTGTAGGATATGAGAAAAGACTCAAGTCTTGGGCTAAGTCTTGTCCAAACAAATGAGGGCTGTCCCTAAATCCCTGAGGTAACACAGTCCATGTGAGCTGGGTGTTAGAGTCAGAGTGGTCTTCAAAAGCAAAAACGTATTGGGATTTCTCATGAAGAGGAATGCAGAAAAAGGCATCTTTTAAGTCGAGGACTGTGAAATAGGCAGTCTTTTCAGGGATTTGAGATAATAACGTATATGGATTGGGAACTATAGGATGGAGGGGAATGACTACTTCATTTTTAATGCAGAGGTCTTGTACTAGTCTCTAAGTTCCATTTGGCTTTGGCACTCCTAGAATAGGAGTGTTACATGGACTATTGCAAGGTATTAATTTCTGTCACTTTAGATTCTGTATAATGGGTATTTCCCATTCTTACCTTCTGCTTTTAAAGGGCATTGTTTTTGATTGGGATAGACAGTAGGATTGTTTAATTTCATTTGGACATATATTGCGCTTCCCACCTGTCCCTAGGTAGCCCACACTTCTGGGTTAATTAGTGTCTCTAATAAAGTAAGTCACAGTATAGGTTTTTCTCCCATATTCATATAAATGGTTGTTCCTGCTTTAGTTAGTATGTCCCCTCCCAAAAGGGGAGCAGGACTTTCAGGCATGATTAGGAAGGAATGAGAGAAGAGCCAGTCACCCCAGTTGCAGCTTAAAGGCTGAAAGAAGAATTTAGTAACCAGCTTTCCAGACACCCCCTGTATAGTTCCAGAATTGGGGGATAGAAGACCAGGGTTAGAGAGAAGTATGGAAAAGATTGCTCTAGTGTCCAGAAGAAAGTCTGTCTCCTGGCCCTCCACTATGAGGCAGACCCGGGGCTGGGGCTCTTGAGGCATGATAACACAAGCTGGAGCGGTGAGAATCTGCCCCGGGCAGTTTGGGCTCTGATGGGATCACTGTCCCAGGAGGCCTTTGCCTCTGAGGACAGGTTGCCCTCCAGTGGTCACCTTTGTATTCTGGACAAGGGTCAGGTGGCTTGCCCAGCAGGTGGTGCTGCAGGGTGGGGGTGGGGAATCTCTCTTGAAATGGCCAGTCTGACCTTATTGGAAGCACTTGTTCTTAGCTCCTCTGGCTTCCCTCTGCCTCTGAATGGTGCCAATTTGTTGGAGTGCCATTCTTTTTCTATCCCTTCTCTTTTTTCCTCCTCATTCTCCTGATCTTGATTATAAAAGATGGCTGTGGCCATTTTCAGAAGATTCTCCAGGTTATGACTGGGGTCTAAAGCCAATTTTTGAAGTTTTCTTCTAATGTCTGGGCTGCCTGAATGAAAAATTTATCTTTTAAAATAATTTGGCCTTCTACAGAGTCAGGTGTCAACTGAGTGTGTTTTCTCATTACCTCCCTAAGCTGCTCAAGAAAGGCTGAGAAACTCTCATTTTGCTCCTGGTAAATAGTAGACAACTTGGAATAATTCATAGGCTTTTTCTTGGATCAACGTAAACTTTCCAGGATACATGTTAGAAAATGTTTACACCACCAGTCACCTTGTTTCTCAGGGTCCCATTTGGGATCCTCAAAGGGAACTGCCTGTCTTCCCATGGGGTATTTATCCCTTTCCTCAGAAGACATACTGCTATCAGTATTGGACATGAACCACAAGTCACATCACTTCCTAGCCTCATCTAAGACTTCATTTTTTTCTTTAACAGTTGAAGTTTGATCTAGTAGTAGCACTACATCTCTCCAAAAGAGGTCAAAGCTTTGTGCTAACCCTCGGAGAACATCTGTGTACCTATCAAGGTCATTGGATCATTTTACTAAGTCAATCTTCATTTGTTTTAAATCTGCCAGAGACAATGGAGTGAATGCATGTCTCAACCAAGGGATACAAAGGATATAGTTGCTTTCTGGAGGTCCCAATAGGAACAGGAGAAATTCTGGGAATAAACTCATTCTTGGGGTTTTCTGAAGGCATGGAGGAAGGTGCGGGAGACATAGATGGTGGGTTTGAACTAGGTGGTGGCAGTGTCTCTCTCAGGAATCCCTGATCATTTGGGGGAAGTTATTACAGCCAGGAGAACTGGATATATCTGACAGGTTTTATACAGTTGGGGGTTGTCTCAGAAAAAAAGAAAGTTTGCACATAAGGCTTTTCAGATCATTTCCTCTCTTGGTTACGATAATTTTAGAATATCCTGTGGTGGTTATTGCTTACCATTTGAAAGTCAGTACTAGTACCAGGCCTGGATGCAGAAGAAAACCATACATTCATTTTTTATTTTCTTAAATCATAGCTGCGTACATTAATGCAATTATGAGGTACAATGTGCTGGTTTCATATACAATTTGAAATGTTTTCATCAAACTGGTCAACATAGCCTTCATGGCATTTTCATAGTTATTGTGTTAAGACATTTATATTCTATACCTAGTAAATTTCACATGTACCCTTGTGACATGCACCATAGGTGTGGTCCCACAAATTACTCTCCCTCCACCCATCCTCCCACCTCCCCTCCCTTCCCTCTCCCCATTCCCCTTCTTCTTGGTCTATAATTGGGTTATGACTTTCATAAAAAAGCTATAAATTGGTTTCATAGTAGTGCTGAGTACATTGGATACTTTTTCTTCCATTCTTGAGATACTTTGCTCAGAAGAATATGTTCCAGCTCCACCCATGTAAACATGAAAGAGGTAAAGTCTCCATCTTTCTTTAAGGCTGCATGATATTCCAT
>NW_003852504.1:1624327-1632873 GCF_000181295.1 Otolemur garnettii | reverse complement strand
CCCATGTTGAATTTGCACCCGAAACCGTCCCTAAAACTGTTCTGCCAGTGGCTTCTTCTAGTTTTCTCCTGGGCACAACCCGGCAAGACCCTGGGAGGCAGGGCCAGCAGGCTGGGTGATGCAGCCCACCCCTGCAAGAGTCAGTGTCGCTGTCAAGGCCCTGGGAGGCAGGCGCAAACTGCCCCAGCGGAGGTCAGTTGTCCTTACTGCCCACCAAAGCCCCTGAGGCAGATGCACAGCTGGTGGGATAGCTCGACCCTCCCAGGCAGGAGCTGCTGGCGACCACGAGCTGGCAAGGCCCTGGGAGGTGGGTGAGCGGCTGCGTGGCCTGCCCCAGGAGAAGTCAGTTGTCCTTGCAGGCCACCAAAGCCCCACAGGTGGGACGGCGCAACCCTCTCTGGCAGAAGTTGGCGGTGATCGTGAGCTGGGAGGTCCCGGGAGGCAGGCATACGTCTGGGCAACCTGCCCCAGCAGAAGTCAGCTGCCCTCACAGGCCGCCAAGCCCCGGGGGGGGGGCACGCGCGCCACTGGCGGGATGGCACTACCCTCCCCAGCAGGAGCTGCTGGCGACTGCCAGCGGACAAGACCCCGGGAGGGTGCGAGACTGCACGACCCGCCCAGCAGAAGTCAGTTCCCCTCGCTGGCCACCAAAGCCCTGGAGGCTGGTGCACGACTGGCAGGATGGCACGACCCTCTCAGGTGGGAGCTGGTGGTGATCCAGGGCCAGGGGGCCCCAGGAGGCAGACCCGTGGCTGCTCGACCTGCTTTAGCAGAAGTCAATTGCCCTCACCTGCCACCAAAGCCCTGGGGGCAGGCAAGCAGCTGGCGGGCCTGGACGACCCTCCCCGGCAGGAGTCGATGACAGCCGGGGGCCAGCAGGGCTGAGGATGCAGGCGCGGCTCAGTGATCCAACCCAGCAGAAGTCAGTCACTGTCAAGGGCCACCAAAGACCTGGAGGCGGATGCCTGGCGGGATGTGTAGCCCTCCCTGTCCGGTGTTAATCCCGGTCACCGGCATCAAGGTCTCGGGAAGTGTAGATAGCAGCCGGGGAGACAGCTGAGCGCAGAATGTGCTGACTGAGGGAGATCTGTCTGCATGCAGAAAGCGTGAATCAAGCAGTTCTCCCGGTGAAGGACTGGGACAGGGGGCTTGGTCTTTAAAGGGTGGGTAGATGCTGTTCTTGGGTCTCCTCTCCCTGTCTCTATCCGCAAGGGGAGGGAGAGTGGACTGGAAACTCAAAATGGCAGTGCTAACGCCAGTTCCACTTTTCTGCCTGGGGGAGGGTGTTCTGAGTCTCAGCTGGGTTCCTCCAGGGTAGTAAACTTCCCTGTTGGCAGCTCTCACTCATGGAGTGAGAGAATAGGTCCTCAGTTTATTGGTGGTCTGTAGAAGACTTGGAGGAGCAGTTGAAGAGGAAACAAAGGAAAAGCACACCTTTCTTGGGCGATGGGATGGGTGCTATTCCTTTGGGGTGATTTATGTACCTGTGGATTGTCCTCTAGGAGTCTCTGCCTGTCTCAGAAGAGGTGTCCTGCCGGTATCACTCTTCTCTCTCAGCTGGGCTCCCAGTTTCAACTTTGTTGGGGGTTTCTCCGGACTTTATCCTTTCCTCTGAACAGGAGCTTCTGTCAGAGACTGGTGCCTGTCGGCCATCTTGACCCTCCCCCTGAAAGTTGGAATTTGATCAAAAGTTTCTGAGTGAGTTTACTTTTGTGGTGGAGGATTGCACTGGTCATTATGGAGCATAGGATTGAGAATATCCTGGAGAGCTGGTTTAGTTATGGCAAATTTCTTCAACATGTGAATATCATTAAAGTATTTAATTTCTCCATCATAGATGAAACTCAGTTTAGCTGGATAGAGGATCCTGGGTTGAAAGTTATTTTGTTTCATGAAATTAAAAGTCGATGACCACTCTCTTCTAGCTTGAAAGGTTTTAGCACAGAGATCTGCAGTTATTCTGATATTCTTCCCCTTGTAGGTTTTCTTACGTCTGGCTGCTTTCAGAATTTTCTCCTTCATATTTAAACTTTAGCAAAGTTAATTATGATGTGTCTGGGGGTTATCTTATTTGGGTTGAGTCATGCTGGGGTTCTGAAACTGTGTGGTATCTGAATTTCTGAATCTCTTGTCAGGTCTGGAAAGTTCTCCTTCATAATCTCATGAAGAAGGGCCTCTGTGCTTTGCAAAGCAACTTCGTTGCCCTCAGGAATTCCTATAAGGCGAATATTAGTTTTCTTCGAATTATCCCAGAGCTCTCTGAGAAAATGATCCATATTTGCTCTCCATTTCTTTTTCTCTTTGAGTGCTTGGGAGCATTCAAAAGCTTTGTCTTCAATGTCAGAAATCCTTTCTCCTGCTTGCTCCATTCTGTTACTGAGGGATTCTACTGTATTTCTCAGATCTTTGAGGGCTACAAATTCTTGTCTCACTGTGTCAAAATCTTTGGTGACTGTCTTTGAATTCATTGAATTCTTGAGACAACTTTTGAAATGCTCCTTGAATTTCTAATTCCAACTTTACCTCCATTCCATTAATCTTATTTGCAATCTGAACTCTGACTGTGATTTCTGACATCTCAGCCACTTGTCTGTGAATGAGATCTTCAGTTGTGTTGACCATATCATTCCTTGGGGAAGTTGATCTACTCTTGTTATTCATGTTACCAGAGTTTTTCTGCTGATTTTGCCCCATGATTATTTTACACTGTTTGGCTAGATGAGCAGATACGGTGAAGTTGGATTGGGGGGCTTCTGGAGTAGTGATTAACCAGCTCTTTGCCCAAGAGCTGGGACTGGTGTCTGTATCTTTTCCCCTAGAGCCTTGCAAAGGTACTGTACAGTGCTATGGCCTGGGCCACTGGGGACTTACTTGGTTTGGTGGGGCTAGGTCACTCTGTCTTGTTTTCAGCTGGTCTCTGTCCTACCCTAGTGAATCAGTTGCTCTGGTTTGAAGTCTCAGCTATGGAAATGCCAGCAATTAAGTCACTCCACCCTCCACAGACAACAACTGGAAAAAAAATGAAACCTTCCCATAACCACACACCCACAGTACCACTTTGAATAGTCCTCAGGTGATTGGTCTAGTCTGAGAGATCCAAATCAATTGTCCCTGTCAGCATCTAGTCTCAAGTGAGGGATTCAAAAGGTCTTTGGTAACTAGATAGCAGGGGTCTGCTGGCAGCTAGAGTATGACTCATTCTGGTGCTCTGTGGAGTCAGAAGGAATTATTCTGGGAAGTTTGATGCCTCCTCCCCAACCTTGCACCTCTGTCACACCCAGTCACTGGTAACCCCACAGGGCTGTGACTCAGTTCCCTTCAGTGAGCAGATGTTCCAGGTATTTGAGCCTGCCTGAGTCACAGAGAGATCTTATGTCTCCTGCTCAGTGCCGGGGGCACTGCCTCTCCCTTTTCTGTATGTTTCCTTCAGTCCACTGTCTCCTCCTTACCTCCATGCCACAGAATCAGCACAGACCTCCAACAGCCCACACTCTGTCCACACCTCTCCAGGAAATGTCCAATAATCTGGACTTCATGGGGGACAGGCTTCCAGACTTCGAGGTGAGAGTGGAGGGGAGTGCTGGGAGTTCAGAATTACAGGTAGAAAATATATACAGTTTTATACAGTTTTATGCCTGGCAGGAGAGTGCCATTGCACCCTGGTAGGGGAATGAGGTTCAGTTTTTAGAGGGTCTCTCCCATGGGTTAAAATAGGAGGATGTTTGAACTCTGCTCGCTTGTTTGTAGAAAGTATACTGCGAGCTGTTCTCATGGGGAGGGGATTCCTTTCTGATTGGCAATGGATTTTGTACCTATTGTTTGTATCCTTGGGGTCACAGCTCGCCTCAGCAAGGTTGATGTCTATTCTTCAGCCTTCTCTCTTGGCTCAGCTCCAAACCATCAGCTTACTTGCTAAACTTCTGTCCTTTAACTCTCCTTCTGGATGGGAACCTCTGTGGAAAGCTCACTCCAGTTGGCCATCTTGCCTCTGCCTTTTTTTTTTTGAGACAGAGCCTCAAGCTGTCCCCCTGGGTAGAGTGCCGTGGCTTCACAGCTCACAGCAATCTCCAGCTCCTGGGCTCAAGTGAGTCTCCTGCCTCTGCCTCCCAAGTAGCTGGGACCACAGGCGCCCGCCACAACGCCCCCACATTTTTTTTTTTTTTTTTGGTTGCAGCCGTCATTGTTGTTTGGCGGGTCCGGGCTAGATTCGAACCTGCCACCTTAGGTGTATGTGGCTGGCGCCTTAGCCACTTGAGCCACAGGTGTCGAGCCTTGCCTCTGCCTTTTATTTAATCATTATCTTTTATTTGAAAATTTTGTTTAGATCCCGAGGAGACTTCCAACTTTGTGTTTTTGAAGTAGCCTTCTTCCTTAGTCCTCGTTTTGTATTCTTTTCTGTAAAATAAATCCTATCTTACCACTGATCTGTGGTCTGTGGATTCATTCTTTGAATCCCTGACACCAAGGATCTACTAAAGAAGAAATTCCAGTATCACTAGTATTATAGGTGTGGGCCATCATTCCTGGCTGTGATTGTTTTTCTTGACTGGACATTTATTTCTGGTTATTGTATGTATGTATCAATAGTGCATTCCTTTTTCTTTTCTTTTCTTCTTTTTTTCTTTTGAGACAGAGTCTCACTATGTCACCTTCTGTAGAGTGCTGTAGTATAACAACTCACAGCAACTTCCAACTCTTGGGCTTAAGCAATTCTCTTGCCTCAGCCTCTCAATTAGCTGGGACTACAGGCACCTGCCACAATGCCCGGCTATTTTGTTGCAGTTGTCATTGTTGGTTAGCTGGCCTGGGCCGGATTCAAACCTCCCAACTTCGGTGTATGTGGCTGGTGCCATAACCACTGTGCTACGGGTGCCAAGCCTTTTTATTTTCTTTTTGCTTTTTAAGTGTACAGTTCAATTTGTTTTGTATATGTAGAGTTGTGCAAACACTATTACCATAAATTTTAGAACATTTTCATCATCCCCAAAAGAAACTGTGTACACGTTGGCTGTTTCCTCCAATCCTGCTCCCTCTCAGCTCTAGGAAACCATTTATCTGTTTTCCATTTTTATAGATTTGTCTGTTCTGGATACTTCATATGAATGGAATCATCTGTAGTATTTTGTGAATGGCTTCTTTTACTTAGGATAATTTTTTCAAGGTCCATTTATGTTATAGCATGTATCAATACTTCATTCCTTATTGCTGAATAATCTCTCCCATTGTATAGATAGACCACATTTATTCATCTCTTCATTGGTTGATGGACATTTGGGTTGTTTCCACCATTTGGCTTCTATGAATAATGCTGCTATGAGTGTTCATGTACAATGTTTCTGTGTGGACATATGTTTTCATGTGGCTTAATTCTTACTGGAAAGTGAGATGGAAAAAATCATTATCCCTTTTTTATTCAATGTTTTTTGTTTTTGAAGAATCATTATCCTTAGGTTGGATGCAGTGGCTCACCCCTATAATCTTAGCAGTCTAGGGGACCAACCTGAGAAAAAATGTGAGACCCCATCTCTAAAAGTAGCCAGGCACTGTGGTGGGTGCCTGTAGTCCCAGTTACTGTGGAGGCTGAGGCAAGAGGATTGCCTGAGCTCAGGAGTTTGAGGTTGCTGTGAACTATCACACCACAGCACTCAACCAAGGGTGACCAAAAAAAAAAAAAAACCCCAAAAAGACTTATGATCTTCATTTTTATTTTTTTCATTAAACCATAGCTGTGTACATTAATGCAATCATGGGTTACAATATACTGGTTTTATACACAATTTGAAATATTTTAATCAAACTGGTTAACATAGCCTTCACGGCATTTTCTTAGTTATTGTGTTAAGACATTTGTATTCTACACGTAGTAAATTTCACATGTACCCTTGTAAGATGCACCATAGGTGTGGTCCCAGCAACTACTCTCCCTTCACCCATCCTCCCCCTCCCCTCCCCTCCCTCTTTATTATCTTTATTTTACAAACAAGGAAACTGGGGCTCAGAGAGGAGAGAGGATTTGTTCAAGGTAACATAGCTGGTAAGTGGCAGAGCCAGACAACTTGAATCCTAAACTTCTGATTCTAACTTCAGTGTGCTTTCTCCTACATGACAGTGGATTCAAGCTAAACATAATCTGAATGTTTTTTGTTACTCTTTCCACCTCCATCTATCACCTCAAACCTTAAGAAGATGTAAAAGCAAAGGGCTTAGAGTCAGCTGGGTACTGGAACCAGATCATAGCAGGTCCCCCAAACTGTCAAAATTTCTGGAACTTAATGAGCTTTTTGAATTCATATTAGTAGCTTAAAATACATCCTGGCTAGGAGTATTTACATCACAGAAAACAGCATGTTATAAATAAGCATTACCTCCCCTCCCCTTCAGCCTGTTAGACATTTGTCAGTATATCACTGCTGTAAATGATTTTGAAGATTATTTGAGCTGTGAAATGGTGGTTATCTATGTAATTTGTGCAAATTTGGCTGAACAGGTACATCCTATGCTCACTGAGAGCAATGTAAATTAGTAACAGTTAACATACAGTAGTATTTAGAAATAACAGGAAGTCAATGTGCCAATCAAAAACTTCTGGGGATTTGAGAGGCTGTGGCAGGAGGATCATCTGAGGCAGGAAGTTTAAGCCTGGGCAACATAGGGAAACTTAATCTCAAACAAAACAAAACAAAACAAAAAATAAAACTAAATCAGGAGGAAAATTGCCTTTTATATTTACCCAGTTATTTATCATTTCTAATGTTTGGGTTCCTCCTGAAGATTCAACTCCCCTTCTGGCATCATGTCCTTTCAACCTTAAAAACTTTTCCTTTGCTCCTCTGTTGGTGATGAATTCTCTCAGTTGTGTTTGTCTGGAAATATCCTCATTGCACCTTCATTCTTTTATTTATTTATTTATTTATTTGAGACAAAGTCTTACCATGTGACCCTTGGTAGAGTGCTGTGGTGTCACAGCTCACAGCAACCTCAAACTCTTGGGCTTAAGCTATTCTCTTGCCTTAGCCTTCCAGTAGCTGGGACTACAAGTGCCTGCCACAATGCCTGATTACTTTTTTGTTGCAGTTGTCATTGTTTAGCTGGCCTGGGCTGGGTTTGAACCCTCCAGCCTGGGTGTATGTGGCCAGCACCGCAACCACTGTACTACAGGCACCAAACCTGCACCTTCATTCTTATTTCTTTTTAAGAGCACCTTGAATCGGCTCAGCGCCTATAGCTCAACCGGCTAAGGCGCCAGCCACGTACACCTAAGGTGGCGGGTTCGAATCCCCAGCCCGGACCCGCCAAACAACAATGACGGCTGCAACCAAAAAATAGCTGGGCGTTGTGGCGGGCGCCTGTGGTCCCAGATACTTGGGAGGCAGAGGCAGGAGACTCGCTTGAGCCCAGGAGTTGGAGGTTGCTGTGAGCTGTGATGCCACGGCACTCTACCCAGGGGGACAGCTTGAGGCTCTGTCTCAAAAAAAATAAAAAGAGCAGCTTGAATCACATACCATGCAGTTTACTCATTTTAAGTGTACAGTTCAATAGATTTTAGTATAATCACAGATATGTGTGATCATCACCATACTCAATTTTAGAATATTTTCATCACCTCAGAATGAAACCCCATGTTAGCTATTCCTCCATTCCCCCATTCCTCTATTCCCACATTCAGCACAATCCTAAACAACCGCTCATCTACTTTGGCTCTACAGATTTCTCCGTTCTTGCTGAGTGTGGTGGCTCACACCTGTAATCCCAGCGACTCAGGAGGGTGAGGTGGAAGGATCATTTGAGCAAGACAAATGTCTACAACAGTGAAAATAATTATCCAGGTATGGTGGTGCATCCTGTAGTCCCAGCTCCTTCCCAGGCTGGGTGACAAAGCAAGACCTCGTCTTTAAAAAAATTGAAAAAGAAGATTTTCCTATTCAGCACATCTCATGTGAATGGAGTTATGTAATGTGTGATCTTTTGTGACTGTCTTAGCACGATGTCATCAAGGTTTATCCATGTTGTAGCATGTATCAGTGCTTCATTCACTCTCTCTCGATATATAATTTCTTAGATATGAGGTTTCACTATGTTGCCCAGGCTGGAGAGCAGCATGCAGTGACTGTTCATAGGTGCAATTGTAGTGCACTTCAACCTCAAACTCCTAAGCTGAAGCGAGTGGCTGGTACAGCAGGTGTGTATTATTATACCATAACTATGCTGGTTTTTAATTTTAATTTTTTTGGTAGCAGATCTACAACTATTCTGTTTTGATACCTGTATATTTGTAGCTTTGTAATAGGTCTTGAAATCAGGTAGTTTAAGTTCTTCAGCTTTGTTTTTGTTTTTCAAAAATTGTTCTGGCAGGCTCGGCCCCTGCGGCTTGGGTGGCTAAGGCCAGCCACATACACCTAAGGTGGCGGGTTTGAATACAACCTGGGCCCCACCGAAACAACAATGACAGCTGCAACCAAAAAATAGCCGGGCATTATGGCAGGCACCTGTGGTCCCAGCTACTTGGGAGGCTGAGGCAGGAGACTCACTTGAGCCCAGGAGTTGGA
>NW_003852504.1:1617316-1623616 GCF_000181295.1 Otolemur garnettii | reverse complement strand
CTGGGCTCAAGCGAGTCTCCTGCCTCTGCCTCCCAAATATCTGGGACCACAGGCACCTGCCACAATGCCCGGCTATTTTTTGGTTGCAGCCATCATTGTTGTTTGGGGGGCCCGGGCTGGATTCGAACCCGCCACCTTCGGTGTATGTGGCTGGCGCCTTAGCCACTTGAGCCACAGGCGCCGAACCCACATCTTTATTTAATTTGTCCCTAAGCATTTTATATTTTTCTGTTTTTTTTTAACTGCAAATGCTTACTGACACCCTTTGACAGCCGCTCCGCAAGCCGTTGGGCCCGACAGAATTTCAAACCCAGCCACGGAACGAAGCGCATTTTATATTTTTCAGTGCTGTTGCAAATGGTATTTTGTAAAATTTAATCTCCATTTTTTTTGTTCTGGTATGTAGAAATACAATTAAGTTATTGATCTTGTAGTCTATGATATTACTATATTCACTAATTAGTTCCGGTATTTAGTTTTTGCAGGTCCTGAGGATTTTCTGTGTAAACGATCATGTCATCTATGAATAATGACAGTTATATTTCCTCATTTCCAATCTGGATGGCTTTTATTTCTTTTCCTTGCTTATTCCACTGGTTAACACCTCCTGGACAATATAGAATTGAAATGGTGAAAGGAAACATCCTTGCCTTGTTCCCAGTTTTTAGGGAAAAGTCTTAATGGTTTACCATTAAATAGCATGTTAGCTGTCAGATTTTCATAGAATCTTTTTTTTTTTTTTAATCAGATTGAAGATCTTTTCCATACCTAGCTAGTTGACAAAACCATCATGACTGGGTATGGTTTTTTCCAAATGTTTTCTTCTGCATTTGTTACAATGAATATATAATTTTTTTTTTGAGGTAGAGTTTCACTATGATGCCTTGGTAGAGTGCAGTGGCGTCACAGCTCACAGCAACTTCAAACTTTTGGGCTTAAGCGATTCTCTTGGCTCAGCCTCCCAGGTAGGTGGGACTACAGTCACCCGCCACAAGGCCCAGCTATTTTGTTGTTGTTGTTGTTGTTGCAGTTGTCATTGTTGGTTAGCAGGCCTGGACTAGGTTCAAACCTGCCAGCCTCAGTGCGTGTGGCCAGCATCACAACCACTGTGCTACAGGCACTGAGCCACAATGAATATATAATTTAAAAAATTTCATTCTGTTAAACTGGAAACTGATTAATTACATTGATTGATTTTTTAAAATGTTGAACCAACTTTGCATTCTTTCATTACCTTTCTTGGTCATGATAAATTATCATTTTTATATATTTCTGGATCTGATTTCCTAATGTTATAATAGCATATTGATACATTATTATTAACTAAGATCCATGCTTTAATCAAATTTTCTTAGTTTTTATCTAATGTCCTTTTTTCTTTTGAGACAGAATCTCACTATGATGCCTTATGGCTCTCAGTAGAGTACCATGGCATCACAGCTCACAGCAACCTCAAACTCTTGAGCTTAAGGGATTCTCTTGCCTCAGCCTCACAAGTAGCGAGGACTACAGGCGCCTGCCACAGCACCCAACTATTTTTTTGTTGTTGTTGTTGTTGCATTTGTCATTGTTATTTTAGCAGGCCTAGGCTGGGTTCGAACCCGCCACTCTACCAGCTACAGGCACAGGCACCGCCCTAACGTAATTCTTTTCTCTTTTTCATACTGTACTCTTTGGAAGGAAGTCAGGAAGTCCATATATATAGCTCACACTTGAGGAGTATAGAGTTACGCTTTTCCTCTTTGAGGGCTGAATGTCTATATAAATTATTTGGAAATCTGCACGTGAGATTTGTTTCTTTTCTCTCACATATTAATGTATTGTGCCATTTATTTATGGCCTCATGGATATTTATTTTATACTTTGTTATAAAATACTACAACTAACTTGTTGCTAAAATTACTACAGCTTTGAACACTGAGAATTCTTTCTGTTGGCTCTTGTGTCCTTTTGACATACCCTCAACAATGAGATTTTGTTTTATTTTTATTTTAGTCCTTCCTTGGTTTATGGCACTAAAAGTTGCTGTAGACCTATTTTTGTGTATTTCTTGCCTCAGTCCGAGAATCAGCCATTTCTTCACAAAGACGTTGCTTTTTTTTTTGAAGAATGGTACTAGAAACAAAGTTGGTGTATTGCTTTTGTTGTTCTTTTTTTTTTTTTGATTTTGCAGGGGGGTGTTATTACATTTACATCCTTTACATTTCCATGTGAATTTTATTTATTTATTTATTTGAGATAGAGGCTCACTATGTCGCCTTTGGTAGAGTGCTGTGGCATCACAGCTCACAGCAATCTCCAACTCCTGGGCTTAAGCTATTCTCTTGCCTCAGCCTCCCAAGTAGCTGGGACTACAGGCACCCACCACAATGCACAGCTTTTTTTTGGTTGTTGTTGCGGTTGTCATTGCTCTTTTAGCTGACCTGGGCTGGGTTCGAACCCACCAGCCTCGGTGTATGTGGCTGTTGCTATAACCACTGTGCTGCAGGCACTGAGCCTTCATGTGAATTTTAGAATAAGCTTGTCAATTTCTTACAAAAGAAAACCCTGTAGGGATTTTTTGGGGGGCATAAACAAGTTTATTCATAAATTTAGTCAACATACATAATTGAGTTAAAACTCTAATAGAAGGATACAATTTTATTTTATTTTGTATTTTTTCTTTATTAAATCATAACTGTGTACATTGATGCATTTATGGAGTACAGTGTACTGATTTGATATAAAATGTTAAATGCTTACATTGAATTGGTTAACACATCCATCAGCTTGCATACTTATTTGTTGTGGTAAGACACATATACTCTTTTCTTAATAGTTTTGAAATGTACCATTGCATTATGCACATTAGGTGAGGTCCCACCAAATACTCTCCGTCCTCCCAACCTCCCCCATCCCCTCCCCTCTCTCTCCTCTTTCCTCCTGCTTTCTGGACTATAGTTATGTTTTATCATTCGTATGACTGTGTAGGTGATTCTATATTGATTTCATAATAGTATTGAGTACATTGGATACTTTCCCCCCCCATTTTTGAGATACTTTACTAAGAAGAATATGTTCCAGCTCCATCCAGGTAAACATAAAAGATGTGAAGGTTCCACCTTTTTTATGGTTGCATAGTATTCCATGGTATACACATACCATAATTTGTTAATCCATTCATGGGTCAATGGGCACTTGGGCTGTTTTCATGTCTTGGCAATTATGAATTGGGCTGTATAAACATCCTGGTGCAAATGTCTTTGTTGTAAAATGATTTTTGACCATCCATGTGTATACCTAGTAGAGGAATTGCAGGATTGAACTGTAAGTCTACTTTTAGTTCCTTGAGTAGTCTCTAAACTGCTTTCCAAAAAGGTTGTATTAGCTTGCATTCCCACCAACAGTGCAGAAGTGTTCCCTTCTCTCCACATCCACTCCAACATCTGAAGTTTGGGGATTTTGTTATGTGAGCTAATCTTACTGGAGTTAGATGATATCTAAAAGTAGTTTTGATTTGCATTTCTCTGATGATTAAAGATGACGAGCATTTTTTCATGTGCTTGTAGGCCATGCTCCTGTCTTCTTCAGAGAAGCTTCTCTTCAGGTCTCTTGCCCACATAGAAATGGGGTTATTTGTTCTTTTTTTTATTAAATCATAGCTGTGTATATTAATTATGTATTAATTAATTATGGGGTACAATGTGTTATATCCAGAAGACCAAAAAGCACTTTATTTATTTATTTATTTTTTGCAGTTTCTGGCCAGGGCTGGGTTTGAACCCGCCACCTCCAGCATATGGTGCCAGCTCCCTACTCTTTTGAGCCACAGGCGTTGCCCCCCAAATCACTTTATAACAAAGATATTTGCATCAGAATGCTTATTATAGTCCAATTCATAATTGCTAAGTCATGGAAGAAGCCCACGTGCCCATCGACCTATGAATGGATTAATAAATTGTGGTATATGTACACCATGAAATATTATGCAGCCTTAAAGAAAGATGGAGACTTTACCTCTTTCATGTTTACATGGATGGAGCTGGAACATACTCATCTGAGCAAAGTATCTCAAGAATGGAAGAAAAAGTATCCAATGTACTCAGCTCTACTATGAAACCAATTTATAAGCACCCACATTTTCATATGTTTTTTTCTTATTGATTAGTTTGAGTTCTCTGTGGATTCTAGTTATCAGACCTTTGTCAGAAACATAACCTGCAAATATCTTCTCCCATTCTGAAGGTTGTCTGTTTGCTTTACTTACCATGCTCTTGGCTGTGCAGAAGCTTTTTAGTTTGATCAGATCCCACTAATATATTTTTGGTATTGCTTCAATTGCCTGGGGGGGGGTCCTCCTCATAAGAAGGATAAAATTTTAAAACCACTTGGAAGGTCATCTCTATAAGTGATTTTCCCAGGACAGTAACCAGGTGTAACCTAACCTGACACCATCTTAACCAGCAGAGGTTGAATAAGCTGGAGCTGTGTGCTCCTCCCCCACAGCAAGTTTACATTAAGGGTTATAATACAAACTCCACAAGGAAAAGAACTTAGGAATCATCTCCTAATGATTAACAGAGGAGCAAAACTCAATCTAGTTATGAGACCAACCACAACACGATGAAAAGCTGCACTCACTAGTTCTTCAGACTATTAGTAATAGATGATGCTGGTGTGAATAACTTGTGTTTTATTCTAGAGCCCTTATAAATAAAATCCCCCAATTAGTGTTTCAATTATCAGGTAGAGGGTTAGTTAACATGTGGTAGAATGAGGACTTATGCAAGGTATAATGTGCATAGCACTTTACTACCATGAAAATAAGGGCAGTCTAGTTAGGAGAAAACCAATTAGGGCTCTAAATTATACACACCTTAATGATAGAGCTCCTACCATCTGTGAATGTAAAACATTTAATTTTAAAATGTTGATTCTACAATGTATAAAATAGCTATTATAAACACACACAGTGTATTCTATAGCTGCCAGGTTTACTTTTTTTTTTTTTTTAAGGAAACTGTAAGTTACACTATGGTTAAGACTTGTATCTTCATTTTTGAAAAAGTCCACAGTCTATCACAGTGATGTATGGTCAGACCTAACAACCCAAATTATTAAACACTTGGATCAAGTCATAACCAGTTCTTTTGCAAACAGACCTTGTACACATTTATCAATTCTAGTGTAGCAGGAACCTAGGCCCTGTGCAGGGAAAGAATCACCCGAACACCAGAGATAGAAGAGGAAGAAAGGGCTTTATTTCAGCTGGGGGAGCCACAGCTGACTAAAGTCTAAAACTGGTTGAGCTCCCTGATCAGCTTTGTCCCTGTCCTTTTATTGGACTCACAAGTAGACAGACAAAGGAATTACCATATTGTCCCTCATTGGAGGTATTGAAGCATGTGCAGGTTTACAGAAGTGGAAGCAAGCATTAGTTAGTTTCAAGGTTCCAGGAAGTTCAGCCAGAGAAAGTAGTGCCAATTAAGAAAACAAAACAAAACAAACAAACCAAAAAAAAAAAAAATGCCGGTAATCCCAGCATTTGGGAGCCCGAGACGGGTGGATTGCCTGAGCTCACAGGTTTGAGACCGGTCTGAGCCAGAGAGAGACTTTGTCTCTAAAATAGCCCGGCTGTTATGGCAGGCACCTGTAGTCCCAGCTACTCCGGAGGCTGAGGCAAGAGAATCACTTGAACCCAAGAGTTTGAGGTTGTTGTGAGCTATGATGCCTCAGAACTTGACCAAGGGTGACAAAGTGAGACTCTGTCCCAAAAAGGAGAAAAAAAAAAAAAAAAAAAGAAGAAGAAGAAGAAGAAGAAGAAGAGAAAAAAAAGGCAAAAAAAGGCTATTGTTTTAAAACGTAAAGAGGATTCCCTTTTCCCAGAGTGCTAGGATTATAGGTGTGAGCCACCACACCAGACCCATCTAATTTTTCTACATAATCAATTATGTAATCTGAAAACCCCCCAAAAGGGTTTTATTTCTTCCGTTCCAATCTTCATGGCACTCATTCCCTCCTATCTTATTGCATTGGCTACAACTTATAGTACAATGTTGAATAAAAAAGTAGGAGTCAACATCCTTGCCTTGCTCCTGATCTTAGAGAAAATATTCGGTCTTCTACTATTTTTTTTTATTTATTACCCGGGCTAGAGTGCAGTGGTGTCATCACAATTTACTGCAGCCCCATACTCTTGAGTTCAAGTGATGCTCCTCCTTGGCCTCCCAGAGTGCTAGGATTATAGGCGTGTGCCTCCTTGCCCAGCCAGTCTTTCACTATTAAGTATGAATTAGCCATAGTTTTTTTTTTGTTTTTTTT
>NW_003852504.1:1612294-1616514 GCF_000181295.1 Otolemur garnettii | reverse complement strand
CCTGCCACAACACCCAGCTACTTTTATTGTTGCAGTTGTCATTGTTTTAGCAGGCCCAGGCCGGGTTCGAACCTTCCAGCCCTGGTGTATGTGGCCAGCGCCCTACCCACTGAGCTATGGGTGCTGCCAGAGAAAATACTTTGTATGATTTGACTTCTTTACAATATATTGAGACTTTTCAAGGCTCAAATATGGTATATATTGGCAAATGTTGTATGAGATTTGGAAAAATATGTATATTCTGCTGTCATTGATTAGAGTGTTCTATAATGTCAATTAGAGTAAGTTGGTCAATAGGTCAAGTTGGTATGGGCAACAGACATACAGTAGCAAGAAAATAAAATCTGTCGCCCCATGAATGAGCCTGGAAATGTAGTTTTCCCTAGTTGGGCTTCTACAGGAGAATAAAGCTCAGTTTATACCTTGATTACAGCCCTGTTTGATTCTGAGCAGAGGAATTAGCTAAGTTGTGCCCAGACTTCTGACACATGAAAACTGAAAGATAATATCTTCTGTTTAAGTTGATTAATGTGTTAAGTCAAGGAAAATGGGACTGAGAAAATGAAAAATAAAAAAAATTAAGTTGGTAAGTTTGTGGTAATTTGTTATGTAACAACAGAAAATGAATACAAGTGCATAACATTTAAGATTATTAGGTCTTCTTGATGAATCTACCACTTTATCAATACAAAATGATCATTTTTATCCTTGGCAATATTCCTCCTTCTGGAGTCTACTTCAATATTAATATAACCCCTAAAGTCTTCTTTTCTTAGGTGTTAGTATGATATACCTTTTTTCATCCTTTTTACTTTACTTTTTAATCTCTTCGTGGTTTCATATTTAAAGTGTGTTTGTTATAGAAAGAATATGGTTGTTTTTTTCTTTTTTATCCAAGTTGATAATCTTTGCTTTTGATAGGAGTATTTAGACCATTTTCATTTAATGTGGTTATGCAATTAAATTTAATATATGATTTTGTAATTATTTTCTATTTTTTCCATTTGTTTTGTTCCCTTTATTTTCTCTTTTCTTGTCTTCTTATGTATTGTGTATTTTTTATGATTCTATTTAGATAAGATAGATGTTTGCTGGGTGTGTTGGCACATACCTAGAGTCTCAGCTACTGGGGATGCTGAGGCAGGAGGATTGCTTAAACCAGGGAATTTGGGTTGTAGTGAGTTAGGATTGCACCACTGCACTCCAGACTGGGTGACTGAGTAAGACCCTAACTGTAAAAAAAAAAAAAAAAAGATTTTGGGTGGCGCCTGTGGCTCAAAGGAGTAGGACACTGGGCCCATATATCAGAGGTGGTGGGTTCAAACCTGGCCCCAGCCAAACACTGCAAAAAAAAAAAAAAGACCCTTTTCGTCAGTGCCTGTAGCTCATTGGACAGGGTGCTGGCCACATACACTGAGGCTGGTGAGTTTGAACCCACCTGGGCCAGCTGAAACAACAATGAGAACTGCAACAAAAAAATAACTGGGTGTTGTGGGGGTGCCTGTAATCCCAGCTACTTGGGAGACTGAGGTGAGAGAATTGCTTAAGCCCAAGAGTTTGAGGTTGCTGTGAGCTGTGACGTCACGACACTCTACTGAGGGCGACATAGTGAGACTCTGTCTCAAACAGAAAAAATAGATTTTTAATGAAGATACAATAGAATCACAAAACATACAAAGGATTCCATTTATTTATTTTTTTTACATAGACATGTGTTTACTAGGCTTTCACTTTTTGCCTTCACAAAATTAAAAAGGCTTAAAATTTAATAACAATAACAATGTTTAAGATAAGGACTAGAAACAAAAACCTTGTAAAGAATGAACAAAGATAAATACATTCAGAAAAGAAATCAGATGATTGCTGCATCGAAATATTAAGCAATAATAATAATAATGCAAAGAAAGTAACATTCACATTGTCAAATAAGAGTATGTTTGTTATAGAATGCTTTGACTCTGAGGTTCAGTATGGAGTCATCAGTTAACTTCTTATTTTTTTCCCCAAAGTCTCAAAAAATAGACAACTAATATTTATAAATAAAAGTAAAAGATAATTTCAAAAAACAGATCATGCCAAATCTTATAGACAATAGAAAAAGAAGAAATACTTCAAAATCATTATACTTAATCTGGATTCACCTGATATTAAAATTGGAGAAAATATATTATTATAAAGGGGAAATTACAAACATATTTCACTTATAAATGAGGATGCAATATCATAAACAACATATTAACATGTTGAATTAAAAATTAATGTTTAATGTACTTTGGTCCAAATTAAATCCAATTTATGTGAGAATTAGTCACTATTTTCTTTTCTTTTCTTTTTTCCCCCTTCTTTTCCTTTCCCTCACCCCCTCCCTCCTTCTCTGCCTGGTCTCCACTTCCCCCATGCCCCACCATGTCATTAACTGTCATTTATTTTCCTCATATCAAAGTTGAATACATAGGATTCATACTTCTCCATTCCTGTGATGCTTCACTAAGAATAATGTGTTCCGCCTCCATCCAGGTTAGTACAAATGCTGCAAAATCACCATTTTTTAAGGGCTGAATAGTATTCCATGGTACACATATACCACAGCTAACCAACCCATTCCTGGTTTGAAGGACATTTAGGCTGTTTCCACATTTTAGTGATTGTAAATTGGGATGTGATAAACAGCCTAGTACAAGTGTCTTTATAATAAAAGGTTTTTTTTTCCTTCTGGAGAGATGCCCAGTAATGGGATTGCAGGATCAAACAGGAAGTCTAGGTTGAGTTCTTTGAGGTTTCTCCATACTTCCTTCCAAAATGGTTGTATTAGATTGTAGTCCCACCAGCAGTGTAAAAGCTTTCCTTTCTCTCCACATCCCTGCCAGCATCTGCAGTTTTGAGATTTTGTGATATAGGCCATTCTCGCTGGGGTTAGATGATATCTCAGGGTGGTTTTAATTTGCATTTCTCTAATAATTAATAATTAGAGATGATGAGCATTTTTTCATGTGTTTGCTAGCAATTCATCTATCATCTTTAGAGAAGATTCTATTCATCTCTCTTCCCCATTGATGTATGGGATTGTTGGTTTTTTTCTTGCAGATTAATTGAAGTTCTATGTAGATCCTAGTTATTAAGCTTTTCTCTGATTCTAAATATGCAGATATCCTTTCCCATTGGGTAGGTTGTCTATTTGCTTTGGTTGTTGTCTCTTTGGCTGTACAGAAACTTTTCAGTTTAATTAAATCTCTTTTGTTTATTATTGCTGTTGTTGCTATTGCCATGGCAGTCTTCCTCATAAAGTCTTCCAGTGTTTTTCCTATTCTTTCTTTGAGGATTTTTTATCGTTTCATGCCTTAAATTTAAGTCTTTTATCCATCTTGAATCAATTTTTGTGAGTGGAGAAAGGTGCAGGTCCAGTTTCAGTCTTTTACATGTGGATATCCAATTCTCCCAACACCATTTACTGAATAGGGAGTCTTTCCCCCAGTGGATGCTCTTGTTTGGTTTATCGAAGATGAGGTGGCTGTAAGTTGTTGGTTTCATTTCCTGGTTTTCTATTCAATTCCAAATGTCTGTATCTCTATTTTTGTGCCATTACCATGCTGTTTTGACCACTATGGCCTTGTAATACAGCTTAAAATCTGGTATGGTGATACCCCCAGCTTTGTTTTTGTTACTAGAATTGCCTTAGCTATACAGGTTTTTTTTCTGGTTCCATACAAAACGCAGAATCATTTTTTCCATGTCTTGAAAGTAGGATGTTGTTATTTTTAATAGGAATAGCATTGAATCGGTAAATTGCTGTGGGAAGTATAGACATTTTAACAATGTTGATTCTTCCCAGCCATTAGCATGACATGCTCTTCCATTGATAAAGTCCTCTGCTATTTCCTTTCTTAGAGTTTCATAATTTTCTTTACAGAGGTCCTTCACCTCTTTTGTTAGGTATATTCCTAAGCATTTCGTTTTCTTTGGGGTTACAGTGAAGGGAGTTGAGTCCTTAATTAACCTCTCATCTTGGCTGTTGTTGGTGTATACAAAGGCAACTGACTTGTGGACATTGATTTTTATATCCTGAGACATTACTGTATTTTTTGATGATTTCCAAGAGTCTTGTGGTTGAGTCTTTAGGGTTCTCTAAGAATTTTGCTGATCATATCATCAGCAAAAAGGGAGAGTTTAACCTCCTCTGCTCCCATTTGAATGCCCTTTATTTCCTTATCTTGCCTAATTGT
>NW_003852504.1:1600032-1611161 GCF_000181295.1 Otolemur garnettii | reverse complement strand
CTTTTTCCAATTCCATCAGATGGCTTGTGAGTTTGTTGATGTATTCTCTCATCTGTTTTTCAAATGTAAGCTTCTAAAGCGAGTTCCCTGTTATTGTGGTGTTATAGGATATCATATTGTTCAGACTAAGCAAGGTCCGTTTCAAGAATCCGGGACCATTTAAAGCGGGTGCATAAATATTTAGAATTGAAATGTCTTCTTGTTGTATTTTTCCCTTGACCAATATGAAGTGAGCATCATTGTCTTTTTTGACTTTAGTTGCTTTAAATCCACACGTATCTGAAAATAAGATTGCAACCCCCCTTTTCTGCTGAATTCTGTTTGCCTGAAAAATTAACTTCCAACCCTTAACTCTGAGTTTTAATTTGTTTTTTGATGTGAGGTGTGTTTCATGCAGACAGCAAATAGATGGCTTGTGTTTTTTAATCCAATCAGCCAATCTATGCCTCTTTCATTGGAGAATTCAAGGATTTCATTTATATGAGGTACCTAAAATAATCAGATTAATAGAGACAGAAAGGAGAATGGAGGTTGCTAGGAGCTGGGAGCAGAGGGAATGCGAAGTTATTGTTTAATGGGGATAGAGAGAATTTCAGTTTGGAAAGATGAAAAAGTTCTGGAAATGGATGGTAGTGCAACAATGTGAATGTACTTAATGTCACTGAACTGTACACGCTACCAGACATCAGACTATATTATAAATTAATAGCGATCAAAACAGCATAGTACTGGCACAAAAACAGAGAGGTAGATGTATGGAACAGAATAGAGAACCAAGAACTGAACTCGGCTACTTACCACTATATGATCTTTGACAAGCCAATTAAAAACGTTGAGTGGGGAAAAGATTCCCTATTCAACAAATGGTGCTGAACGAACTGGCTAGCGACATGCAGAAAACTGAAACTGGACCCACACCTGTCACCACTAACTAAGATAGATTCTCACTGGATTAAAGACTTAAATTTAAGACATGAAACTATAAAAACATTAGAAGAAACTGTAGGGAAAACTCTTGAAGAAATAGGCCTGGGTGAAAATTTTATGAGGAGGACCCCCCGGGCAATTGAAGCAACATCAAAAATATACTACTGGGACCTCCTCAAATTAAAAAGCTTCTGCACAGCCAAGAACACAGTAAGAAAAGTAAGTAGACAACCCTCAGAATGGGAAAAGATATTTACTGGTTATGCTTCTGACAAAGGTCTTATAACCAGAATCCACAGAGAACTCAAGCATAGTACCAAGAAGAGAACAAGTGATCCCATCGCAGGGTGGGCAAGAGACTTAAAGAGAAACTTCTCAGAAGAAGATAGACACATGGCCTACAGACATATGAAAAAAAATGCTCACCATCCTTAATCATCAGAGAAATGCAAATCATAACCACTCTGAGATACCATCTAACACCAGTTAGATTAGCCCATATCACAAAATCCCAAAATCACAGATGCTGGCGGGGTTGTGGAGAAAAGGGAACACTACTACACTGCTGGTGGGAATGCAAACTAATACGTCCCTTTTGGAAAACCATATGGAGAACACTCAGAGATCTAAATATAGATCTACCATTTGATCCTATAATTCCTCTGTTAAGTATATACCGAGAAGACCATAAATCATGCTATAATACAGATATCTGTACCAGAATGTTCATTGCAGCCCAATTCACAATCGCTAGGTCATGGAAGAAGCCCAAGGGCCCATCAACCCCTGAATGGATCAACAAATTGTAGTATATGTACACCATGGAATACTATACAGCCACAAAAAAGATGGAGACCTTGCCTCCTTCATGTTTACATGGATGGAGCTGGAAAATGTCCTCCTTAGCAAAGTATCTCAAGAATGGAAGAAAAAGTATCCAATTTACTCAACACTATTATGAAACTAATTGTTAGCTATCTTAGGAAAGCTACAATCCAAATGGAGCCCTAGACTACGGGGAAAGGGGAGGGGGAGGGGAGGAGGGAGGACAGGTGAAGAGAATGATATTGTGGGGATCACGCCTATAATTTATCCTATTAGGGTACATGTGAATTTGTCTAAAGGTTGAATATAAATGTCTTAACACAACAATTATGAGAAAGACATGATGGCTATGTTAGCCAGTTGGATGAGAGTTTTCCAAACTGCATATGGAAGCAACACACTGTATCCTATGATAGAATTAATGTACACAATTATGATCTAATAAAAATAAAAATAAAAAAAGAAAGAGAAAAAAATAAAAATAGTTAAAATGGTAAAGTTTGAGTTATATATATTTTACATAAAATAAATATAACATTCACAAGTAAATTCTCAACAAAGTTAAAACAGAAGGTAAATTTCTCAAACTGAAAAATGGCACAAGAAAAATATACAGTTTAGGCTCGGCTCCTGTAGTTCAGCGGTTAGGGTGCCAGCCACACATACTGGAGCTGGCAGGTTCAAACCCAGCCCAGGCCTGCCAAACAACAATGACAACTACAACCAAAAAAATAGTCAGGAATTGCAAGAAAATCACTCAAGCCCAAGAGTTGGAGGTTGCTGTGAGCTGTGATGCCATAGCACACTACCAAGGGCGACACAGTGAGACTGTCTCAATAAAAAATATACAGTTCACATCATAACACAGTGAAAGAGTGAACATTCTCACCATGAGATTGGAAACAAATTAAGGATGTCCATTCTAAGCCAGGCATGGTGGTGCCAGGCACTTAGCTACTGAGGAGGCTGAGATAGGAGGATGCCTTGAGCCCAGGAGTTCAGCTGAAGGCTGCCGTGAGATATGATTGCACCAGTGCACTTCAGCCTAGGGGATGGAGCAAGACTCTTGTTTCAAAAAAAAGGGGGGGCATCAATTCTTGCCACTTGTATTAAACACTAACCACTACTGGAGATTCAAAGCCAATGCAATCAGGAAAGAAAAAGAAAGAGGAAAATCAGCTTTATTTATAGATGACAATCCTCAATGTAAAAAGTCACAGAGAATCTACAAAAATGCTTCTAGGTCAATACGTTAGTATAATAAGGATGTGAGATAAAAGAGAAATATTTTAAAATAAATTATATGTTTATATACCAGCAATGAAAAATGTGAAAATGAAATTGGGAAAATGATTCTACTTAGCATAACATCAAAAAGAGTATTTAGAAATAAATTTAGTAAAAAATGTAGATTTATACACAAAACCCATAAAACATTGTTTAGGAGATTTATAGATCTACAGAAATGAAGAAAAATTCCATGTTCGTGAATCGAAAGACTCAATATTGCAAAGATGACAATTCTCACCAAATTGATCTATAAATTAAATGAAATGCCTATTAAAAATTCTATCAAGTTTTATTTTTACAGAAATTGGCAAACTGCTCCTAAAATAAGTATATAGAAATGCAAAGCACTAAGAATAGCCAATTAGCTTTGAAAAGGAGCCAATGAGAGAATTTTCACTTCCGTATTTCAGAACTTACTAATGTTACCACTATTACAGTATTCATTTACAATTCCAGAAGGAAAGGAACAACTTGGCAGAAAGTTTTCTGGATTCTAAAGTCAGGTGCAATAACTAAGAGACAAAACTTTAGGTAACAATCTTGATCCACATTTTAAGAAGAGTCTCTAATATACAAGGGAAAGACTTCTCCGTGTAGGAATTTAGGATCTTTCTTTCTCCTTCTTTGTTAAATCATTAGAGGGATGTTTTCATTGTTTGCCCAATATTATTACATATACAAAAAGGGAGGCCAGGTGTGGTGGTTCATGCCTGTACTCCTAGCAGTCTGAGAGGCCAAGGTGGGAGGATTACTTGAGCTCAGGAGTTTGAGACCAGCCTAAGTAAGGGCAAGACTCCTGTCTCTACTAAAAATAGAAAAAAAAAATATTAGCCAGGTGTTGTAGAGGGCACCTGCTTGGGAGGCTGAGGCAGGAGGATTGCTTGAACCCAGGAGTTTGTGGTTGGTGTGAGCTGGGCTGACACCATGGCACTCTAGCCTGGGCAACAGAGTGAGACTTCGTCTAACAACAAAAGGGATTAAATAAGGAATCACAAAAATGTATTAAACATCTAGCTGTTCCCACCAACATGTCAATTCTTAGCTTTAAGACAGGGCCCGGGAATACTTCAGTGGTCATAAAATAAGAAAATAGAGATTAAGCCTAGAAAAATAAATTAAATGAGGTATATAAATTAAAGGTTTTGCATCCAGGACTTGCCTGTTCCTACTTTGTAGCCTTCATGCAATACTCAGAGGAAAAAAAAATCTTCGTAATTACTTGGCATAAGTTGCACTAGGGATATTTTTTAAAAAATCAGTAATGGGGCTGTGTGGAGTGGCTAGCCTTTATAATCCTAACACTTTGGGGAGCCAAGATGGACTGATTGCTTAATATCAGAAGTAGACCAGTATGAGCAACATAGTGAGACCCTATCTCTAAAATGAAAAGTAGGCTTGGCGCTTATAGGGCGCTGGCCGCATACACCAAGGCTGGCAGGTTTGAGCCTGGCCTGGGCCTGGCAAATAACAATGTCAACTACAACACCCCCCCCCCCCAAAATAGCCAGGTTTTGTGGCAGGCGCCTGTACTCTCAGCTACTTGGGATGCTGAGGCAAGAGAATCGCTTAAGCCCAAGAGTTTGAGGTTGCTGTGAACTGTGATGCCATGGCACTCTACTGAGACTTTGTCTAAAAAGAAAAAGTTTAAAAAAGTCTTAAAAAATTAAAAAGAAAAATAGAAAAACTAGTCAGGCAGGGTGGGGCATGCCTGTCTCTAGTCCCCACTACTTGGGAGGGGAGCCGAGGCAGGAGGCTTGCTTGAGCTTAAGAATTTGAAGTTGTAGTGAGCTATGATGGTGCCATTACACTCTAGCCCAGGTGACAGAGTGAGACATTGCCTCAACAAAAATAAAAATAAGTATTGGAACCTGTGGTAGGAAACATGCCCTTCCATGAGTTTCTTCACTCGACTGAAAACCAAGTTGTTGAATAGTGTAGGCACTGGTGAACTAAATTAATTCACTTGAGATTCCCTGCTCAGGTACCCACCTCTTTTGGTGTCCAAGAAAGCTAAGGGCATCTGCACAGTGTGCGGAATACATTGGCACTCTTGAGGCTCTAACTGAACTATATTTAAATAAGTAGCAACACATACATTGATATCTTAAGTATCAAAGTAAGTCCATCTGAGAGCATCCTACTTAAGGTTCTAAGGTGGAAGAAATTTTACATCGTTTTCTTTTTGGAGACAGTCTTGCTACATTACCCAGGCTAGAGTGCAGTGGCTGTTCACAGGTGCACTACAGCCCTGGGCTCAAGTGATCCTTCTGGCTCAGGTTCTGAAGTAGCTGGGACTATAGGTGTGCACCATCCCATCTGGCTTAAAGGAATTTTATGATTTTACAACTCTCTGTGCTTTTGCTTTATTTATTTATTTGACAGGTTATCACTTTATTGCCCAGAGTAGCATGCATTGGTGTCATCATAGTTCACTGAAGCCTCACGTGCTTTAGCTCCAGCGATCCTCCTGCCTCAGCCTCTTGAACAGCTGGAATTACAGGTGCGTGGCACCATGTCCAGCTATGTTTTCTAATTTTGTAGACATGGGGTATTGCTATGTTGCTCTGCTCAGGTTGGCATGGAACTCTTGGCCTGAAGTGATCCTCCCACCTTGGCCTCCCAGAGTGCTAGGATTATAGGTGTGAGCCACTGCACTTGGCTCAAAGAGAGATTTTTGGATACCCCTATGGAGGTGGTCCCTGTTACAAGGACGAGTTTGCTATCTAAAGAAAGACTCAATTTATCTCTGCAGTCAGGTATAGAGAGTGCATAGAGGATGTCATTGCCTGCCACCATTTTGTCCTGCAACTTGGAAATCAGCTGGGAATTTGTCTTCTCCTGGAAATCTCCATGAAAGTGCACCTTGAGGTTATTCTTGGTGGTGAAGCCATGACCACAGAGCACACAAAGGGTCTCTCTCCAGTATGGGAACAAAGGTGGATCTTCAACGAGCTATCAGCCCCCCAAATGTTGCTACAGTATGTACACTTGTGCTTGTGAAGATGGCTTTGTCTTTGGGTTGGATTCACCATGGAGATGTTCACTGGCTTCTCTTTCATTCTCAGATAGTTCTAATGCCACAGAAGAGAAAGGACTCTGGAACAGCAGAGTCCATGGCCCGAGGTAGCAGAGCACTTGGGAGGTGAGGCATGATGTTTGGGAGCATCCATGTCCCATCTGGCTTCTGGGTGAAGGGTTTCAGTCCTGGGGACAGAGAGCCGTCAGTGGAAGGGGTATCAGCATGAGGTAGCTTGGCTTGTTTCAAAGCATCGAGGGACAGATTTTGGCTTTCAGCTTTCTGATTATTTATAACTTTGTCACTTGTGTATTTTTTTTTTTTTTTTGAGACAGAGTCTCACTATATCACCCTCAGTAGAGTGCCATGGCGTCACAGCTCACACCAACCTCAAACTCTTGGGCTACTCAAGCCTCCTGAGTAGCTGGAACTACAGGCATCTGCCACAAGGCCTGGTTATTTTTTTTTTAATTGCAGTTGTCATTGTTGTTTAGCTGGCCCGGGCCGGGTTTGAACCCACCAACCTTGGTATACGTAGCTGGCATCCTAACCACTGTGTTATGGATGCCAAGCCAGCTTTCTGGTTTTTTTTTTTTCTTTTTTGAGACAGAATCTCACTTTGTTGCCCTCAGTAGAGTGCTATGAGATCATAGCTCACAGCAACTTCCAACTCTTGGGTTCAAGTGATTCTCTTGCCTCAGCCTCCCAGTAGCTGGGTCTATAGGTGCCCGCCATAACGCCCGGCTAGTTTTAGAGATGAGATCTCACTCTGGGTGAAGCTGGTCTGGAACCTGTGAGCTCAGGCAATCCACCTGCCTCAGCCTCCCAAGTGCACTTTCAGCTTTCTGGCTGAGCAAAGGCACAGCTGCAGAAACTGTTGGAACATATGGTTCCCCAAGGCCTTTAGGGCAGCGGTTTTCAACCTGTGGATCACGACCCACAGGAACTGTATTAAAGGGCCGTGGCATTAGGAAGGTTGAGAATCACTGCTTTAGGGTATTAATCCTCGCCACACCTGAGTGGAGGGCACAGAAGGCCCACATGTTCTGAATGTGGATCCATTAAGTGAGCTGATCTGCTGTTTTAGACACAGGATCTGCTTGGGAACCCAAGAGATGCTGTTGGCACCAGATATAGGGGTTGGCAGTACATTTGGGCTCCACTGATTCATCACCACCTTGTTGCCCAATAGTGCCTGAAGAGTCACATTGGTATTGGCCAGTTTACCTTTGAATAAATAGCTTATGTCCTGGGGTATGGGTGGCAAGGTGGTTTCTGCCTGTAAATACATGACAGACTGTGCAGCCAGCTTCTTCGTGTCCACTTAGCTACCTTCATTCTCCCTGTGACCATCCTTACTGCTAGGACTAGGTGGCTGGTGACTCAGTACAGGACCAGAGAAGTCTTCTGAAAGCATGATCCTCTCACTGTCATTCATGAGGACCTGTGGATTTTTAGTGCAATTCTTCTTTTGTTCCAAGGACACGGAGATGGTAAAGAACTCTGAGCAGCATTTCTGACAGATGTGAGTCTCCCCCCAAAGAAGCTGATTTACCATCGCTCTTTCCCCATTAACTTTGTTGCCATTCCCTGGGTAGTACATTGGCACACCAAGCTCCCCACCTCTGGTGTCACTGGGGCTTTATATGCAAACTCCAGGGTTGGAAGCTGCTTTCTCTGGTTCTCCTCCAAGGTGATGCACTGGGTTTCTCCTGTTTGTGCCTCAACATGGTGCAAGCATTGGGGTGCTGGTACAGCCGTAATTATGTGCCCTCTCCCACTTAATTATTTATAACTGCTACTTTGTCACTTGTTGTTCTATTATATATATGATTTGTGTATTTTTTCCTCTTCTGTTTCTCCGTTACTGCATCCTTTTGCATAAAGTAGATACTTTCTAATGTACTATTTAAATTCTCTATATTTACCCTATTTTTTTGAATTATTTTCTTAGTGGTTGCTCTGGGGCTTACAATACACATCTTAACTTAAAACAATATACTTGACATTAATGCTAATTTAGTTCCTGTAATATATAGAAACTTTGCTCCAATATAAGTCTCTTCCCTTCCTTCTCTGTGACATTATTGTCATTTACACATTTATATATTCTAAACCCAGCAGTATTTTAATAGTTATTGTTTTTTATGCCTGCGTTTTTAAAATCAGTTATGAGAAGAGAAGAAAAATATGTGAATATTTACTAGTGCTCTTTATTTGTTTGTGTGGATTTGAGTTACAATTTCTTTTCAGCCTGAACTTTTTTTGCTTGTTTCTTTAAGGCAGGTCTGCTAGCAATTATTAATGGTTCTCTTAGGTTCTGTCTTTTCTGGGAACATCTTTTTTATGAGGGGGGCTTCATTTTTTTCATTGTTTGGGATGCATTCAGGGTACAAAAATTAGATTATACTGATTGCATTTTTTAGATAAAGTCCCTGTTAGGAAAAGTCCCTGTTTGTTTCTAGTAATGCTGATTCCCTTATTCTATTCTGTCTGATATTTGTAGTTATTCTGATTTATTTTGGTTATTGCTTGCATGATGTGTCTTTTTGCCATGTTTATTTGTGACCATTTTATATGCTTATGTTTAAAATGTGCCTCTTATAAACAGCATATACCTGACTTTTTTTTTTTTTTTTTTGAGACAGAGTCTCAAGCCGTCACCCTTGGTAGAGTGCTGTGGCATCACAGCTCACAGCAACCTCAGACTCCTGGGCTCAAGCAATTCTCTTGCCTCAGCCTCCCAGGAAGCTGGGACTACAGGTACCCACCACAATGCCCAGTAGTTGTCATTATTGTTTGGCAGGCCTGGGCTGGATTCGAACCTGCTAGCTGGTTCTGGTGTATGTGGCTGGCACGCTAGCTGCTTGAGCTACAGGCACCGAGCCATATATCTGACTTTTAAAAATATAGTTGAACTGTTACTTTGTAAATTTTTTTTCAATAGATTTAGGGGAACAAGTGTTTTTTTTTTTGTTATATGGATGAATTGTATACTGATGATGTCTGGGGTTTTAGGGAACTTATCACCAACATAGTGTACATTGTACCCTAAACTGTTTCTCTAATTGGAGTGTTAACCCAGTTATATGTAATATAATTATTTACACATTAGGGGTCCCTATCGCTCTGTTTAATATTTGTAATATCTGTTCTTTGTTTCCTTTTTTTCCCCTTTCTTGACTACTTTTGGATTTATGCAGTTTGTTTAAAATAAATGTTTTATTTTGGAATATTTTTTGATTTACAGAAAAGTTGCAAAGATAGTACAGAAAGTACCTGTATACCCCTCACCCAGTTTCACATTTCCCTGATGTTATCATCTTACAGTACTGTGGCACATTTGTCAAAATTAAGAAACCAATATTGGCACAATATCATTAACAAAACTCCAGATTTTATTTGCATTTCACCAGTTTCTGTTGTTTCAGGACTCAATCCATGACACCACCGTGCATTTAGTTGTCTTATCTCTGTGATCTCTTCTGATTTTTGATGGTTTCTCAGTTTTTTAAAATTTCAGATTGATATGAGGGTACAAATAGGTTACATTATTTGAATTAGTCAGGTGAAGTACAAGTTGTAGTCGACCCCTTCTCTCAGGAGGTGTGCCATATTCCCTTACATTGTGTCTGTTAGGTGAGAGCTTACCAATCCTCCTCTCTCCTCCCCTCTCTACCCTTCCTCCCCCCACTTGAATTTAATTATGATTTTCTCTTGTGTGGACATATAGTTGTTCATCCACTGGTTTCATACCAGTATTGAGTGCATTGGATACTTGCTTTTCCATTCTCGTGGTACTTTGCTAAGGAGAATGTTCTTCAACTTCATCGAGGTTAATACAAAAGGTGTAAAGTCTCCATCTTTTTATGGTGGAATAGTATTCCATGGTATACACATACCACAGTTTATTAATCCATTCATGAGTTGATGGGCACTTGGGTTGATTCCACATCATGGGAATTGTGAATAGAGCTATGATAAATGTTCTAGTGCAAATGTTATTATGGTAAAATGATTTGTTTTTATTTCTGGGTTGATACCTACTAATGGGATTGTGGGATCAAATGGAAGGTCTACTTTTATACTTTGAGGATTCTTCATACTTCTTTCCAAAGAGGGTGTATTAGTTTGCAAGCCTGCCAATAGTGTAAAATTGTTCCCTTCTCTCTACAACCACACCAGCATCTGCAGATTTGGGATTTTGTGATGTGGACTATTTTCACTGGAGTTAGGTTATGTCTCAAGTTGGTTTTGATTTGCACTTCTCTGCTGATTAGAAACAATGAGCATTTTTTTTTTCATGTCTTTGTTGGCCATTTGTCTTCCTTAGAGAAGGTTCTGTTCATATTTATTGCCCTGTGATATAGGGGACTATTTCCCCTTTTTTGTCGATTGACTGGAGTTTTTGGTAGATTCTAGTTATCAGCCCTTTGTCAGATTCATAACATGTAAATATCTTTTCAAATTATGAAGGTTGTCTGTTTGCTTTAATTACCGTGTCCTTAGCTGTGCAAAAGCTTTTTAGCTTAATTAAATCCCATTTATTTATTGTTGTTATTGCAGTTACCAATGGAGTCTTCTTCCTAAAATCTTTACCCAGGCCAATATCATAAAGGGTTTTTCTCATGCTTTCTTCTAGGATTTGTATTGTTCCATGTCATACATTTAAATCTTTTATCCATCATGAGTCAATTTTTGTAAGTGGTCAGAGGTGTGGGTCCAGTTTCAGTCTTTTACATGTGGTTATCCAGTTCTCCCAGCAAATTGTGAATTGTATAATTTACAATTATAATTTTTACAAAGTTAAAAATTTATTCCAAGCAATAAATATTGCTTTTGTTTGTTTCATCAAAAATCAGATGGTGATATCAGGCTGGTTTCATTTCTCGGTTTTCTATTCTATTTCGTATGTCTGTGTCTCTATTTTTGTGCCAATACCATGCTGTTTGATCACTGTTCACTTGTAGTATAACCTGAAGTCTGGTAAAGTGATGTCTCTGGCTCTGTTTTTATTACTAAGAATTGTGTTGGCTATACAGGGTTTCTTCTGGTTCCATAAAAAAACAAA
>NW_003852504.1:1596943-1598099 GCF_000181295.1 Otolemur garnettii | reverse complement strand
AGTCTTCTACAGGTCCCCAGCCAGTTTGTCCAGCACCATTTGTTAAATAGGGAATCTTTTCCCCATTCAATGTTTTTAATTGGTTTATCAAAGATGAGGTAATGGTAGGTAGCTGGATTCATCTGTTGGCTTTCTATTCTGTTCCATACATCTACCTCTCTGTTTTTGTGGCAATACCATGCTGTTTTAAGCACTATTGATTTATAGTCTAGTCTGAGGTCTGGTAGGGTGATTCCTCCTGCTTTGTTTTTTATTCTTGAGTAATGTCTTAGCTATTCGAGGTCTTTTCTGATTCCATATAAAGCGGAGTATTATTTTCTCAAGATCTTTAAAATATGTCAGTGGGGCTTTAATGGGGATATCCTTTTTTAAACTGAAAGTAGAAAGCTTTGAGTTTTGCCCCATTCAGTATGATATTAGCTGTGGCTTTGTCATAGATGGTTTTTATTGGTTTAAGAAATGTCCCATCTATGCCTATTTTCTTGAGGGTCCTTGTCAGAAAAGGATGCTGAATATTTTTTGTTTTTGAAACTGAGTATTACTCTGTCATCCTGGGTAGAATGTCGTGGCATCATCATGGTTCACAGCAACCACAATCTCTTAAGCCCAGGTAATCCTGATAGTTTAGCATCCCCAGTAGCTGGGAATCTGGGACTATAAACACCTACACCTACATAGTTTTGTTTTTTTTTTTTTAGACAGAGCCTCACTCAGTAGAGTGCTATGGCATCACAGCTCACAGCAACCTCAAACTCTTGAGGTTGCCGTGAGATCAAGTAATTCTCTTGCCTCAGCCTCTTGAGTAGCTGGGACTACAGGTGCCTGCCACAATGCCTGGCTATTTTTTTAGAGATAGGGTCTCACTCTTGCTGAGGCTGGTGTTGAACTCCTGAGCTCAAGAAATCCACCTGCCTCAGCCTCCCAGAGTGCTAGGATTAGTGGCATGAGCCACTGTGCCTGGTCCCCAGCTAGTTTTTTTTCTATTTTTAAATTATTTTTTATTAAATCATAACTTTTTACATTGATGCATTTATGGGATTCAGGGTACTGCTTCTATATACAATGTGAAATTCTTACATTGAACTAAGTAACACATACATCACAATTATACTCATTTCTTTCTTTTTTTTTTTTTTTGAGACAGAGCCTCAAGATG
>NW_003852504.1:1592686-1595457 GCF_000181295.1 Otolemur garnettii | reverse complement strand
AGTACCATGCTGTTTTGATCACTATAGATTTATAGTATATAGCCTGAAGTCTGGTAATGTGATACCTCCTGATTCGTTCTTATTTCTGAGTAATATATTTGCTATTTGAGGTTTTTTCTGATTCCACATAAAACGAAGTACTATTTTTTCAAGTTCTTTAAAGTATGAGAATGGTGCTTTAATAGAGATTGCGTTAAATCCGTAGATTGCTTTGGGTAGTATGGACATTTTAACAATGTTGATTCTTCCCAGCCACGAACATGATATGTTTTTCCATTTGTTAACATCTTCAGCTATTTCTTTTCTCAGAGTTTCATAGTTTCCTTATAGAGATCTTTCACATCTTTTATTAGGTAAATTCCCAGATATTTCATCTTCTTTGGCACTATTGTAAAAGGAATAGAGTCCTTGATTGTTTTTTCAGCTTGACTATTATTGGCGTATATGAAAGCTACTGACTTGTAAGTATTGATTTTATATCCTGAGATGCTGCTATATTCCTTGATCACTTCTAAGAGTTTTGAAGTTGAGTCCTTGGGATTTTCCAGGTATAGGAGCATATCATCAGAGAAGAGTGACAGTTTGATCTCCTCTGACCCTATTTTGATATCCTTGATTGCCTTCTCTTGCCTGATTGCAATGGCTAAGACTTCCATTACTATGGCTTCATAGTGGAGACAGCGGGCATCCTTGCCTTGTTCCTGATCTGAGTGGAAATGTTTAATTTTACACCATTCAATATGATATTGGCTGTGAATTTGCTGTAGATGGCCTCTATTAGTTTAAGGAATGTCCCTTCTATGCTTATTTCTTAAGAATTCTGATCATGAAAGGATGCTGGATATGATCAAAGGCTTTTTCTGCATCAATTGAGAGAATCATATGGTCTTGTTTTTTATTTTATTGATGTGATGTATTATATTTATAGATTTGCATATGTTGAACCAACCCTGTAATCCTGGAATAAAACTAACTTGATCATGGTGTATAATTTTTTTGATGTGTTGTTGAATTCTGTTTGCTAATATCTTATTGAATATTTTTGCATTGATATTCATTAATGATATTGGCTTATAATTTTCTTTCTTTGTTGGATCCTTTCCTGTTTTAGGTATCAGGGTGATATTTGCTTCATAGAATGTGTTGGAAAGTATTCCTTCTTTTTCCATGCTTTGGAAAAGGTTGTATAATATAGGTACTAGTTCCTCTTGAAAGGTTTGATAGAATTTGGATGTCAAGCCATCTGGTCCTGGGCTTTTCTTTTAAAGGAGATTTCATATTGTTGATTTTATTTCAGTGGTTGATACAAGTCTATTCAAGATTTCTAATTCCTTCTGGTTGTGCCTAGGAAGGTGGCATGCTTCCAGGTATTGGTCCATTTCCTTCAGATTTTCATATTTCTGGGAATAGAGATTTTTGTAGTAATCATTGAAGACTTTTTGAATTTCTGAAGTGTCTCTTGTTATTTCTCCTTTATCATTTCTGCTAGATGATATTAGAGATTCTACTTTTTTCTATTTCTGGTTGGGTTGGCCAATGGTTTATTGATTTTGTTAATCTTTTCAAAAAACCAACTTTTTGTTTATTTGATCTTCTGAATGATTCTTTTGTTTTCAGTTTCATTTAATTCTGCCCTAATTTTGGTTATTTCTTTTCTTCTGCTGGATATGGGGTTGCAGTGTTCTTCCTTTTCCATTTGCTTGAGATGATCCATTAAGTTGTTGGCTTCCTCTCTTTCTGTTTTCTTGATGATGGCTTACAATGTTTTAAATTTCCCCTCTTAGGACTGCCTTTGCAGTTTCCCACAGGTTTGGATAATTTGTGTCTTCATTATTGTTTTGTTCCAAAAATTTGATTCCTTCTTAATCTCGTCTTTGGCCCAGCTATCATTCAGCTTAAGATTATTTAGCTTCCATGACTTTGTTTGAGTATGAAGATTCCTGTTGCTGTTGAGTTCAACTTTTATTCCATGGTTGTCCAAGAAGATACAAAGAATAATTTCCACACTTTTAAATTTTCTGAGGTTAGACTTGTGTCCTAGGATATGATCTATTTTGGAGGATGACCCATGGGCTGATGAGAAGAATGTATAATCAGTTTTATTAGGGTGAAATGTTCTGTAGAGGTCTGTAAAGTCCATTTGTTCTAGGGTTAGGTTTAAGTCTAATATTTATTTGTTTAGTTTCTTCTTGGAGGATCTATCCAAAACTGTCAAAGGGGTGTTAAAACCTCCAACTATTATAGTGCAGGAAGATATCAAGATGTTCATATCTATTAGGGTCTGCTTTATGAATTGAGGAACATTCTGGTAGGGTGCATAAATGTTAAGTATTAAAATCTCTTCATGTTATGTGTTTCCCTTGATGAATATATAGTGACCTTCCTTATCTTTCTTTATTTTTGTTGGTTTAAAACCAATTGTATATGCTACTAAAATTGCAAGGTCAACCTCAGAATGTCCCCGAGTGGACAGACCTAGACACAGGTTTCAACCAAATTGTCTCAGGCAGTGCAAACCCTGCCCAACAGAGAGGGATTCAAGGACCTCCAACAGTACAACTGGAGCCAGGGATCCACACTCCTGTCTGCCAGACTCAGTCCACACTATTGTTCACTTATCTGCACACAGGCCCAGCTGGAGCCAGGGGCCATGCCCCCACCCACCGGTCTCAGTCCACATCCAGCTAGCCTCTGCTTGCCAGACCAGTTGGAGTCAGGGGACCACACCCCCCCCTGCCAGTCTCAGTCCACTGCCTGGCAAGCCTCTGTTC
>NW_003852504.1:1579202-1592666 GCF_000181295.1 Otolemur garnettii | reverse complement strand
TCCCACCAGCCAGACTCAGTCTACACTGTTGTCCGCTTCTCTGCTCACAGGCCCAGCTGGACCCAGGTGCCATGCCCCCACCCACCGGTCTCAGTCCACATCCAGCTAGCCTCTGCTTGCCAGACCAGTTGGAGTCAGGGGACCACACCCCCACCTGCCAGTCTCAGTCCACTGCTTGGCAAGCCTCAGTTAGCAGGCCCTATTGGAGTCAGGGCACCAGGCCCTGCTTTCTGGTCTCAGTCCACACACAGCTAGCCTCCGCTTGCCAGACCAGTTAGAGTCAGGGGACCATGCCTCTGCCTGCCATTCTCAGTCCACTGGCTGGCAAGCCTCTGTTTGCAGGCTCTGTTAGAGTCAGGGCATTGCACTCCACCTGCAGGTCTCAGTCCTCACCTCGTAAGTCTCTGCTCACCAGCCCTGCTGGAGACAGTGGACCATGCCCTAGCCCTCAGGTCTTGGCTCACACCCAGTAAGCCACTGCTTGAGGATTCTGTTGGAATCAGGGGAACATGCCCTTGCTTTCAGGTCACAGTCTGTGCCTATCAAGCCTCTGCTAGTAGGGCCAGCAGGGGCTGGGGACCAGCCCTGTCTGCGAATTCAGTCAACACAGGGCAACCACCCTCCCACTGTGGGTGCCATCAGACCTGGGGGTTCTGCACCCCATCCTGCTAGACACAGCCTGAACCAAGGGTCAACACTACCACTGGCTGAGCATAGTCATAACCAGGGGACTGCTCCTCCTCCCACCGAGTGTTCCTTTCTTCCCACACCCTCTTTCTTCCCTGTTAGTCACAGATTCAGTCCTAATGGTTGGTGGTCCACACTATGCCCAGATCTCTCAGGATAAGACCAAACACTCTGTGCTCTGCAGGGGACAGAACTTCAGACGACCAGGCAAGGGGGAAAAGGGCGGACTGGAGTTTGCACTTGTGGGGGAAAATATCTGTTCAATTTTATGCCTGGCAGAGTGGTGTCTAGGTTCATAAGTGGGTCCTCCCTGGAGAAGGAGAGCTGGAGTTTAACGGCTCTCTCCAGCAAGGTAAAATGAGAGGTCTTTTGTTCCCTGCTCATTCACAGATAGCCTATAGGAGGCCCCCTGCTTGGGGAGGGGGTCTCCCGTCCTCTAGTTGATAGGCTTTGTCCCTGTAATTTGTTTTCTTGGATGCTCTTCCTTGGAGTTACAGCTTGCTGAACTTCTTTCTTGGCTCAGCTCCCCATTTTGGCTTCATAGAGTTCAATCCCATCCAGTTTTTCTTCCTCTGCTCAGGAGCCTCTGCTGAGGGTTGCTACCAGTTGGCCATGTTCCCAGAATTCCCCCCTTTCCCCCTATTTTTAGTAGATACTGGGTCTTACTCTTGCTCAGGCTGGTCTGGAACTCCTAAGCTTAAGCAATCTGCTTGCCTTGGCCTCCCAGACTGCTAGGATTACAGGTGTGAGCCACCGAGCCCAGCAACATGCTGAATTATGTTGAATGCTTTTTCTGTATCTTTTGAGAGGATCATATTGTCTTTGATTTTGCTTCTATTTATGTGGTGAATTACATTTATAGAGTTGCATATATTAAACTAATCTTGTATTCCTGGGATAAAGCCTACTTGATCATGATGTATAATTTTTAAAATGTGTAGCTGTGTTTATATGCTAGTATTTCATTGAATATTTTTGCATCAGTATTCATTACTGAGATTGCCCTGAAGCATTTCTTTTTTGTTGAGTCTTTTCCTGGTTTTGGTTTCAGGGTGATATTTGCTTTCTAGAATGAGTTAAGGATGATGCCTTCCTTCTCAATGTTTAGGAATAGGTTTTGTATAAAGGTACAAGTTCTTCTTTGAAGATTTGTTAGTATTCTGGGGCAAAACTGTCTTGCCCAGGACTTTTTTTGTTGGGAACTTTTTAATTGTTGCAATTTTGCTGATTGATATGAGTCTGTTTAAGATATCTAATCTATCTCTTAAGTCTAGGGAGGTTGTGTGATTCTAGGTATTGGTCCATTTCCTTCAGATTGTCAAATTTCTGGGCATAGAGTTTTTTTTTTTTGTAGTGATCAGAGATGATCTTTTGTATCTCTGTGGTATCTGTTGTTATTTCCTCTTTATATTTCTGATTGAAGTTATTATAGATCTTACTTTTCTGCTTCTGGTTAATCTGGCCAAAGGTTTATTAATTTGTTTATCTTTGCAAAGAACCAAATTTTTGTATCATTAATTTTCTGAATAACTCTTTCATTTTCAATTTTTTTTAAAATCTAATTTGGGTTATTTCTTTTCTTCTGCTAGGCTTGGGATTGGATTGCCCTTCTTTTTCCATTTCCTTGTGATGGTTCATTAAGTTGTTGATGTGCATGCTTTCTGGTTTTCTTTGGATGTGGGTATTTAATGCAATAAATTGCCCTCTTCGGATTGCTTTTGCAGTATCTCACAGGTTTTGATAATTTGTGGCTTCATTGTCATTATGCTTGAGGAATCTAATGATTTCCTTCTTTCTCTTCTCCTTGACCTAGCTGTTGTTTAGCATAAGGTTGTTTAGTTTCCATGACTTTGTATGGGAAGGAAGGTTTTTATTGGAGTTGAGTTCTACTTTTATTCCCTTGTGGTCTTAAAAGATACAAGGTGTAATTTCTATTCTTCTAATTTTGTTGAGGTTTGATTTATACAATCAAACATAGGACATAATCAATTTTGGAGTATGAGCCATGTGCTAATAAGACCACATGCTCAATAGTTTTGCAGTGGCATGTTATGTATATGTCTACCCAGCCCAATTGTTCTAGGGTCACATTTAAACCCCTTGTTTCTGTTTTCAGTTTCTTTTTTTTTTCAACAAGAGAGAAATCAGGCTCAGCACCCATAGTACAGTGGTTACAGTGCTAGCCACATGCATCCAAGTTGGTAGGTTCAAAAGCAGCCTGGTCCAGCTAACCAATAATGACAACTGCAACAAAAAATAGCCAGGCATTGTGGCAGGTGCCTGTAGTCCCAACTACGTGGGAGGCTGAAGCAAGAGAATCTCTTGAGCCCAAAAGTTTGAG
The DNA here is from genome assembly GCF_000181295.1 of Otolemur garnettii. NCBI lineage: Eukaryota > Metazoa > Chordata > Mammalia > Primates > Galagidae > Otolemur > Otolemur garnettii. Next base: position 1,589,638 of record NW_003852504.1, on the reverse strand, counting down.
GTTGCTGTGATGTCACAGCACTCTACCAGGGGTGGAGAGTGACATAGTGAGACTCTGTCTCAAAAAAATAAATAAATAAATAAATAACCCGAGAGAAATCAAATATTTATTGAGCTGTTTGCATAACTTACATTGCAAAGAGAATGCTTAGCTTTAGTAATGCAATAAATTTATGGGATACAAGGCCAGGTGTGGTTCACACCTGTAATCCTCGCACTCTTGTAGGCCGAGGTGGGTGGATTGCCTGAGCTCACATGTTCCAGATCAGCCTCAGCCAGAGAGAGATCTCATCTCTAAAAATAGCCAGGCATTATGGTGGGCCTGTGGTCCCAGCTACCCCGAAGGCTGAGGAAAGAGGATCCCTTGAACCCAAGAGTTTGAGGTTACTGTAAGCTATACAACACTCTACCAAGGGCGACAAAGTGAGACTCTGTCTCAAAAAAAAAAAAGGAATACAGAAGGAATAAAAAAGGCCTAGAGCTTCTGGCAGAAGGGAAGACCCAAGTCTGAAGGCTTCCAGGTGGGTACTTTGCCTAGGGGTGTATCTTACAATTGGGATAGGACTTGGTAGACCGGAAAAATACCTTTTGAAGTTAATGAGTATATTAACAAATGAATGAATGCAGTTCCCCCCCCCAGTAGGGTTATTCTTTGCAGTTTTTGTCTCAGAGAAGGGATTAGAGTATGTGCTCCCTACTGGAGGTGGAACCAAAAGGTTTCAGGCTGCTTTGTTCATGACCTTTCTAGAGTCCAGAGGGTGTGACCCGGAAAGGGCAGTCTATTTGTGCCTAGAGATGGGGTCTTGATTTCTGAGCTCACTTGGGGCTAGAGAATAGGTGTCCCTGTCCAGTCCTGAGTGGGGGAATTCTGTATCAATCCTCCCTCTCTGAATAGAAGCTCTAACTGCCATTAGGAAAAAGGGGCACTGACCACTCCAGACTGCTTCCTGCTGAAGAGGGATGGTGATAGAGGTGGGCAGTTAGAGGTTCCTCAGAGGAGGATGATCCAGGGTTCACAGTAAATGGAAATCCAGGTTGATCCCTTTAGCTTGGGGCAAAACATCAGGGTATTCTCTTCATGAAATTCCCCAGGCCTAGGAAACTGGGGTCCCTTTTCCAGGCTTGAATGGGGGAACCCTGTATCAATAGAAGGGGAGAGTTAGGGTTTCTCCAGATGAAGGGTGATCCAGGAGTCCACAATAGAATCAAGTCTTGGGCTGGAATCCTTTTCACTGTTTGTGGCCTGATGATATCATCTACATTTCCCCTTTCACCACCCACAGTCTCAACCAAGGTTCACAATGAAGGATACAGTTGCTTTCTGGGTGTCCCAACAGGACCAGAAGAAACGCCTGCAACAGACTCCTTGGGGTTTTCTTTTTTCTTTTCTTTTCTTTTCTTTCTTTTTTTTTTTTTGAGACAGAGTCTCACTTCATCACCCTTGGTAGAGTGCTGTGGTGCCTGCCACAGCTCACAGCAACCCCCAACTCCTGGGCTTAGGTGATTCTCCTGTCTTAGCTTCCTGAGTAGCTGGGACTACAGGTGCCTGCTACAACGCCCGTCTATTTTTTTTGTTGTTGCAGTTTGGCTGGGGCTGGGTTTGAACGCGCCACCCTCGGTATATGGAGTCAGTGCCTTACCCACTGAGCCATAGGCACTGCTCATCCTTGGGATTTTCTAAAGGCATAGAGGAAGGTGTAGGAGAAGTAGGTGGCGGGTTTGAACTAGGTGGTGACAGCATCTGTTTCAGGGATCTCTGGCCATTTGGGGAAGCTACTACAGCCAGGAGAACTGGATCTACTTGACAGGTTTTACATAGTTGGGGGCTGTCTCTGAGTAAAAGAAAGTTTTCACATAGGACACTTCGGACCACTTCTCTTCCTGTTTACAAAAAAGATCTAACTGAAAAATGGTATAATTTAGAGTACCCTCTGGTGGCCACTGTTCATCCTTGGCAAGTCTATACTGAAGTAGGGACTGCATGCAGCAGATAACCATGCTTTCTTTCTTCAGTGTCTGGGGATCAAATATGTCCCAATGCTTCAGAATACAGCCCAGTGGGGTGTTCTCTTGGCAAGAGAATATGTTACCCATCACAGATCTTCAATCCCAGGTGATGGCCCCAAAATATGTTAGGAATTTCTTTCTTCAGTAAGTCCTTGATCTCAGGGATTCCAAGAATGAACCCAGGGACCACAGATCAGTGGTAAGATAGGATTTTATTAGACAGAAAGGAATAAGAAGGAGTTAAAAAGCACCAGAGCTTCTGGGACAGGAGAAGACCCAAGTAAGAAGTCTCCTCTCTCTTTGTTCAGTTTCTGTTTAGAGGCTTTATCTAGTTCTGTCAGTGGGATGTTGAAGTCCCAGGAAATTATGGTGTTGTTGGATATCATACTATTCAGACCATTTAGGGTTCATTTTATAAATCTAGGAGCATTGGCTCAGCACCTGTGGCTCAAGCGGCTAAGGCACCCAGCCACATACACCTAAGGTGGCGGGTTCGAATCCCCAGCCCTTGCCTGCCAAACAACAGTGATGGCTGCAACCAAAAAATGAAAAATAGCCAGGCGTTGTGGCGGGCGCCTGTGTTCCCAGCTACTTGGGAGGCTGAGGCAGGAGACTCGCTTGAGCCCAGGAGTTGGAGGTTGCTGTGAGCGTGATGCCATGGCACTCTACCCAGGGGGATAGCTTGAGGCTCCGTCTCAAAAAAAAAAAAAAATCTAGGAGCATTTAAGTTGGCTTCCTGTATATTTGGGATTGAAATGTCTTCTTGTTGTATTATTCCCTTGACCAGTATATAGTTTGCATTTTTTCTTTTTTTTTTTTGCTTTTGTTGCTTTAATTCCACTTGTATCTGCAAATAAAATTGTGACTTTCCCTTTCTTCTGACTTTCATTTGCCTGAAATACTGTTTTCCAACCCTTCAACCTGAGTCTTGTTTTGTCTTTATAGGTTAGATGTGTTGTCTGAAGACAACACCAACTAGCAAGCCTATGTATCTTCAGTGGGGAATTCAAGGCATTCACATTTATTGAGAGAATTGGTAAATCTGGTGGAGTTCTGCTTGTCTTGTTTTGTGGAGGTCATTTGCTTAGTTTTATCACTTGGACCATTGTGGAAGCTAGGCTTTCGCCTTTCATTTCTGGGTGTCATTACTCTGCTAGTCCACTGTGATGATCTTTGTGTAGTATGGGTCTGAGTACTTCCTGAAGAGCTGGACTGCAGTGGCAAATTTCCTCAGTGACTGCTTATCTGTAAAAAATTTGATTTCTCCATCGAATATGAAACTTATTTTGGCAGGATACAGGATCTTAGGCTGAAAGTTGTTTTGTTTGAGTAAGTTGAAATTTGTAGACCAATTTCTTCTGACTTGTAAAGTTTCAGCTCAGAAATATGCTATTACCTTGATTGCTCTGCCCCTGTAGGTCAATTGGTGCTTATTCCTGGTTGCTTACAGAATTTTCGCTTTCATATTGAGTTGGCCAGATTCATTACAATGTCTCTAGGTGATGCTCTGTTTGTACTGAGATGAACCAGAGTTTTATAGCCATTTAAAAGGAGTATGTCTGAAGCTTTGGTGATGCTTGGGAAATTTTCAGTTATGATATCCTCTAGTAGGGCTTCCATACCATTGGGTTGCTCTTCTTCACTTTTAGGGATACATATAATTTCTTTTTTGTTTTTTGGCAGTTTTTTGGCCGGGGCCAGGTTTGAACCTGCCACCTCCGGTATATGGGGCCAGTGCCCCGCTCCTTGAGCCACAGGCACTGCCCAGGATACATATAATTTCTATCTTTGCACGGTTCATGAAGTTCCGTAATTCTTTAAGAGACTGCTGTGCTTTTACTTCTTCTTTTTTTGCCTCTTTAACTGCCTGAATTAGCTCGAGAGGCTTATCCTCTACCTCTGAAATTCTTTCTTCTCTATGGTCTAATCTGTCATTCATAGTTTCTACTACATCTTTAAGTTCCCTGACTGACTCCTTCTATTTCTTAAGCTCCAATATATTCTTTCTAATTTCATCATGTCTTTCATCATTTCTTGGGTCATATTTTGGATTTCCTTTCAGTGGTTTTCCACTTTCATTTTAATTCCCTTCATTGTTTTTGCCATCCATACTCTAAATTCTTTTTCTGTCATTTGCATAATTTCTTTATAGTTGGAATCCTCTGTAGTGGCTGCCTCAGGATCCCTGGGGGGGTGTGTGTGGTATGATCTTTTCTGATTTTTCATGTTGCCAGAATTTTTTAGTTGGTTCTTCCTCATGTGTGTTTTCTTCTTGTTCACTTCCTCCCCCTACTTATTCATCTTGTTTCTTCCTTATCTTTAATTATTCTTATCTCTATGCTTGGATGTTGAAGTGGCCTTTGGTACAGGAACAAATGGGACAGAAGAGATGAGAGCAAGAAGGGAGAAAAGAATAAAAATTTTAAAAAGGAGAGAAGAAAGCCAGAAAGAGAAAAATACTAATGATAATGGTGTTGGGTAGGGTGCAGTGACCCATACATGCAATTGCATGACTCTGGGGGACCAGAGTGGGAGGACACCCTGAGGTTAGGAGCTCCTTACTATCCTGAGCAAGAGCAAGACACTACCTCCACCAAATACAGAAAAAAAATCATCCATATGTTAAGGTGGGTACCTGCAAATGTGGTCCCTTGGGAGGCAAAAGTAGGGTAATACTCTAGCCCAGGGGTTTGAGCCCTCTGTGAGCCAAGCCAATGCCCAAGTACTCCAGCTCAGGCCTTAGAGGAAGGCTGAAGAGTGGCTGGTGAGGAGATATCTGTAGTCTGCCATCTTGAAGCCCCTCCTCAGTCTTTGTTTTTTTGTAGTCTTAGTAGTTTGAGCAGAATTTTTCTTATGTTTGGTAAAATATCTTTCAGTTTGGATTTAGTGGTTTTCTCATGATTAAATTGGGTTAGGCATTTTGAGAAAGAATGCCACAGAGATGAATTGACCTCATCACATTATATCAGAGGGTATATGCTAGTGATATGACTTATCACTGGTCATATTAACCTTGATTAAGGTACTGTTTTCCAGCTTTCTCCACTGTAAGGTTACTATTTTTTCCTTTCTATACTATAGGGTGTCTCAAAAGTCATCCATAAAGTTGCCATACATAGGAAAAATAGGAATTTTTAGCTAAATGTACCTTTCTTTACAAAATATTTATTACAAAATTTTACAAAGAGGAGGCAAACATGTAGAGAATAAAGGTACATTTAGCTACACTTGGAGTGCGGATTGTGAAGTGGCAAGCCCCCCACATCCTAGGAGGTGGATTCAAGGAAGGACCCTCAAACTGCTTCTACTTCCTTCTTAAAAACAATAGTTCTTTCTCCTTGTTCCCTCTGCCAGAAGTCCCATAGCTTCTGTATATCTTTTGCCTAAAAGCACACAGCCTTCTCTCCCTAAAGTTAATCTTTACCCCATGTACTATTACTTCCCCCAAGCCTTATAAGAAGAAAATACTCCCACTCGCTTTCTTTGTTAATTTGCAACATTGTTAGTATAGCAACCTAGTTTAAGTACTATATACATAAAGCTGTTCACATGGTTTTGTGCTGCCTGCAGCCATAAGCTGTATTTTATTTCTTCATTCCCTACCATTCCCACTTTGGTTCATTTACTGTTTGTGGGGACTCACAAAAGGTGGCGCCTGAACAGGGACCAAAGTATGGGATAGTAGGTGCATGCAGGGGAGGGGATCCCTTGTGAGAAGAATAGAGGAACTGTGCAGTTCATAAGCAAATTTGTTGTCGGGGGTAAATCATTGGCAGTAATAAATTATGGGACAGGCTCAAAGAAGCGAGAAGTCTTTATTCTGATGCTTAAGTCTATGTTAAAAACCTGTGGCTGTCATATTTATGTCACCCAGTTAGAGTGGTTTCTTCATTTTATTGAAGAGATTTGTCCTTGGTTCCCTGAGGAAGGCATTGTTAATGCCACTACATGGGACAGAGTAGGGGAGAAACTGCATTCTTATTATTGGTCTTATTATTGCAGCCAACAGACCTTCTAATGTTCCTATTAATGCTTTCACTCTTTGGGAGCTAGTTAGGGACTATTTAGATACTAATTATGAACAGATGTGTCCACCTTTCCAGACCATAAGTGTTTCTCCTTTGCTCCAGCAGAAAGACCTAAGTATGATAAAACCCTTGCTCCAGAATCTCAACAAGGATTACAAAATGAGCAACGAAATTATGGAGCAACAAAATTATGATAAGGAATATTCCTCTTCTGTTTCAGATAAAGACCCTGATCCCTCTGGAGTATTGGCTATGGCTGGACTTCATGTCTGCCCTCTATCCCAGCCTGTGGCACTTTGCCTGCAACCTGGCCTCCCTTTCTAAATTTCTATCACCATCACCTCCTTTTGTTATGTCAGGGCAGACTTCTAAGTCACCTTTGCAACTGACCTTGGAACAAGCTTATGCATAAGGAGATTCTTTAGATGGCTTTTGTTTTCCAGTTATTGAAACTGTTGATCAACAAGGCAATTGAACTCACCGGCATCAGGTTCTCTCTTAAAAAATGCTCAAAGAGCTGAAACAGGCTTATGCACAATATGGTCCAACTGCTCCATTCACTCTTGCCTTAGTGGATGCTTTGTCTAATGATGCTCTCCCACCTAATGATTGGAAGTCTGCTGCAAAAGCTTGTCTTTCTGGTGCTGATTACTTACTGTGGAAATCAGATTGGGCTGACAGTGCTGTAGAACAGGCAGAACGTAATTGGCAACAAAATATCCCTTTCACCACGGATGTTCTTTTGGGAGAAGGACCTCAAAACTCTATGGCAGCTCAATTAAATTATCCTCCTGAAGTGTAGGAACAAATTAATCACTTGGCATCACAAGTTTGGAGGAAGTTACCTACCTCCAGTGCTAAACTGAAGAATTGAGTAAGGTTAGACAGGGGCCTGATGAATCTAATTAAGATCTTGTCTCTTGCCTTTTATAAGCAGTTAGTCGCCTTGTTGGTGGTGAGGCAGGAATGATTCTTGTTAGACAATGAGCATAGGAAAACGCTAATTCAGCCTGTCAATCTGCTCTCCATCCATATAGGAAGAAAGGAAACTTTTCTGATTATGATTAGAATTTGTGCTGACATAGGACCTTCTTATATTCAAGGTCTGAGTATGGCCGCAGCTTTAGAAAATGAGAGTTTTGGCACCTCTCATTCTAAATATTGCCATTTTAAACCACCCACCAGTCACCATTAGAGGGGAGGCTGCTTCTGTTGTGGACAGTCTACTCATTTTATTAAAAATTGTTAAGTAGCAGTTTCTGCTGCTGCTACCAACCAGTCTTCAGTTAATTTTCACCATGCCTCTGCTCGAGCCCCTTCGAGCTTGTGTCCCCAGTGTCATCATGGCAAACATTGGGCTACTAAATGTAAATCTAGATTTGATGCTAATAGACATCCCATTTTGGGAAATGAACCATGGGGCCAACTCCGGCCCCGGCAAACAGTAGGGGCAATGTTTGTTTACTCACAACAAATTCTGCCACCCCTACAAGCTCAAGCTGCTCCTCTGCAATCTCCCGACTGTTTAGCGCAACCAAGGACAGAGCAGGACTGGACCTCAGTCCCTCTGCCAGATATGTATGAACACCTGAAATAGGTCTACAAGCCATTCCTCCAGCACATTTGGATCTCTTCCAAACAATACAGTTGGCCTCCTTTTGGGATGCAGCAGTGTTACTATGAAAGGTTTCTTTGTTTTGCCAGGAGTGATTAACTCTGACTATACAGGAGAGATTAAAAGTAACAGCTTGTACTACTTGGAACATTGTTACCATTTCTCTTGATATGAAAATTGCTCAGCTTTTGCTTCTCCCTTCTTGTCCCGCTACTTTTGTTTTCTTACCTCACCCTAGAGGTGCTGCAGGTTTTGGTTCTTCAGATCATGCTAATTGGCTTCAACAAACTGGTCATGATTGATCTGAAGTGCAGTTATCTATTCAAGGAAAGAAATTTGCAGGCTTTTTAGACACTGGAGCTGATGCATCCGTCATTGCTCAACAACATTAGCCTAAATTAAGGCCAACTCAGGAAGCCATGTCTGACCTTCATGGCATTGGCCAAACCAGCTCCCTACTCCAGAGCTCTGCCTTTTTATCATAGTGAGACAATGAAGGCCATTCTGGCACATTTCAACCCTATGTCTTTCCAGGCCTTCTAGTTAATTTATGGGGGCAGAGATGTGCTTTCAAGCACGGGAGCCCTTTTATTCAGACCTAATTCAATTGTTACTAACCAAATGTTGAATCAAGGATTTCTCTCCTCCATGGGCCTACGTAAAGATCAACAAGGAATTACTATGCCCGCAGAACCCATGGCTTATCACTGTCGTACTGGCCTAAGTTATTCTTTTTCCTAGGGGCCACCTCCAGGACTGCAGATCCTATTACTTGGTTATGTAATGATCCAGTCTAGGTGGACCAGTGGCCCCTAACTGAGAAGTTAAAGCTGCAACAGATTTAGTTGCTGAAGTTGCTGAACAATTGTCTTTAGGACATATAGAATCTTCACCAGCCCTGAGAATACTCCTATTTTTGTCATTAAGAAAAAATCAGGAAAATGGTGGCTCCTGCAAGACCTAAGAGCCATTAACAAAACTATGGAACTTATGGGACCCCTTCAACCTGGTAGTCCATCTCCTACAGCTATCCCTTGGGATTTTTCTTTAATTGTTATAAGATTTAAAAGATTATTTTTTTACTATTCCTCTCCATCCTGTGGACTGTAAACACTTTGCTTTCAGTCTACCATCTGTTAACTTTTAAGAGCTTTCTGCTCTATATCACTGGAAAGTTCTTCAAGGAATGGCAAATAGCCCCACTTTATTTCAAAAGTTTGTGGCTGCTGCAATCACAGTAGTTCGTAAAGATTCCTACTGCTTATATTATTCATTATATGGATGACATTTTGCTCGCCCACCCTGATTCTTTTATGCTGACCATTATCCTCACCCAGTTACAGGACTCTCTGTCTTTGGGTTATGTATAGCCCCAGATAAAAATGTCCCCCCTTTTCCTATTTGGGTCATCTCATTGAGAATCCTTGAATATGCCCTCAGAAACTCCAAATTCATACTGATAAGTTAACTACCCTAAAAGATTTTCAACAGTTACTGGGAGATATTAATTGACTCTAACCCTCATTGAAACTTATCACAGGAGGCTTAAAACCCCTTTTTGACCTTCTTAAAGGACCATCTAACCCAGTGGTTCACAACCTTCCTAATACCGTGACCCTTTAATACAGTTCCTCATGTTGTGGTGACCCCCAACCATAAAATTATTTTTGTTGCTACTACAATGAAAATAATTTTATGATTAGGGGGTCACCACAACATGAGGAACTGTATTAAAGGGTTGCGGCATTAGGAAGTTTAAGAACCACTGGGGGCAGCAAAGTGAGACTCTGTCTCAAAAAAATAAAATTGACATTGATACATCACTACCATCCAACCTTCAGATCCCATTCAAGTTTTGTCATTTTTTCCCAAAAATGCTCTTAAAGCCAAAGAATCAACGTCAGAGCCAAACATTGCATTGGTTGTCATGTGTATTTTTTATTTAAATATTTATTTATTTTTTGAGACAGAATCTCAGTCTGTGCCCTGGGTTGAATGCCATGGCATCATCATAGCTCACTGCAATCTCAAACTCCTGGGCTCAAGCAATTCTCCTGCCTCAGTCCCCCAAGTAGGTGGTACTATAGGTGCCTGTCACAACACACAGCTAGTTTTTTTTCTAGTTTTAGTAGAGACAGGGCCTCACTCTTGCTTGTGCTGAGCTCAAGCAGTCTTCTTATCTCGGCCTCCCAGAATGCTAGGATTACAAGTATGAGCCACCATGCCCAGCCTGTCTTGTCTATTTAGTATTGTTCAATCTGCAATATTTCTTCTGTTTTTACTTGACTTTCATGACCTTGACACTTAAAGATTATAGTCCAGTTATTTTGTAAATGTTCCACAACTTGGCTTTATCTGATGCTTCCTCATGATTATATTCTGGATATGAGTTTGGGGGGGGGAATACCTCAGAAGTGATGCTTTGTTCTTTCATTGCATCCTACTGGGGGCACAAGATTTCAATGTGTTCTATTACTAATGTTCTCTTTGTTCAGCTGATTAATGTGGTGCCTTCCAGAACCATTCTTTTTCTCTTTGCAATTAGTAAGTATCTGATACAGAGGTACTTTGAAACTATATATACAGTAGAATGTCTATAAGCTGAGTATCCAAGGGACTGTAATGAACTGGTCAAGAAACAGAGGTGGTCAACATAAGGAAATAGGCCTACTATACTGGATACGTACATGGTACATGTCTAGCTTTTATTAGAGAATAGCATACAAAATTATACACAATCAAAACAGTAAAATCATATATATGGCATCATAGAAAATCAATATATTT
>NW_003852504.1:1572187-1578360 GCF_000181295.1 Otolemur garnettii | reverse complement strand
GGCCGTGGCATCACACAGCTCACGGCAACCTTCACCTCCTGGGCTTAAACGATTCTCTTGCCTCAGCCTCCTGAGTAGCTGAGACTATAGGCGCCCACCACAACACCCGGCTTTTTTGTTGCAGTTTGGCTGGGGCCAGGTTTGAACTTGCCACCCTCAGTATATGGGGCCGGCGCCCTACTCACTGAGGTAAAATCCCTCTTATAATTGTATCCTGCCCCCAAAAGGTGTGTCATACTCTGTGACTCCCCCCACCTCCTCCCTTCTTTCTGCTCTCCCCTTCACCCACTGTCTACCACATACAAAGTCATTAATTGTCCTCATATCAGAATTAAGTACATGGGATTCTTACTTCTCCATTCTTGTGATGCCTTAATAAGAATAATGTGTTCCACTTCCATCCAGATTAATACAAAAAATGTAAAGTCTCCATCTTTTTTTTTTTTTGAGACAGAGTCTCACTTTATTGCCCTCAGTGGAGTGCTGTGGCATCACAGCTCACAGCAACCTCCAACTCCTGGGCTTAGGGGATTCTCTTGCTTCAGCCTCCTGAGTAGCTGAGACTACAGGCGCCCACCACAACTCCCTGCTATTTTTTGTTGCAGTTTGGCCCAGGGCAGGTTTGAATCCACCACCCTCAGTATATGGGGCAGGTACCCTAACCACTGAGCCACAGGCATCGCCCAGTCTCCATCTTTTTAAATGGCTGAATAGTATAAATATACCACAGCTTGTTAATCCATTCCTGGGTTGGTGGGCATTTAGGCTGTTTCCACATTTTGGTGCTTGTAAATTGAGCTGTGATAAATAGGCTAGCGTAAGTGTCCTTATGGTAAAAGGACTTTTTTCCTTCTGGGTAGATGCCCAGTAATGGGATTGCAGGATCAAATGGGAGTTGAATTTGCTTTCTTTGAGGGTTTGCCATACTTCCTTCCACAAAAGTTGTATTAGTTTGCAGTCCTCCCAGCAGTGTAAAAGTGTTCCCTTTTCTCCACATGCATGCTAGCATGTGCAGTTTTGAGATTTTGTGATGTGGGCCATTCTCACTGGGGTTGGGTGATATCTCAGGGTGGTTTTGATTTGCATTTATCTAATAATTAGGGATGATGAGCACTTTTTCATATGTTTGTTAGCCATTCATCTGTCTTCTTTAAAGAAGGTTCTATTCATCTCTCTTGCCCATTGGGATTTTTGGCTTTTTTCATGTGGATTAATTTGAGTTCTCTATAGATCCTAGTTATCAAACTTTTGTCTGATTCAAAATATGTAAATATCAAAAAAATAGGCAAATATCAGGCAGCACCTATAGCTTAGTGAGTAGGGTGCTGGCCCCATATACTGAGGGTGACAGGTTCGAACCCGGCCCTAGCCAAACTGCAACAAAAAATAGCTGGGCATTGTGGTGAGTGCCTGTAGTCCCAGCTACTCGGGAGGCTGAGACAAGAAAATTGCCTAACCCCAAGAGCTGGAGGTTGCTGTGCACTGTGATGGCATAACACCCTAATGAGGGCTACAAAGTTGAGACTCTCTTAAAAAAAAAATAAATAAAAAAAAGCCCAAGAGTTGGAGGTTGCTGTGAGCTATGATGCCACAACTCTCTACCAAGGGCAACATAGTGAGACTCTGTCTCAAAAAAAAAAAACCAACCAAATATGCAAATATCCTTTCCCATTGTGTACGTTGTCTATTTGCTTTGGTTGTTGTTTCCTTAGCTGTACAGAAGCTTTTCAGTTTGATTAAGTCCCATTTGTTTATTTTTTATTGTTGTTACAATTGCCACAGAAGTCTTCTTCATAAAGTTTCCCCAGGCCCATATCTTCAAGTATTTTCCCACGCTTTCTTTGAGAATTTTTATCATTTCATTTCTTAAATTTAGGTCTTTTATCCATCTGAATTAATTTTTGTGAGTGGAAAAATGTGTGGGTCCAGTTTCAGTCTTTTACATGTGGATATCCAGTTCTCCCAGCACCATTTATTGAATAGGGAGTCTTTCCCCCAGTGTATGTTCTTTGGTTTATCGAAGATTACGTGGCTGTAAGATGTTAGTTTCATTTCCTGTCTTTCTATTCAATTCCAGATGTCTATGTCTCTGTTTTTGTGCCGGTACCATGCTGTCTTGACCACTATGGCTTTGTAGTACAGCCTAGAGTCTGGTAGGTTGATGGCCCTGACTTTGTTTTTATTAATAAGAACTATTTTAGCTATACAGATTTTTTTCCTGGTTCCATATAAAATTAAGAATTATTTTTTCCAAGTCTTGAAAGCACAATGTTGGTATATTAATAGGGATGGCACTGAATCTGTAGATTGCTTTGGGAAGTATAGAGATTTTAACAATGTTGATTATTCCCAGCCATGAGCATGGTATGCTGTTCCATTTGTTAATATCTTCTGCTATTTCTTTTCTTAGGGTTTGGTAATTTTCTTTATAGAGGTCCTTCACCTCTTTTGTGTATTCTTAGGTATTTCATTTTCTTTGAAGCTATGGTAAAGGGGGTTGTGTCCTTAATTAGCTTGTCATCTTGGCTGTTATTGGAATATACAAAGGCTACTGACTTGTGGAAATTGATTTTATATCCTGAGACATAACTGTATTTTTTAATCACTTCCAGGAGTCTTGTGGTTGAGTCTTTGGGGTTCTCTAAGTATGAGATCATATCATCAGCAAAGAGGGAGAGTTTGACCTCCTCTGCTCCAATTGTATGTCCTTTATTTCCTTCTCTTGCCTGATTGTATTGGCTAGAACTTCCAGCATTATGTTGAATAGCAGTGGTGCTAGAGGACAACCTTGTCTGGTTCCAGTTCTATGTGGAAAAGCTTTCAGTTTTACTCCATTCAGTAAAATATTAGCTGTGGGTTTATCATAGATGGCTTCGATCAGTTTAAGAAATGTGCCACCTATGTCTATACTCTTAAGTGTTCTAATTAGAAAAGGATGCTGGATTTTATTGAGGATCATATAGTCTTTGTTTTTGCTTCTGTTGATATGGTGAATTATGTTTATGGACTTGTGTAAGTTAAACCAGCCTTGCATCGGATGAAACCTGCTTGATCATCATGTATGACTTTTTTGATGATAAGCTGTAGTCTATTGGCTAGGATTTTGTTGAGAATTTTTGCATCTACATTCATCCATGAAATTGGTCTGAAGTTCTCCTTTTTACTTGAGGTTTTTCCTGGTTTTGGTATCAGGGTGATGTTCGCTTCATAGAACATGTTGGGGGAGATTCCTTTCTACTTGATTTTTTGGAATAATTTCTTCAGTATGGGAATAAGCTCTTCTTTGAAAATTTGATAGAATTCTGGTGTGAATCCATCTGGACCAGGGCTTTTTGTTTTTGTTTTTGTTTTTTTTTTGGTTGGGAGTTTTTTTTTTTTTAGACAAAGACCCACTATGTAGAGCCCTTGGTAGAGAGCTGTGGTGTCACAGCTCACAGCAACCTCCAACTCTTGGGCTTAAGCTATTCTCTTGCCTCAGCCTCCCAAGTAGTTGGGACTACAGGTGCCCACCACAACGTCCAGCTATTTTTTTGTTGCAGTTGTCATTGTTTAGCTGGCCCTGGCCGAGTTCCAACTGGCCAGCCTTGCTGTACATGACTGATGATGTAACTATTGTGCTATGGGTGCCAAGCCTCTTGGGAGATTTTTTATTGTTTCTTTCATCTCAGTGCTTGAAATTCATCTGTTCAGGAGATCCATTTGTTCCTGGCTAAGTCTAGGGAGAGAGTGTGATTCCAAATATTGATCCATTTCCTTCACATTTCAAATTTCATTGTCACCTTGTGAGATGATTCTCTTGCAGGTGGCCAGTAAAGTTGTGTACTGTTAGTAGAATAGACCATTTCTTCTTCTTCATTTCTTGGTAGATACTCCTTACCCACTCCTCAATAGTGCATTGATTGGTCATCCATGCACATTTGTTTGGTTTCCAAGTGATGAGGAGGCTTCAGGTTGTTGAATGTGTGTGTCTCTGCCTATTTACCAATCAGCAAGGGCTTTAGTTGAGCTAGTGCAAAGCAGAACTGTGAAACGTTCTTTGGAAAGTGTTCTGCTCTTATGTTTATCACCCTTCATGATGAGGCTCCTATCAGGTGTTGTCTTGAAAAAGAGTCTGTACCCGTCAGCGTTAAAGGTGTTGTCATCTTTAAGCCTTTAGACTTTGTCCAGGAACTTTTTAATGAACTCTTCCACAACTTCTACTAGAACTTCATTGGATTCATCACATGAGATGTTCTGGGATATTATGTGTCACAGTTTAAATGACTTGAACCAACTACTTGATGCTTGAAAATATGCCACCCTGAATTCCTGTGAGAATTTTTTAGCAACTTCTTGGATCATTGGTTTGTTGATTTGGGCATTAACTGCCCTCACCTGTTTGAACCAGTTTAATGTGGCTTTATTAACTTCATCAAATGGACTTTTTCTCCTTTTTCGCTGTAGGTCTCTGCTTTCCTTACCATATCTTTCCAAGTACTCATGTTTATGTTTTTAAATGTTGTTAACTATACTCTTGCTGACACCAAAATGTTCTACTGTCTTTCTTTGGCTGCTGCTTTCCAGAAGTGTAGATCAACCTTTTCCTTCAATGTCAGCTCTTCTAGTTTTTTTCCTTTGGGCCAGAATTTCTTGATTAACTATAAAATTTTTCAGTGATTATAGGATTTACTTACATTTTAGACCAGTCCTTCATGTTGAAAAAATCTTCCACAACATATGATAAACAATAGGATGTTCCAACATGTGGCAATAATAAAACATGAATAAAGAAGTTATACTAAAGAAAAAATAATACAACTCAAGGGCAATGTCTGCACCTTCTTCTGGGTATAGAGAGGACTCCACTGGTCAAGTTATAGAGGGTAAATTAATATTATGTGTCATAGTCCAAGTGGTCAAGATACAATTTATAGAGTTGGTCAATATATAGAGGTCCGTCTTGCATTGAGTATATGCAGTGTATGTTCAGTCTATGAAAATTAAGTGAACTTAAGGAAGTGGTCAATGTAGGGATGTGGTCAACTATAGTATATATAGTCTGAGGAGGAACTGTATATGTACGAGGTGGCCATAAAGTTTGTTTAACGTTTAAAATAGTGTGCAATTTAAAATTGCACAGGGACTTTATGGTCACCCTGTGTGTGTGTATGTGTATATTATATATACATCTCCATTTGACTCATCAGATTTATTCATTCATTCATATCAGTATAGACTCATGACTTCCTACTTTATTCAATGGCTTCCTATCATTATTTACTGTGATGCTCAAATTTAGCCAATGGGATCCCTTTTAAGCCAGTTTCTGTGTCCTTTTGACATTTCCCCATCATTCTTTGAACACTTCTTTATTTTTAGGGACAGAAAGAAGTTTCAAGCTCATCTTATACTTTCCATGGCCCAGTCCTTGGAGTTAGTCTTTTCTCCAAGGAGCCCTGTAATTTTTTTTTTTTTTGAGACAGATTCTCACTCAGTTGCCTTGGAGCTGAGTGCTATGGCATCATAGCTCACAGCAACCTCAAAGAGATCCTCTTGCCTCAGCCTCCCAAGTATCTACAGGTGCCGACCATAACACTCAGCTATTTTTTTTAGAGATGGGGTTTCACTCTTGCTCAGGCTGGTCTCGGACTCCTGAACACAAGCAGTCCTCCTAAAGTGCTAGGATTGCAGGCATGAGCCACTGCGCCAGGCCTAACCCTAGTTTTTGTAGTGGAGAATGATATTTGATAAGACCTGGGTGCTAAGTGTGATCATTGTTATGCAGGTGTTGCTGTTTCAAGACTCTCTCGGTGAATTAATGGTGAGACATCTGGCTCCTATTTTCCTTAGTATAATTCTCCTGTATGTAACCAGTCTTTCATTGCTGAAATTCTCTGTTATGTCATGAATATATTAATTATAATTAAAGACTATGTCTGAAAACCCCAATATCTCAATCTTCTATGGGTCTGTAGCAATTGTTTATTTTTCTCTTGATTTTTGGTCAGTGGTAGTGCATGATTGTGGTTTTGCATGCCTCATTATTAGTGATTCAGTGTTGAACATAATACAAAAATTTGAAGAGATAATTTCTTTTTTTTTTTTTTTTTTGAGACGAAGCCTCAAGCTATCCCCCTGGGTAGAGTGCCATGGCATCACGCTCACAGCAACCTCCAACTCCTGGGCTCAAGCAA
>NW_003852504.1:1566444-1572097 GCF_000181295.1 Otolemur garnettii | reverse complement strand
GTTGTTTGGCGGGCCCAGGCTGGGGATTCGAACCCGCCACCTTAGGTGTATGTGGCTGGTGCCTTAGCCGCTTGAGCCACAGGCACCGAGCCTGAAGAGATAATTTCAACTGCTGGCTGATATTATCTTTCTTCCTTCAGAGGGATTTGCTTTTTACTCTGGCAAGAACTCAAGGCAGGAACAGATAATCTTAATCTGATTAGAGTTTGAGACTGAGTGTTAGTTTTTATGAGGGCGGATCTATTTCCCATTCTTTCTTAGTACTAAAATATAACCCTTTGGGAACTCAGTTGAAATTCTGTGGTGTTTACCAGGGCTCCACCTCTTTCATGGGCTGTCAATTCTATTTCCCTGTCTCAGTTCCATGGAGACTTCTGAAAGGTCTATTCAGCTTCTCAGACATTCACCTACTATCTTCTGCATTTTCTGCTTAAGTTTTTAGCTTCTCATTCACATGTGTTAAATTGTCAAATTCCTCAAAAGCAAAAATGCAACCAGGTGTCTGGTTCATCTCTATCTGTTTCCCTTTTCTCCAGAATGTTGGCCTCTCGATTCCTTGCTACCTTGGTGGCCCTCCAGTGTAACTGTTTTATAGTTGTCTCCATGGCATGGAGAAACAAGTTTGTTTGTTATTGACAGAAGCAGAAAGGATTTATGATCATAAAAGATCCCTCTTGCTGTTGTGTGCAGAGTTAAAAAGGAGAAAGACTAGAAGTAGAGAGACCAGCTAGGAGAGTTGTTAGGATGATGGCACAAACCAGGGTGAAAACAGAAATATGGAGAAATGGATATAGGGATAAATAGAGGTGGAGGAAAATATAGGACAGTGATGTCTTCATCTTGTAAATTAGGAAGTTAGGAGATACTATCTATGGTTAATATAATAGAAAATATAAGTTTATGAATATTATTTAAAATGACAAAGATAACCATTAGAGAAAATAAAAATTTTACAACTTTACTGGAAGGGGTGGATGTACCTCCCCCATGCAACTCCAGAAAATTGATTTTCATTCCATGAGGCATGATGAGCCTCATCCTAGTGGCACCTCCCATCACGACTTGTTCCTGTTCTTTGAATTCATTTGCACAGAGTCTAAACTGAAGACTAGTTTTCAAAAAGTAATGTGTGTGTGTTGAAAACAAGAATGTTCTTCCTAACCTCTCTCTTCTAAATGTGGCATGTATCAGGCTAAGCTGAATCCGAGTCATGCTATCCACCCACCTGGAGCTATTCAGCATATATATGTATATATATTGTTTGCCCCTCTACTGTCTGTTTTTATGTTATGAGTTGAATAAATATCCCACTAGTTATTACATTTATCTGTGGAAGTGAGCTTAATCCTCATCTCTCATAGCATTATTTAATAGATAATGTCAAAGAAGAAATAGAGATGAGAGAATAAAGCAGGGGAGTTTTTTAGGAGGTAAAACTTTCAGGGCTTGGTGATTGATTTAATATATGAATAGGGAGAAGGAGGAGGCAAGGTGATTTGTAGGCTTCTAGTCTGAGTGATTGGGTGAATGTGATAACACAACTGAGGTAAAGAATATGAGGTAGTATATAGCTCAAGAGGGAAGATGATGTGATGATTAATTTTTTGTATCAACTTGACTGGGACACATGGTGCCCAGATATTTGGCTGAACAATATTTAAGGTGTATTGGTGAGGGTGTTTATGGATGAGATTCACATTTGAATTGGTAAACTGAATAAAATAGATTGCCCTCCCCAGTGTGGGTAGGTCTATTCCAATCTGTTGGCAGCCTTAATAGAACAAAAAGCAGCATAAGGGAGAGAATTTGTTTTTACTGCCTGTTTCTGAGCTGGGAAATTTTTCTTATCCTTCACTTGGTGTGAAACTTAGACCATTGGTTCTCCTGGTTTTCAGGCCTGTGGACTTGGAGGGAAACTGTACCACTAGCTCTACTGAGTCTCCAGCTTACAGGCAGCAGATTATGGGTTTTCTCAACCTCCATAATTACATGAGCCAATTCCTTATAATAAATATCTCTTTATCTATCCATCTAGAGAACCTTGCCTAATGTGGATGGTAAATTCAATTTATATTAGGTACCCATGCACAACTGGGTTAAGATCTGGGATCAAAATATGTATTTTGGACTCTTTGGCATACGGGTGATATTTGAAATCATGAAAGTGGTTGAATTCTTCTGGAATGATCATGTATTGTAATAGGAAGAAAGGCAGAAAGTATAGGTGCAGATACATGTAGGTTGGCTAATTATGTGGTTGGAATGCAGACTTTGTATTTGATATATGTGGGATATATATGTGTGTGTGTGTGTGTGTGTGTGTGTGTTTGTTTATAATGCAGTCAATTGTTCAGTAATGGGCATATAACTAATAGTGTGGTGCAGGTACTCTTGACTAATTTTTAATACTGTCCTTATAAAGTTCTGAGTTGGAAGAACCTATGCTGGTGTTGTTATAGACAAATGTTTTCACTTGGAAGACTTCATTGAAAACTACAGTCAGGATTCTAGTAGACCAGATGAACCCTAACCCTTTCTGGTGCAGTTTGAATAGGGTCTGTGTTTGTCTGGCAGTGTCATGCATTTTACTTTTTCTTGCATTAATTTGTAACCTGCAGTAACAACTCCCTCCTGCAACATATTGACATAAATTACTTTCATACTCTAATAGAACTTGGGAATATTGACATGCTAAGACTATGGTGTCCTGATGTTTCCATAGTAACTAATGCATGCCAAGGGGAAAAAACAGAGACTATATTAGAATAGTATTTTAGCAAAATAAGTGATGGGTAAAAAGGCTTGAGACATGTGATTACCTTTTGTTTAGGAATATGAAGATATTCATCTGTTTAATAATGGGCTTAGAAAGCTTCTTATAATTAAACTTGTCAGTAGCCATTTATATTTCATTTTTCTCTATAATCACCACTACCAAAAGTATTTAAATGTTCCTCTGCCCAACAATATGTAGAGAATGAGTTAAATGGATATAGTTGCCATTTTTTGTGAACTTTCAATTAGGATGAGACAGATAGACCAATGTTCATATTCCCGTCTACCAAGTAGAACTTTGACCCAGTGGATACTATAACAAGTAGATATTCAAAGAAGCCAACTTAATCCTGTGGAATTGGTTTGCTTTGGTGCATGACTTTGCTAGCATCTCAACCCTGCCTTGGTGAAAGACTGTGTGCTGCTGCATTTTCTTTCCTATTCCCTCCCATGATTTTTGCTATTCCTTCTTAACATCCTTCTTCCTCCTCCTCTAAATGCATCCTATGCACCATCCCCACCAACTCCAAAACAATTTATTTGTTTGTTGTTTTGGAGAATTAATGTTTCTGCATATAGATAGATACGTGCTCCCCACATATATTTTAGATAACTTGCTAATTTACTAAAATATGAAAAATTCTGTTTTACCATCAAATCAGTTGTTCACATGTTTAGGCCCTAACCCCCAGTGTGATTGTATTTGGAGATAGGGCTTATGAAGAGGTAACAAAGTTTACCTGAAGTCATAAAGATGGGGTCCTAATCTGCATAGGACTGTAAGAAGAGAAAGAGACACTAGAGATCTCTTTCTCTGAGTGCCACAGTAGAAATTCTATGTGAGGATGAAGCAAGAAGGTGGCTGTTTGCAAGCCAGGAAGAGAGCCCTCATCAGGAATTGAATTGGCTGGGACTTTTAGCTTCTTCCAGAACTGTAAGAAAACAAATTTCTGTTGTTTAAGAAACTATAGGGTATTTTATAATGGCCGTCTAAAGTGAGTGTACACCAATGTATGTACACAACCAATTAAGCTATTGTTAGATAGAAACAGACTTTGTAAAGGTTAAAAAGATGACTTTTTATTTTAGAATAACAGAGATTAAATTTCTACAGGTAAACGTAATAACTAGTGGGATATCTATTCAACCCAGAACAGAAACACAGACAGTAGAGGGGCTATATATATACTGAATAGCTCCAGATGGGTGGATAGCGTGACTGGAATTCAGCCCGATACCTTCCCCATTTAGAAGAGAGAGGTTAAGAAACACATTCTTTTTTTTTTTTTTTAACACACTCACATCACTTTTTGAAAATTAGTCTTCAGTTTAGACTCTGTGCAAATGAATTCAGAGAATAGGAGCAAGATGTGATGGAGGTGCCAGTAGGGTGGGTTCATCAGAGGGAATGGGAATCAATTTCCTGGAGTTGCCTAGGTGGAGGTACAACAAAATGAAGACTATTTTGGAGGGCCAGAGTTCTAGTAGACAACTTCAAGTTCAAAGGAGCCTTTAGAGGTCATATGAAAAAGGAATGTATCCTCATATCAGATGCTCAGTTTGAAAAAGGAAAATTTTGATGTATTTTTTAAGAAAATTGTGACATTTGGTATTATGGACACTGGGAAAAGGCAGAATTTTTGAGGAAAAATAGTTCTCAGTAAAGCATTCTTTCACCTGAAGGGACTTGATCTATATCATTTTTACATCCAAATTAAAACAAGATCGTGAACTATTTATTCCTGGATAGAATAGGCTTTTCTTGCCATCTATAATACAGAGCACTTAGAATTCTGATCAATCAATTATATGTCATACATTAAAATGTAATTAAAACTTTGTCACTGCATTTTTTCAGACCTCCAATTATCTTTAAAATTGATGCTTTAATGATATATGTGGACATTATAGTTTAGGTCAATTTTCCTCTACACATTACATGCAATTTAAAGGAAATCTTATCGACAAGGAGCATACCATTGCAGACATTCATTTCTTTTTAGTTTTTTTCTCAGTCTGAGATTCAGAGTCTAACAGATTGCTGGAATATATATTTAATACCTCAGCTTTAAATATAAGAAACACGATAATTTTATATCTAATTGTAGCTGGGTAGAGGTTTGGCTTAGGATTCAAATACTGTGGTTTTTTTATAATGTAACTGATATACGAATTATTGAATATTTTTATATAGCTAATATGTGCGCATGGAGCAAAATTCCAAAGTTATAAAAGGATATCCACTCAAAATTAAGCCTCTCTGTCTTCCTTATTTCCAAGTTCTCCAGTTTCTTCCCCTGAAGGCAACCACTACTATTACCAGTGTTTTGTGTTTCCTTCTACAGATATTTCACACTACATTGATTATGGAATAGAGTATTTCCTCTTCCCTAACAAGTTCTCGGTACCTGACAGCACAAAAATGTTGTTCTTCAAGGTGAAAACTAATGTTCTGAGTAGCAGCATGGAATAGGGACCACCCTTGCTCCTTCTCAAACCTCTCCTTGGAAACCATATTCACAGAGCAGATCATCAGACATTTGTCTAAACCACTTGTAGCTGGACATAACCTGCACACAGAAACATTTATCATGAACATACAAGAACCCAAACACCTAGCAGATCCAGGCATTTAATACTTATTTAGTGTGTATGTGAAAAAAGTACATGATTTCAGTAGGTGGATGAACAAGGAGGGAGTTATATTTTTATGCAAGATGGAACCAGGGAGAAATTGTTCACACTTTTCTGAGGTGTTGGAGAAGGTTTCATCAAAGAGGTGCTGTGGGCTCGGTGCCTGTGGCTCAAGTGGCTAAGGCGCCAGCCACATACACCTAAGGTGGCGGGTTCGAATCCAGCCCGGGCCCGCCAAACAACA
>NW_003852504.1:1536616-1566241 GCF_000181295.1 Otolemur garnettii | reverse complement strand
AATAACAGAAGGGAGAAACCCTGGCTGGAAGATGCAGAGAAGGCATTCCAGCATGAGTTGGGGTCTGGGAGAAATTTTGGAATTGGTATTTGGGATAAAGGAAAGATGGTAGTATTGAGTGTTGATCCTTGAAGGGCAGAGAGGTGGAATTAGATTGGGAGGAAGAGGCAGTGAAGTGAGAGTGAGGTAATATGGGATGAATGACTTATTTGCATTTGTGGTTAGTGAAGGCCTGCAGAAGGCTCTGTGGACAGAAGTCAGCCAGTCTCTATTTACTATGCCTCCTATATTCCTAGTGTCTTCAAGAATTATCATTCAGTCCAGAATTTCTCTCTAACAGAAGCACTAAAGATTGGATTGTGGGATGATAGGTTTCCTACGTTATAGTTTTCTCGCAGGCTGACATTATTTACCAAATAGCCAAAAGATTCCTTAATAACTTCTTATGGATCTATCATCCGCACATTTATGTAAAACAGGGTTCTTCAGTTCTGACAACAACAATCAATAAAAATGTCTCTAGACTTTGGCAAATATCCCCCAATTGGGGTGGGGGGGTATCACCCTGGTGAAGAATCACTAATATAAAGCTTCATGAATTTATGTTTTTTGTTCTGTTCTGTTAACCTCTTTTAAAAATTAGCATTTTAGCTATATGCAGTGGTCCCAGATACTTAGGAGGCTGAGGTGGGAGGATGGCTTGAGCCTGAGAGTTCAAGGCTGTAGTATGCTATGATCACACTGGCACTGAAACATAGCAAGATACCCATCTCTTAAAAAATTAATAGTTAAACATGCTTATCAAAATAATGGATTCATGTAGAGAAAAATTAAATAGTGTCGGGGGACTTACTCATAATGAAAACCAGTCATCTTATGCCCAGCCCCTCCCTACCTGTATCCCTTGCCCCAACAGGCATCCTCAAACTACATAC
Source organism: Otolemur garnettii (assembly GCF_000181295.1). Taxonomy (NCBI): domain Eukaryota; kingdom Metazoa; phylum Chordata; class Mammalia; order Primates; family Galagidae; genus Otolemur; species Otolemur garnettii. The sequence goes on along the minus strand of NW_003852504.1, from coordinate 1,565,306 downwards.
AGCCCGCGGGCCACATGCAGCCCGCCTAGGACATTTATCCAGCCTGCCAGGTGTTTTTGCCACCGCTGCCTGTCCTGCTTAGCAGCCGACTCATCCCGGGGCCCACAGTCCGGCTCTCCAATGGTCTGAGGGACAGTGAACCGGCCCCCTGTTTAAAAAGTTTGAGGACCCCTGCCCTAAGAGCTACTGCTGGTTTGTGTTTTTCTAATGGTTCCTGCCATATCCATTCACCTGTTTATTTATTTAAACAAAAGATTTCTTTAGCACTACTCTTGTTTGCTAAGGCTATCATAACAAAGTACCACAGGCAGGGTGGCTTAAACAACAGAAATTTATTTTCTCTCAGTTCTGGAAGCTGGAGGTGCTGGAAGGGTTAGTTTTATCTGAGAACCACCAGGGAAGTATCTGTTCCAGGCCTCTATCCTTGGCTAACAGATGGCCATTTCTTGATGCCTTTTCACATGTGTTCTGGTGTCTCTTTCTCTTTTTCTAAGGATACCTGACATATGCATATAGGACCTCACCCCAATGGCTCTTTTTTTTTTTTGCAGTTTTTGGCTGGGGTTGGGTTTGAACCTACCACCTCTGGCATATGGGGCCAGCGCCCTACTCTTTTGAGCTACAGGTACTGCCCTCCAATGGCCTCCTTTTAATTAATCACCTCAGTAAAGACTTTATCTCCAAATACAGTTACATTCTGAGGTAGTGGAGATTGGGATTTCAACATACGAATTTTTTAGGGACACAATTCAACTCATAACAAGTACCTCCTGTGTGGCAGTCACTGTTCTAAGCACTGGGAATAGAGCAGTGAACAAAACAGACAAAATCCCTGTTCTTATTGTTTATGTTCTAGTGGATGAGAGCAACAATAAATAAGTTATATAACTAAAATGTGTAGTAAGCTAAAAGACAATAAATGCTATGGAGAAAAATAAGGCAGGGAAAGGAGAAAGGGATTTTGAAGGATGGAGGTGCTAGGTCATTATGTTAAGTGGAATAAACCAGGCACAGAAAGACACGTTTTCTACTCATATGTGAGAGCTAAAAAGGTTGAGCTTGTGGAGGTAGAGAGTAGCATGGTGATTACTAGAGGCTGGGATGAAAAGAGGTTAAGGGGTACAAACAGAGTTAGAAGGAATAAGTTCTGTTGTTCAATAACACAGTAGGGTGGGGTGGTGCCTGTGACTCGAAGGAGTAAGGCGCCGGCCCCATATGCCAGAAGTGGCAGGTTCAAACCCAACAACCCCCAAAAAAACCTGCAAAAAAAAATTATGAACACAGTAGGGTGACTATAATTAGCAATAATTTATTTTATATTTCAAAATAGCTAGAAAGGAGGACTTGGAATATTCCCAACAGAAAAAAATATGATACATGTCAGGGGTAAAACTATCACTTTATATCCTGCAAATAAGCACAGTTATCCTTGAATTTATCTTCTTACTTAGCAAAAACCTGATCTATTAAAGAACTAATTGGCCTTTCTGAGCTGATTTCCCCATCTTTTGTAATCATCTTTATTAAAAAATTGTACTTGGAGAAAATATGTACAGTTATTACATGCCAATTAAAGATAAAAAGGGAAAAATAACACTTTCAAATAGAACAGCTAGGAAAAAAACCTCTCTGAGAAGTGGACATTTGAGTAAGAACTTCAAGGAGGTGATAGAACAAACCATGCAATATCTACGGGAAGATAATTCCAGCCACATTCTCTGGTTTCTCTTCAGATCACATAAATCTTTCCCCTTTTACTAAAGATTTCTGTGGAGAGGAACACTTTTGAGTCATAAACTAATTTTTTGAGGCCTTGCTTTGGCGAGGCTACATTAAAAACAAAAAAAGATAATTCTAGCCAGAAAGAATAGCTGGTGCCGAGGTCTTGAGGTGGGAACATATCCAGTTTGTTCAAACATAGTAAGGAGGACACCAGGACTGGTGTAGAATAAGCAAGGAGTAGCAGGAGATGTGGGGGTTAGGGGATGATGAGGCAGATGTAAGCCACTGCAATGGCTTTAGCTTTTGTTCTGGGTGAGACTGGAAGCCATTGGACAAGGCACAGGTGAGAGGGTCTGACTTAGATTCCAAAAGAATCTCTCTAGCTGCTGTGTTAATAATAGACTGAAAGGACACAAGGGTGGAAGCTGAGAGACCAGTAAGGGGATGGTGGAATAATCCATTTTCTCTAACTCCTTTCTTGGTTTACTAGCTTTAAACATCATCATCTATTGACTTCCTGCTCTGATAGATGGGGATTTAGCTCACTTCCACTATAGCACCACCCCTCTCTTCCTCCTAATAAATTACTATTTTTAGTTCCTCTGTTTAGCTCCCTTCCCCACAGACTACCATTCTAATGTGTATCTTTTGTTCGTATGTCTTTTTGCTTATCTTTGTGCTTTTATGTAAGGCACATAAACTCCTATTTCTTGTACTAAAATTAACACATGCCCTAACTAATTCAGACCTTAAAGAAGTGGAGAAAGTAAAGCTTAAAAGTTTGCTCACCATCCTCCCTCTCCAGAGGTAAATACTTTTATACATATATAGACTTTTTTTCATAAATAATTTTATACATATATACATACATAAAATCATATAAATACAAAATTGTTTTTTATTTTAGAAAAGTTGGGTTTTATAAATGTTTAAACACTTGCTTTTTAAACTTAATATATAGGGGGCACTTACATGTTAGTGCCTAGTAAAATTTTTTTTTAGAGACAGAATCTTACTTTGTCACCCTTGGTAGAGTGCTGTGGCATCACAGCTCACAGCAACCTCCAGCTCTTGGGCTTAGGCAATTCTCTTGCCTCAGCCTCCCAAGTAGCTGGGACTATAGGTGTTCTCCATAACGCCCTGCTATTTTTTGTTGCAGTTTGGCCGGGGCTGGGTTCGAACCCATCACCCTCAGTATGGTGAGGGTGCCACCTGCCTAGTAAAATTTTTAAAAAATATTTTGGCTCAGTGCCTGTAGCTCAGTGGCTAGGGCACCAGCCACATACATCAGGGGTCGTGGGTTCCAACCCAGTCCATGCTTGCCGAACAACAATGACAACAACAATAATAACAAAATAGCTGGGCATTGTGGTGGGCTCCTGTAATTCCAGCTACTTGGGAGGCTGAGGCCAAAGAATTGCTTAAGCCCAAGAGTCTGAAGTTGCTGTGAGATGTGATGCGATGGCACTCGCAACAGGGCAACAGCTTGCGACTCTGTCTTGAAAAAAAAATTTTTTAATGTAAAATTTTCATTGACATATACAGAGGAAGGCAATGGTCTGTGCTTTTCTGTAATGTGTGTTATATCTCATCGTTTTTGCTGCATGGTACACCACTATACAGGTGTCCAGTAGCTAGCAATCTTTTTGTTTGTTAAGTTTTGCAGTTAAAACAATGCCATAGTGAACATCTTTGAACATACTATGTTTGAACATTTCTAGATGGAAGTAGGACTGTTCAGTCAATGGTTACGTAATGTGAAATTGTTAGGAGATACTGCCAAATAGCCTTGCTGAAAGGTTTTTTTTTTTTTTTTTAGCTAACTTACTCTTCTACCAACAGTATTGGAGAGGGTACAACCTTCTGAGGTAAGATCTCCTTAAGAAGTTGGGGACTCTGTTGTGCATAGTTGAGAATTTAACTCTGCACCGTTTTGTATTTAACTTTAATGACTTCACAGGTGTTAGTCTTTTCTTTCTTAGAATAGTTTAGGTTCCTTGCAGGCTGGGATTATGTCATACAGTTCTTTGGTATTTCCCATAGTACCAGCTGCCAAACTGTGAATGCTCAGTACATACTTAATGATTGACTGGTAAGCCGGTTTATACTTTTGGGCCACATAATCTCTTGAAATCAGCTCTTAGAATGAGAGGGCAGGGTAGAGTCAGAGACCAGGGCTGTGCCAGGTTAGTATCAGATGCTCTCACTTGGACATTGTTTAGACCATAACCTGGGAACCTAATCAGTATAAAGCACCTGCCACAATCTCTGGCTTAGAAGAGGTCCTCAGTAAATGGTTTCTTTTGCTGTTATTATGATTCTTGTTTAATGAGAGGATAGTCTAAGAGAATTCAAGCATAGCATCTAAAGCCATTCCAGTTTGAATTGGAAATCCATGGTCTAGAGATGAAGCCAATTGGGAACCAGTGGGAGAAGCCAGGCAGCAGAGGCAGAAACAGAGGGTCAGTTTCAAGTGGTTCAGTTTGCACTGTGATGAACACTTTCCCTGCCAACCCAGGCCGTTTTTGATTGGGCTGTTGGTGTGCTTGGCTTTCCTGAACTGGTTTTTTTTTTTTTTGAGACAGAGCCTCAAGCTCTCACCCTGGGTAGAGCACTGTGGCATCACAGCTCACAGCAACCTCCAACTCCTGGGCTCAAGCGAGTCTCCTGCCTCCGCCTCCCAAGTAGCTGGGACCACAGGCGCCCGCCACAACGCCTGGCTATTTTTTGGTTGCAGCCGTCATTGTTGTTTGGTGGGCCCAGGCTGGATTCGAACCTGCCAGCTCAGGTGTATGTGGCTGGCACCTTAGCCGTTTGAGCCACAGGCGCTGAGCCTGAACTGGTATCTTTTAAGGTGCGGCTCAGTTTCTGAGAGGCGCTAACAATCCCAGCACAGTGCTGGGAACATAGGTGCACAATGAAAGCAATTCCATTTCTCTCTCATCTGTTGCAAAAGGTAATATGGCAGCAATATTGAGGATTCACTTGAGAAAATCATGTTAAAGATCAGCTACTTGATTAGAACAAGGTTACTACCCAAGCCTTTCCCAGTCAAGGGCTGGGGGTGGAGGACTCTGGAAAACCAAGTTGCTTGTCCGATGAGGATTCCATTCAGTGATGAATTTAGAGGCTATGAAAACATGGTGGCACATGGAACACATTGGCTCTACAAAGTGAAGAAGGGGTCTCATTCTTCCTACCTTTTAACTCCCATCAGCAGTGTGGCTAAAGGAGGAAGGTGGCAAATGGCAGTTAAGGAGATGTCATCATAACATAGCATTGATTGTGTTTCTCGTCCATGTCAGACATTTAGCACAAATTATCTCTAATCCCCTCCATAATTCAATGAACTTTGTTTTTAGCTTTATTTTACAGATGAGGAAATGGGCTCAGAAGGGATAAATTACTTGCCAAAGGTTACACAAGCTATGAAGTATCAGAGCCAGAATTTGAACCTAGGTGTGCCTGGCCTATGTGCTTTCCATGCTACATGCCATGTGCCTCTTCTATCCCAGTGATAGCAACCCAGGCCTCAGAGAAACAAATGTTTCTTAAGAATGCTAGCTGATCATGGATGGTTACGGCATTCTGTGGTTCTTTATTTTGCTTATCAATTCATTCTACACACACACAGTCAGAAAGTAGGAAGAAGAGTGTAAATATAAGGTGGGGTGAAAAGGGACATGTGTGTGGGAAGGAGGGCAAGGGGACATGGGAGGGTTGAAGCTGGAGAAAAATAGAGAAATAGGAGCTGTCATGAGCTTGAATGCAAGATGGGGGCTGATTTTTGTGTGTCTGTTCCTGGATGAAGTACTGAAGGGGTTTCTGGGTGGTTCCAGAAGGGAGTCTCTGGAATGACACCAATAGTCAAGTTCCAACCAGTAGTGGCACTCAGGATCTGAGGCCCTTGAAATAGACTTTACACCTAAACACACACACACAGGAAGCATAAATATGGAGACAGATTTTTTTTTTTGAGACAGAGCCTCAAGCTATCTCCCTGGGTGGCATCACAGCTCACAGAAACCTCAAATGCCTGGGCTTAAGTGATCCTCTTGCCTCGGCTTCCCAAGTAGCTGGGACTACAGGCGCCCACCACAACGTCTGGCTATTTTTTCTTTTTTGGTTGTAGTTGTCATTGTTTGGCAGACCCTGGCTGGATTCAAACCCATCAGCTGTGGTGTATGTGGCTGGCGCCTTAGCTGCTTGAGCTACAGGCACCACCCAGAGACAGATATTTTTAAGCCACCACTCCAGAGTATATGTTATAGCACAATGAACTGTCTTATAAAAATGGAATGTACCTTGATTCTTGTGGTGATTCTAATACTTATCATGTGACTGTAACTCCCCTTCAAAAGAGCCATTGCTGATTTGGATGGACAAAGTGGGAGGTTTGTTGAAAAAAAAAAAAAGAGAAAAAAAAAGAAAAAAAATCATCTCACTTTATAGTCACAACTGTGTGTGTGTGTATTAAGACTTTAAGGATTGTATAAAATGATGTAATTACACAGAAGGAAGTGCTATGGAGTATTTGTCCATATACATTTTTAAAATTTTTCTCTTAGTGTTGAGCATGATTGTAATAAAACAAGCCTGACTTACATAGCCACTTAATCCCAGAGGGAATGTGACTAGAACAGGGAGGGGCAGAGCTGAGGAATGTGTCGCTGTGACACATCAATTCCAGGACTCTCCAGGCTTCATCTGCACCTGAGCTATGGACAAAGTATGTTTGGGTACTGTGGAGGCTTAATCTTGACTGCTCCACAATCAGAAGGATGGCAGCTGGGGTGACCATACTATTCTCAAGGGCATCAAGTATACACAGGCTTGGAAATCCATACCAAGTGTGTGATACCAGCACCCTTCAGAATTCAAAGGTGAGAATTGAAGGCCATAATACTGATCTTATGCTTCATAAGGAATAAATTGATGATTATAATCAGCATGAGTGCTAAGACACAATAGAAACTTTATAAGGACAAATTTTCCTCTACACATTAATTATAACACATCTCTCTGACAAGATAATTACCTTCTGAATTTTTTAATCCTTCTAAATTTTTGATTGAAGGGTTCCATGAAAGTATAAAATGTAATTATTCTTATGTAGGTTTTTGTTTCACATTATGTGGAATCCAAATACTACAAAAAAGAAATAGTTCTTGACCGTGTATATGGTCCCTCAACTAAAGAGAACTGCCTCAGTCTCTTATTAGTAAAGTCTTTTCTGTACTAATTCCAAATACCCTCACTCCAGAGAAACTTTTGTCAAGTTTAGGAAAACGTAGGCTGATAATGTAGGCACTTTCTTCCAACAGTGTGGCAGGTAAACAGGGGCCACCTTCAGTATTTTGTCTTAATTTGGAACGCAAGAGCCATCCTAGTGTAAACAGATCCAGCGCTCTTTAAAGTCACCCTATAAAACAATACTTTGGTTCTCAACTGTTTCCTCACTTCAATATCAAACTTCTAAAGGATGCAATTCACTCCAGCAGGATCAGTAGCAGTGTTTCATGAGGCAGTAACCACAGAGGGAGGTGGCAGAAGGAAAGAATCTGTATCTGGTTTGTGGATGAGAATTCTGCTTTGGACTACCCCTCCCCCCCAATTATCATAAATTCTCTAAATCTAATAGGAATTTAAAACCTTCTTTATAATCTTTACTTCAGTACCTACCTGGAAGAATTTATTTCCTCTCCGTGGAGTTTCTCTAATTGGAGTCAGCTCCATTAATCAGTTACTTAGTTTTGGTGGTGCAAAATGTTCTTGGGGACAGTTATCTCTTTTAACATCCTTTTAATGTTTGTTTGTTTTGATCGGAGAAACCTTAGAGATGCAGGCCAGGGTTACTGGGACGGGGGTGGGGTGAGGCCTGGGGGGAGAGCCGCTACTGAATGAGACTCGGGAGGCAGAGGACTTGTCTTTGTGCCGACAAAGAATAAAATCTCGAGTTTCAGCTGATTTTAATGCAAGCAGAGCTGGCGAGGCCCAGGGAAGACCTAGTTTGGCGTGAGCACCCGGATCTGTGAGCCAGTGTTGCTTCAGCATCTCACCATGTATGTGTGTGAGCGGAGGCTGGTCCCCGTCCTTCCCTGTCCCATCAGCACTCCCCTTCACCTCGGTCTCTGCGTAACTGTATTAACAGAAGGCTACTCTTCACATACTGGCGCGCGGACCCCAGAGAGAGGCTGGCAGTGGCTTGGCAGGTGGGCATGTAGCAGGGAGATGGGTGGGGAGTGGGCGGAGGCGCCGTCGAGTGGCGTTTGTAGTAGCCAATGGCAGTGCGGGGCAGGGGCTGCAGGGGCGGAGGCGCCGAGTCCTATCGACCTATGGAAGGCGAGCAACTACTGGAGCGACCTAGTGACGTGAGGAGCGTTCCATTCGGACAGTGGTGGGCGGTTGCCACAGCTGTTTTAGGGCCCGGACCAGTGGGGCCCCTTGTCAGGAGACAGCCTCCCGACAGGGGAGGAGAAGTCGCTGTCACCTTTGGCAGCCGACACAATCCCCTGGGACGGTCCACTTCCTGCCCTCAGTTGCCGGCCGAGTTCGGTCTCCCTCGTTCAGGTAACAAGGGGTGGGGGTGGGGGGTCTCTTGGGCTCGGTTGCCGGGTGGGTTGCCTACCCTTCAGCTGAGCCGGGACGCGGGGACGTTGGCACCGCCCTTCTCAACTCAGCAGCCACCGATCTTCTGGCTCGAGGTGACTACACGTGGCGGGGCGTGTGTGAGTGTGTACGAGCGTGTGAATGCGTGTGCGTGTGGATGTGGCACGCGTCCCAACCTGCCTGGGGCGGTGGTCCGTTGCGTGGCGGAGACAGGACCGGCCTCCTGAGGCCGCACCCGCGGTCAGGCCCGGGACTCGGGCCTCGGACAACCGGCTGGTGGGTCGGTCGCTGCTTCCCGACAGATTTTGATCTTTGTTCTCCCAGGCTGGGTTCCCCTTCCTGGTCTCTTCTCCCCTGCTGGGCCGGTTTATCGGGAGATTGTTTTCCAGGTTAGTTTTACACAAAGGAAGTGTTCTCTGCACCTCTGGGTCCCTCTTCCCTTCCCAAACTCTTATACCTTCTCATTTCCCTGCTTGTCTCCTGGTGTCTTTTTGGACCTTTGCCCCTCTCCAGCCCGGGAATGATCTCCAGTTGGTTATTTCTCCCTTCGTCAGTCGGGCTACTGGCTTCCGCCTCGGTCTTGCTAGCATGGGGCATGTGGTATCAGTAGAGGCCACAGCACCACACCTGAGAGGAGAAGGGTGGCAGTGGCTGAGAAAGGCTAGGCCTGGGAATTCAGGATGCTGAGTGGAGATGGTACTTATGAAATTTCCCAGAAAGCGTCCTTATGACTTTTCTTAGCTGCTGCCATCCCCCCATCCCCCCAACCACCCATCATCAGTCACCAATCCTTCCAGAATCTCTCCTGCTTAAGTCAGTCTTTCACCTGCAGGTCTATGATGTGGTTTCATTAAGATTCCCACAAATGTTGGGCTAGACTAGCAAGATTGTTTCATTTCCTGGACTCAGGAAGTTACAGAGGGTTTGATTAGGGGAAATCTGTTTTGTGTAAATACAATGAGTCTATGTGTACAGAATGTCCAGAACCTCCTAGCTCTGCCAGAGGGTCACTTGTTCCCTGATATGATTCATATTTGAGTAGCTAATTGAAGAAAGAAGGTGAAGGAGTGGAGGAGGAGAGGGGAGGGAGGCTCTGTAAGGACAGAAACTCTATTATTTTTAGAGTTCTCTTGGTGATGATTAAAGAACACTGTGGCATAGTAGAACATGCCCTGGCCTGGAAGTTAGAAGATATGTTTTTTTTGCTGCTGTGTGGTCCTGGATAACTTATTTTCTTTCTCTAGTATTCAGTTTACTTGTTTACAAAACAAAGCAATTGGGGCAGTCACCTATAAAGTCCTCTTTAGTTCCGAGGTTCTATGATTATCATATTGTCAGTATTAGATTAGAAGCACAGAGGTTTATTTATGAAGAAATACTAGCCCCTTCTTTTTGTCAAGAAACGTAAACCATTTCTCCTTTTAGAGGACAAACAGATTGTAAATCAGCTTTTTTTACTTTGCCATCCCTACTCCCTCATATAGTGTTCATCTTTCTGCCTCTGAACTGCATTTTCTTATTCCTACCTCATTTTTTTTCTTCTATGCTTTCTCTTAGGGCCAGAAATTGGACTTTTGATGATGTTTGACTCAGCAGCAGCAATAGTAGTCAACGTGATTTCAAAGCTGGGCTCAGCCTCTGTTTCTTCTCTTGTGTAATCACAAAGCCCATTTTGGACCAGGAATTCCAATCATGTCTGTGATGGTGGTGAGAAAGAAAGTGACACGGAAATGGGAGAAGCTCCCAGGAAGGAATACCTTTTGCTGTGACGGCCGTGTCATGATGGCGCGACAAAAAGGCATCTTCTACTTGACCCTTTTCCTCATCCTGGGAACATGTACACTCTTCTTCGCCTTTGAGTAAGTTTCCATTGAGTAGAATTGCCTGATATAGGGAAGAACCTTTCTGGGGAGTTTGTGGTGGGTCCTTGGGTGATTTTTACTTTATTCTTGAGCAATGTCCATAGAGCCTGTCAACTGAATTCATTGCTTTGTAGTTATAGCAGAGTATGTGCTTCCTAAGAAGGCTGAGACCTTTGATACTAATTTTATAGCACTGATTTGGGGGTACCCCTGACAAACTTGGGAAATAAGAGACTTTATCCTAATTGCTTACCTTTTAGTGGTCTCAACTTAGCAACAAACTGCCTTCTTCCCACTTCTCCCAAGCCTATTCTGCTATTTTGGGTCTTATTTACCTAGGGCTTAGCTCTCAGCTAGCTGAAAAGCCAGCTGAAATGGGAACCTGCTGATTAGTTCCAGTCTCGTCTATACCACAAACTAGATGTGTATGTGGCATATGTGTGCATACTAAAAGCAAGTTGCTCTTTCTTTCCCTCAATAGCACTCAATACAAACAACTCTCTATTCTGTGTATACCTGATACCAGCCTTGGAGTTTTTCTGTGATGTAATACTTAGTACTATAGCCACTGTTTGAAGTCTGTGTAGGTTGCTGTTCTAGGGAGGTGGCCAGTTGGATTCTAGGGCACTGTGGCATGACAACTGGGTGTCCTGAGAATGGTCTATACTCTAGGGATGGGGTCAGTGCTAATTGTTTTGGGATTACTGTGAGGAGGGCCTTAAGGAGCCAAGAGGTGTGTGTGTCCACTGTGAGCCACACCTGATGTGCACCTGCTATAGTGTATGTACTGGGGTGACCTGGAAATGGAGCTCCCATGCAGGGGTGTGGCCATGAGAGGTAGGAGGGGGCTCCGTGGCCAGCCTTTCTGGGTAATTAAAATGAGCTCCAATCCCTTGGGGCTCGTTTTTTGTCCTTCTGAAAAGGCTTCAGACTTTCCTAGTACATCCAGAATGATTTTCAAGCTGCTTTGCCAGACTTTTTGATGGCTACAGCTGGCTTAAGTAACAGCAGGAGGAGAAGGGGACCCAGTTTATAACAGAGCAGTGTAAAGGAAAGTCAGAGGAGCTCTTTGTTAAAGGCTCCTTTGCTACTGTTGCTGGTGCTGACTTGTGAAGTATTTGGCAAAGTCAGGCAGGTTACAGAAGGCTTCTTAGTTGCCTTCCAGTTTGAATTCATGGCTGAGTGAGTGTGTGCATGTGTGCTTGTGCTTGTGCATGTTATAAGTGAACATGTGTAGTCAGGTAGGCATATGCAAAACATTAGACTAATTTTTCCTTCTCACTTTTCTCTCCAAGTTTTCTTTACTTTGTTCCTGCCTTGTTTCTTTCTGGAAGTGCAGAGCTAAACTTTGTTCTCTGTCATTCTTCCTCTCTTTCACATTTTTTGTCCCCCCCACACCTATGATTAAATTTTTATGATTGGAGCCATTCAAAACAGAGATGAGCCTTGTTTCTAGGATCTGAGTTGAGTTGGTAGTTCTGGGCCCAGGAATCCTCTGGTTTGACTGGCTAGGGATGCTTGAAATTTAGAGGTATTGCTATTTGGCCCTTTTTGTATCTAGGAGCTAGTGAGAGAATATTATTTGGATCTCTTCTATTTAGGCCCCTGAAAGCCCCTGAAGAAAACTGCCAGTGGGATGAAGCTTATAATTAGCCAAGATACTGTTTGTCAGAGGCAGGCTGAATTTCCTATCAAGATAACTTTTCTCCCCAAGTTATTTCTTAGCGTTGCCCTCAGATATGAAGGATGAGGTTGTTTGTAAAACTGCCCTCAGTTCCAGCTGTCTGTGTGAAAGAGTGAATATTTTTGAAGGTAAATATTTTTACCTTTAAGAATAGTGGCAGAAGGGGAGGAGGAAATAAATATGTTCGCTGAGGACTGAAGTGGGACAGTATAAATCTGACCAAAGAGGAAAGGACCCTGATGATGAATCCTGTTTATTGAGAATGGTGGAATCTGTGTATACAGATACTCAGACACTCAGGTAATGGCTGTGCTGTGCCTGGCCAATGACAGGCTGTACAAGGTATACTGGCATGTTTCTGAGGAATGACATCTCTTCCTGGTTTATCTTTTTCTTTGGTGTCTGTAACTTACTACCAACCACATATTGTGGGTTAGGGCTTGGGGTGAGAATATAAGCTCCTCTTTTAGTATTATAATTTAGTGAGCCCTCAGGAAATCAACTGATCTACCACCACCATCGCACGCTGTGCCTTTAGGTAGGTGAGGGTGTCTGAATAGACAAACAGCTGTCTATTTTCATTCTTTAATTGTCTGGGAGCATAGACTGTATGTGGCTGCTGCAGTTTTGCCTTGTGTGAAGTTAGTCCAAATCTTTTTTTTTTTTTTGAGATAGTATCTCACTTTGTCACCCTTGGTAGAGTGTGGTGGTGCCACAGCTCACAGCAACCTCAAACTCCTGGACTTAAGCGATTTTCTTGCCTTAGCCTCCCAGGTAGCTGGAACTATAGGCGCCCTCCACAATGCCTGGCTATTTTTAGAGACGAGGTCTCACTCTGGCTCAGGCTGGTCTCGAACCTGGGAACTCAGACAGTCCACCCACCTTGTCCTCCCAAGTGATGGGATTACAGGCATGAGCCACCACGCCTGGCCATTAGTGCAAATCTTGAGGCATATCTGGATATGCATTTTAGTAACAGGGTTCCACTTGCAGCAGGTATTTAGGAACAAGTGTGAATTGATTTATAGCTGCCCATGGCACAGCTCCTGGCCAGCCAGATGGTTTAAGAAATCTGGTCAGGCTTGTGGGTGCCCCTTAATGAAAAACATGCGTTGTCAGTAGTGCTGGTGGATGTCCTTTTATTATTATTATTTTTTTACAAATCTTCTAGAAGACATTTTAAAGGAGGGACCTGTAATTTTCAGTGGACAGACAGTAGGCAGAATATATAAAAGAAAAAAAAAATTGTTCAGGGTGGTGCCTGAGGCTCAAAGGAGTAGGGCACCAGCCCCATATGCTGGAGGTGGCGTGTTCAAACCCAGCCCCAGCCAAAAACCGCAAAAAAAAAAAAAAAAATTGTTCATCCAGTAGCCAATTAACTCCATATTGTTCTAAGTGTTTTGGAAGAAACTAGATGGCCTCCTCTCAGGGCTGCTGTCATAGTGTGGAAATTGGGCCAGATATTCACTAAGTCTCTTGCAACTCTAAGAGTTTGAAATTCTGTATAACTCTGTATCTGATTGGAAGATTCAAATGCACACAAAAGGAAAGTATAGATTACGGAGTAGGTAGCTGTGTTTAAATGCAATTGCATCCATGGTAAATACATTTAAATTTAAAAGCAGAGTGAAAATTGTACAATGTTTTTAAAAAAGGATTTCCTAATTAATCCTTAGGGTGAGGCATTTAGGAAATATGAGTATGTTAGTTTCAGCTTTGAGGACAAGAGCCATTTTAGTGCTTTTTGCTCAAGCTCTGTCCAGCTTATGTGATGAGCACATAGCTACCAGCTTGGCTTAGAATGTCAGGACACAATAGCAGAATGACACTGACAACCTGTGAGCTGTCCAACTACTGAAAGGCTATTGTATTCAGTCAAACTTGAGTTTCTGATAAAGTGTGGTCCTGGGGAAAGGACCAAGTGCACTGTCTTCTGGAATTGGCTTCCTAGCTTTCTCTTTTAACTTTCTGACAGACCACTAGAGGGGTCCAAGTCTTTAGAATTCTTTTGTTGCAAGAATGACTTTGTGACTCTGGTCGCCTGAAATAGAAGAAGCTTGCTGCTATGATTAGTGCTTATGCTCTCTCTGTGCCATATATGGAGGAATTTTGTCAAAGCATTGTCAGACCAATTTCTTTTGGACTGATCCCCATGGGAGCTTTTCATGTACATGTTGGCAGATGAATCATTGAATTGGATGAACTGAAAGAAAGCTTTGTAATACTGCTTTAGTAATCAATCATCACCATTCCAATTCTTTTGCAGTTTTTGGCCAGGGCCAGGTTTGAACCCTCTACCTCCAGTATATGGGGCCAGCGCCCTACTCTTTGAGCCACAGGCGCTGCCCCACCATTCCAATTCTTGTAGCCTATCCAAATTCTACCCCTCTTTAAACTTTTTTCTTCAGTCTTCCTTAATGAAAGCTTTCTGGTAATTTCTGCATTTATTAGGCTAGTTATACATACTTTTCATTTAACAAATAATCACATGACATTTCTTATATTTTGGAATCCTGTGGTGATTACACTTTTCACTTGTTGTTCCCCTCAGCTAGATGTGAGCTCTTTCAAGGTCAAGAATAAAAAGATGTCTGTGTAGCTCCTGAAGTGCCCTATACCAGGCCTTATATAGAGTAGGTGGCCAATAAATGTTGCTGAATTAAAACATTCTGGAAGTACTTACAATCTTGAGTCACAGAATCACAAAAGCTAGAAGAGGCTTTGGGGACTATATCCATCCTTTTGTGGGAGAGAAAATTAGGCACCTAGAAGTAAGGTTACTTCTTTCATCAATATTGGTTGGCCAGCCAGTGTCTCTATACAACACTAACTTTTTTTTTTTTTTATCTCATTGTTACTTTTTGGTTATGAAATCCTGAAGACATTCAAATGTACATGCTTTAGTAAAGCTGTACATAGTACCAAATGCTAGCCCAGCATATTCCAGGTTCTTGTGAGTTTGTGTGTTACCTAGTGGCATCTAGGTTATTTGGGTTTCTCAAGCTTGCATTTCTAGTAAATGAAGGCATCTTTGTGGAGAACTAACAACATTACAGCATGGCATTCTGGTAGCCTTACAGGAAGAGGGAGGCCTATCTTTCAATGTGAACTTAGAATATAAGGAGCTTTATAAGTTAATGAGGAATCATCACTGCTTTGGCTGCTCCTAATCCCTGCTGACAGGGTGGGGATGGCTTGGAGAAAAATTGAGCAATGTGTGCTCTCTATCTTGTTATTCTGAGGATTATTCTGATAAAAGAGGCATCGTAGTCTGGTGTGGTGGCTCATGTCTGTAATCTAAGCACTCTGAGAAGCTGAGGCGGGTGGATTGCTTGAGCTCAGAAGTTTGAGACCAGCCTGAACTAGAATGAAATCCCGTCTAGGGGAAAAAAAAAAACTAGCTGGGCATTGTGGTGGGTGCCTGTAATCCCAGCTACTCAGAAGGCTGAGGCAAGAGGATTACCTGAGCCCAAGAGTTGGAGATTGCTGTGAGCTATATAACACCATGGCACTCAACTCCAGGGCAACTGAGTGAGACTCTGTCTCAAAAAAAGGGGGGACATTGTGTCTTTGCAGACAGATGGAGCAGGAAAAGCAGATCTGACAATATGAAGTTACCAAATTTGAAGAGACACAGGACTATGTAGACCAAAGCTGAACCCTGACATGGCAGAATGTTAACCCTTATATAGTGACCAGGTCTGGTTTCCTATTGAGTATCCTTAGGTGAGATTGGAAAGAGGAAAAAGGTGTCTTTATTGTGATCTCTAACCTAGAGAGAATTCTCTGGAGAATTACTCTGTGGAGGTCAATCTCGTGCTTCATTTATCCTAGGATTCTGCCTCAGACTTGCCCAACCAAGTAACAGTTTTAGAAAGGCATAGTTGCCTCTTTGATATCAATTTGTTACAAGTACTTAGCTAAGCTTAACTTCACAATAAAGCATATTCCTCGAGGAAGGGGTAGGTTATGTCTCCTGAACAGTTTGTTTTAATAGTTCTTTATGATTGTGTCATTCAGAATTCCCCTGTATGTTTTTGTACTCTACTACCTTTCGTGGTGATGAGTTTCACAGTGTCAATCTCTGCTGAATGCCTCTCCTGTCTTTGAGAATGAGTTTTAATTGAGTATAGTTATCTTCTATTTTGGGTAAAGTGAGTTCAAAGAACAGGGACGTCCCCCACGATGCTGCCATCAATTGAACTGTTTATTGAGGGAGAGAAGAGCACCCTAAATATTCCTCCTCAGAGATGCCACAGCTGGTATTGTGTTTAAGAACAAAGGAGGCACCTTATGCCTCTTGCAATAGCAAGAAACTAGGTAAATCAGGGTAATTAGTCGGATGTTTCTGGAATGGAGCAATGAAAAGACAGGCCTTATTGTGATGATTAGATAAGGCCAGTTAATGGAGGGCCTCAGAATACTGGTCTGTGGAGTTTGGAACTTAATATAATAGGCATCAGGGGATGGTTCTAAGTTCTTGAGCTGGGATATGTTATAACTGAAACTTGAACTTTGTTATTATAACTGAAATTTGGCAACTACTGAGCAGGTTTGCCTGGATAGAGATTTTGATCCTCCTCTGTGAAAGGATATCTTATCACTTCAGAATTGAAAATGTCCTTATTTGGTTAATTTTCTTCATTGCTATTGGAGCAAAAAAGGGTTGTGAATTTTTCTTTGACCTTCACATAGCATTTAATTTGGAGACTAATTTTAAATTATGTTTTTAGGGTTAAGATAAACTTTTTCCCTCTCAGCAGACTCTGAGTGTCATTAGAAGAACCCTGGCACAATTTTATGGATGGTTCTATATTGTTGTGCTCTAGAGATAGTGTCTTAATCTGTTCAGTCTGCTGTAACAAACTATCATTGGGTGGCTTGTAAATAGCAGATACTGATGTCTCATAGTTCTGGAGGCTGGCAAGTACAAGATCAAGGTACCTGAAGATTTGGTGTCTGGTGAGGACCCACTTCCTGGTTCATATTCTCTCAGTTTCCTCACATGGCAGAAGGGGTAAGGGAACTCTCCAGGGTTTCTTTTATAATAGAACTAATCCCATTCATGAGGGTGGAGCCTTGGGTGACCTAATCACCTCTCAAAGGCTCCACCTCCAAGTATCATCACTATGTGGGTTAAGATTTCAACATAGGCATTTTGGGAAGATACAAACATTTAGTCTATAGCAAGAAGATAGTAAGAGGACAGATGGCTGTCCATATAAGGGAGGTATTATTAGCAAGGCTTATTTCTCTCGTGTGTGATCAGAGGGCATCATGGGGCTCTGATCCTTGGGCCCTTTCTGCTGTTCCAAGCACAGCTCTTCCCTAACAGCTGCTATTGGAACAGTGTCAAGCAGCCTCCAGCTTCCCCAAGAGAGCTCTTCTCTGACCACTTACAGTCCTTAGAGCCTGAATCACCATTCTAACATTTGATTGTTGGTTTTATTCTTTAGCTGTTTTATATGTTAGTTATATTTTCCCCAACAAAATTTAACTCCTATTTCTCTTGTTCTTCATTTCTTAGACCAGTAAATACTTGTTGGCTGATTGATTACAGTGATAAAAGAACAAAAAACAAACAAACAAACAAAAAACATAGCAAGAAAGCTATGAAGGAGACTTAGAAACAGAGTATTATATGGAACAATAATTAAAACTGTCAGTCTGTGAGGTGTAGCCCTACCATGGAATCTGTTGTATCATTTCTTATTAGTTCGACTCACAAATGTCTTTTGAGTTTTCTCATGTGAATTGAAATCTGTGTCATAGTAGTCATCACTCCAATGAACTAGCATGCTAGGGGTGGGGGATGGGCCGTGACACACTAGCCCAGCCTGGCACTGCTGGTTACTGCTGATCAGTGTGACCATGTGGCCTGTGGGGACATATGGGGGTCCAGTTGTCTAACCCAGCTATGGAAGCCTGAGGCCAGTCAAGAAATTGGTAGAGTAGTGTTTTTTAACTTCTTTTACCTCACGGCACACTTGAACTTGTAGTTAAACTTCCAGAGCACAATTGAATTGTGTTGATAAAAAAAAAAAAAAAAGAATATACATACTGTGCTTTGAACTTCTTCCAAAAATAATTGAATTAGTGATCTTTAAAAATTTTTGTGGCACATCTAAGATCCTCTCACAGCACCCTGGTTGAAAATCACTGTGGTAGACGATGGCTTAAATTGGTGATATATTTTCAGGTGGCAGAAATGAAGCCTTAGTTGGAACATGGTTGCATTTATAAAACTCACAAGGGAGAAAAGTAACTTCTAACTCTATGGAAGAAAGCCTGTTGGTACTTTGAAGACAAAGGAGAGTTCTGTCTCAAAAAGTACATGGTTATCATTAATCCAAAAGTAGTACAGACAGAAAGTACTAGGGGGTTTCAAAAACAATTGGCTTATGTTTGTGGATGACAGATCTAGTCTTTCTCACTGAAATCAGTTATGTTTGTGGATACTCCTGACTTTTGAGGTCAATATTGGGAATTATACTAAATCTTCTCATAGTTTATTTCAGTCAGATAGATCTCCAGATTACTGCAATTATGGGTCTAACTTAGGGAGGTATTACATTTTTTAAAATTGACAAATACAAATTTTATATATATATATATATAGTATATATAAAAAAACATGATTTTTTTAACATGATGTTTTGATACATGTATAATTTGTAGAATGGCTAGGTAAAGCTAATTAATATGTGCCATATTTCACATGCTTATTTTTGTGATAAGAACTCTTAAAAAATCTCTTGTCTTCCTAATTTTCTGGTATAGAGTATATTGTTAACTATAGTCCCCATGTGGACTAATAGATCTCTTGAAATTATTCTTCCTTACTGAAATTTTGTGTCCTTTGACCAACATCTCCCCAATCCCTCTACCCTATTAGGGTATTTTTTTAATCATAACTTTTGATGACAGATGCTGTGAGTTGTAGTTCCCAATAGTTTTAGCCACTGGCTCTCAAAGTTTTCCCTTACTAGAAGTAGAAAGGCCTGCTGGTCCGACATCTGCATTCCCAGCCACACCCACTCACTAGAGACAACTGACTTCTAGTAGCCTCTCTCTGGAGGAGAACAATACAATAGGCCTGTTGTGTATTTGTTGACAGAGTGGATTGTTTTAGCAGGTGCAGAAGATAGTCTGTGTGGAGATTACAGAGACCTTTATCCTTGATAGCATAGTGTAATTCAAATCTAAGTTGTGCTTTGTCTGGCCTATAAGCAGGTGTTGGAACTACTTAGTTAAGCTGGGGTCCTTCTGTGTAGGGCAGCGGGATTAATTTTGAAATTTTTTGTGATATACTTGCTCTGTATCTTTTCTTTCCCTTTAATAAAATAAACTCTCTTTGGTGACCAATTAGATAGGTCTGATTTTTCTAAGGTTTTTGATTGGAGACTGTACACTGGGCAGTTTGAATCCTGGAGATATTACCTCTTTGTTTTGAAGAGTGATTTTAGTGATAGGCAGTGACTAGGAAGATAACTGTTTGCTGTTAGTGTGGCAATTTCACTTGGCTTATTCATGAAATAAAGCCTCATGTTCCTTCTGTGTCCTTTGGGTCCTTGATAAGTGGAGGTGATTCTCATTTCTGAATTCCCTTTTTGATTATCTGTACCAGCAAAGGGGTACACTGGAAAAGAGGGTAATCCACAAGCTAGTGATATACAAAACCTTGATTAGCCTAAATTTAGCTGCCAGATCCTTCAGTTCCCCCAATTTTTCTCTCTATCCTTGGCTTTTAGGAGAAGGAAGTAAGTCATTAAAAAGCAAGCTAAGACCAAGGATTTTGTTGAAAATAAATAAGCAAGCAAACAAACAAACAAAAAAACAACTAAAATCATCTTCTAGGTTTAATACCTATGTTCACCTTCATCACAAACTTCTAGGCCTAATGTAACACTTTGTTTGCATCCCTCTGTGCACTTTTGTGTGTGTGGCAGAGAGACAGGGGGAGGATCTCAGGGGGGTTGTTCCCAAACTGCGGTGGATATAGAACCCGGGGTTAAACATTTGCTTTGAATGGATAGCAGCTTGCTTACTCCCCATGCTGATGAGGTAAGCTTTTTCCTTGAGCTTACTTTCTCTACTCTCCCTCTGCTCCTTGCTCGTCCACTTATAGTCTGCCTCCAAGTGAAATCTCTATTTTTAAGGAGAAATGTGCCTCAGGAGGAGATTAAAAATAGGTCAGTGATAACTCTCATCACATACTCTCATTTATTTGGCTTGAAATTCAGTTCAGAACAACAAGTATTTATTGATAGCTTTGTTCCCTTACTTGTATTAAGCTCTGAAAGATACAGAATTATGATGTTAGCAGCTAACATTTACTTAGCATTTACTTTGTGTCAAGTGCAGTTCTAAGCACTTTATTTATATGAGTACATTTGATCCATATAATGACCCCAGCAAGTACTGCCATTATTCTCATTTTACAGATAAGGGGACTGAAGTTAACTAAGTCACCCAATTAGGAGCTGGTAGAGCCAGAATTCAAATGTGAGCTTTCCTGGTCCAAAGAGACCAGGTTCTTGCTCTTATGAGGTCCTGTTGGGGGAGGGGCATTCAACATGCTGAGAAATAACTAGGAAATAATACAAGGCTCTGGAAGGGCAGATTACAGGGAGTAGAGAGATTAATGTAATTTAGCATAGGGCTTTGGAGGAGGCAAGACTTCTCTAAGTCCCAGATTCTTCATCTATCAAATGAGTGTAATAGAATCTGCTTAATAGGTTTAGTGTGAGAATTGAATAAGATAATTGTATATGAGTATAAAGAACTTTGTGCAGTGCCTGGTGTATGATAAACATTCAATAACTTGTAGTTGCAATGATGCCAAAGATGGTTCCTGAAAGGTGAAAAGAGTTGGGATATCCAGATAGGTAGAGGAATGATACATTATGAGAAAGGGGAGTAAACATGATGTTGGGAAAGGGTACTAAGGAGATATGATTTTATTATTCTCTTGTTGATGGTGGTTAGTCACCTACTAGCTGAGCTAATGAAGGAGACAAGAGTAATGGATGTTGCAGTCTGTCAGCAGCCCTAAAGCTTTTCTTGGATCTTGAGGTATGCTGAGAACCCCTCTGCTTGACACTGTGAGCCTGCATCCTGATTGATCCTCATCTTTTTTCTCCTTCCTTACTGAGTTCAGCCCAAATGTCAGATTAGTGGGTATGAAACCCTGGGACATTCCCAGAGTGAGATCAACTAGTGGTGCTTCCAAATCCAGGCTCAGTTGTTTTCCTATCTTGCACATGTGAGCCTTTCTTTAGGCAGAAGAAATGTGCCTCCTGGTGGGCTGATAGGACTGAGCTTGGCAGCGTAGGGGAGGTCCCTTGAGACTGTCTGTGATATGTTATAGGTAGAATCAATCAATTATTTGTCAAGCTCCTATTATATGTAGAACCATATGTTAGGAGTTTCGGGTAATTCAAGAGAGGTGAGAAATATGGTCTCCTGTCCTTGACATGCTGCTAGTTTTGTTGTGGTGATCAAATAGTAACAATTGGAGAGCAGTATAGTGTAGGTATAATTAAATATTGGATTGGCTGCTTTCTTCAGGTGCCGCTACCTGGCTGTTCAGCTTTCTCCTGCCATCCCTGTGTTCGCCGCCATGCTCTTTCTTTTCTCCATGGCTACACTGTTGAGAACCAGCTTCAGTGACCCCGGAGTGATTCCTCGGGCCCTACCAGATGAAGCAGCTTTCATAGAAATGGAAATAGGTGAGTTTCCCAAACAGCTAGTAAGCTGCTATGTGGTGGGTGGCCATAATCAATGAGGAAATGGAACCACAATAGTAGTTACAGATTAACAATAATTTCTAGCTTTTTCCCTCTGAGATCTTGCACCTGACTAAAATCATGACCATCCTATGAATTTGGTAAGATGGATGTGGTCTTCCTTGTTTTGGGTTGCATTTCAGAAAGGATTTATTACCACGGTCCTGCTACGTTGTTCCTAGAAGATGGTCCCTTCCCTTCCCTTCCCTTCCCTTTCCTTTCCTTCCCTTCCCTTCCCTTCCCTTCCCCTTTCCCTTTTCCCTTCCCCCTTCTTACCCTCCCCCCTTTCCCTTCCCTCCCCTCTCCTCCCCTTCCCTTCCCTTCCCTTTCTTTCTCTTCTCTTCCTTCCCCCTCCACTTCTGTCTGTCTTCCTATATTGCTCAGGCTTATCTTGCACTCCTGGGCCCAAGCAATCCTTCCACCTCAGCCTCCCAAGTAGTTGGGACTACAAGCATGAGCTACCACATCTGCTGTTTTTTATTTTATTTTATTTATTTATTTTTTAAGGCTAGCCAAGTGAAGCAGTGTGAGTGGCTGGCTTATTGATGAAAACTGTAAACCTCCTCATAAAAACATATGCATGCATATATATACAATTTTAACTGTAATTGCAGAGATTCATAGATCTTCTGAAGCACATTCATACTCCTAGCCCCAATCAAGAATTCCTGCTTAAGGAGAACATGCACAGTGAGGGGGGATACCTATGGAGTTAGGGAACCCTCTGACTTTCAGGAAGGGTAAAAGAAGCAATGAAGAATCTTTGGGGCAGAAATGATGTGCTACACATCAAGGAGCCAGGGTGGCTTCATGAATTGAAGCATAATATCCCAGGGCTAGAGATGGGTGATATCCTGAGAGCTTACAATGGCAAAGAAGGGTATCATACAAGTGCAAAGGGGTTGGGAACCCACTAGATCAAAGCAGTGTCTACCTAAATTGTTCTCAAGTTAGGTAGACAAATAGCTAGAGTTTGCATTCGAGCCAGACAGAGTTGGAGAAAGGGACCAAGTTATGCCAGTAAAGCACCAATCTGTGGCTTATTTCTTTGGGGACTCTTGGAAGGCTTCTACTTCCATGCTTTTGTATGTCTTTTATTTATTTTAGCTGTATTTTCCTCTAGCTTCCTAGTGGATGTCTTTGTAAAAAATTCCAGCCTGGCTTGGAGCCTATAGCTCAGTGTCTAGGGTGCCAGCCACATATACTGGAGGTGGCAGGTTTGAATCCAGCACAGGCCTGCCAAACAACAGTGACAACTACAACAAAAAAATAGCTGGGTATTATGGCGGGCGCCTGTAGTCCCAGCTACTTGGGAAGCTGAGGCAAAAGAATCACTTAAGCCCAAGAGTTTGAGGTCGCTGTGAGCTGTGACACCACAACACTCTACCCAGGGTGACATAGTGCAACTCTGTCCCCCCCCCAAAAAAAAATTCCAACCTATTTTAGTTGAGCTAAGGAGAAATTAATTTGCACTCATGTGAGCTAAAACTACTTGGGTGTGGGGTATGGGTGGGACTAGTATGACAAAAGCAGAAGCAAGGTGTGTTGGCATAACTGGAGTTCTGGGGAGACTTGGTAGAACTGGGGTTATTAGGGGTAAGATGGTGAGGAAGAGTTGTGAGTGCTATTTTTCTCCATCTGGGTTATTCTTTTATAGTCCTCTTTCCATTCACATATGGAGAAACTGAGGGTCAAGATAGTACCTTGACTTTTCTCTTGCACATCATAGCAGGTTATTAAAAAGGTTGGCTCTTTTCTGCCTGATCACTGGGCCTGGGGCCCAGACTCAAGCTGTCATATTGTGACCTCTCCATTTAGCAATGTATCTTGATAGAAGAGTATGTTGTTGAGTTCATATGTATGTTTATGTTAGCAAGTTCCCTTCAGCTTATATTCAGCCATGTACTGAGTGTGGTGTGGGTGGGGGATGGCGAAAGAAGTCACATGATTTGTTTGCCTCACAGCACCTCTTGGGGACAGTGAGCTATGAACTCTGTCTCCCAGGTGCCCTTGCTGAAGGCATGTGCAAGGGAATATTAAGGAGGCATGCTGGTACTTATCCTCTAATGAATAGCTGTCCCCAACCTTTTAAGACTTGTGACACACTGTTATTGTTTGATTTCATAGCATCTACCCCACTCCACAAAAAAAAAAAAAAGGAAAAATGTTCCATATGGCAGATATTTTTAAAATCAAAGTGAATCGAAAAATATTCTGTTTTTAGAATTATACTGCATGGTGAGGGTGCAACAAGATAGGCACTCTCATATGCCGTGGACGGGCAGGAGTGCAAATTTATACAATCTATCTGGAGAGCAGTTTGCTAATAAGGAATATGGGCTTTAAGAGTTTATACCCTTTGACCCAGTAATTCTGTTATTCTAAGGGCATATAGCCAAAGGAAATAGAGATTTTTACAAATGACTATAGAAAGTTTTTTACTGCATCATTTATTCTTTTTCCTTTTTTTTTTTTTTTATGAGACAAAGTCTCACTTTTTCACCCGGGCTGGACTACAGTGGCATGATCATAGCTCACTAGAACCTCAAAATCCTGGGTTTAGGTGATCCTTCTGCTTTAGCCTCCCAAGTAGCTAGGACTACACATGCATGCCACCATACCCAGCTAATTCTTTTTCTTTTTCTTTTTTGTAGAGATAGGGTCTCATTATGTTACTCAGGCTGGTCTCAAATTCCTGCCTCGAGTGATCCTCCTGCCTTGACCTCACAAAGTGCTAGGATTCTACCATTCCCTGTCCCCCTTTTCCTTTTTTTCTAATACAAAAAGCTATTTTAATGCCAACAATTTCATATATTACTGCTCAGACTTCAACATATTTTTCTTCTTTCTTTCTGATTTTTTTTTTGAGACTGAGTCTTACTTTGTTGCCCTTGGTAGAGTGCTATGGCATCATAGCTCACAGAAACCTCAAACTCTTGGGCTCAAGTGATTCTCTTGCCTCAGCCTCCCAAGTAGCTGGGACTATAGGTGCCTACCACAACACCCAGCTATTTTTAGAGATGAGGTCTCTCTCTGGCTCAGACTGGTCTCGAACCCATAAGCTCAAGCAATCCACCTGCCTTGGTCTCCCAGAGTGCTAGAATTATAGGCATGAGCTGCTGCACCCAGCTTTTTCTTTCTGTTTTAGAAATTAATTTTTAACACATGAGTATGTTCTTGAAAAGAAGGAGGGGACTGGGATTGGGGTGGAATTCAAAGGAACTTTAAGCTTTTATTTGTATTTTTTTTTTTTTTTTGGAGACAGAGTCTCACTTTGTTGCCCTTGGTAGAGTGCTGTGGCATCATAGTTCACAGCAACCTCAAACTCTTGGGCACAAGTGATCCTCTTGCCTCAGCCTCCCAAGTAGCTGGGACCACAGATGCCTGCCATAACGCCTGGCTATTTTGTAGAGATGGGAGTCTTGCTCTGGCCCGGGCCAGTCTTAAACTTGTGAGCTCAAGCAATCCACCTGCCTCGGCCTCCCAGAGTGCAAGGATTATAGGCATGAATTTATCTGTAATGTTTTAAGGTTTTATTAGCAACATTATTAAAATAGTAATAAAATCAGACACAAAATCAATACAACTTAAATGCCTAACAATATGGAATGTTTCTGTAAATTATAGTACATGTATGTGATGGAATATTGCCAGTAATGTTTTAGAAAACAATTAACCATGGGAAAATGTTCATAGTTAAAATATTAGGCAAATAATTCATGGTACAAAATTGCATTTATAACATGATCTCAAATTTTTAAAAATTGTGAATGTTTATCTGTGAAGAGAAGATTAGAAGGAAATATACCAAAACGTATAACTATCTCTTGAAGGACTGTCAGCAATTTTATCTTTCCTTATTTGTATTTTCTGTTTTTTTCCAATAATTACTTATTGAATCCTAAGTATTACCAGTCTTTTTAATGCATTCATTTTGTTTACAAAATAGTATCCTTTTATACACATTGCTTTTTTAGAATGAATTTTCATTTTGTGATATACTGTGAGTATTTTCCTGTGTCACCATTTGTTCATGTATATAATTTTAAGTGGCTGCATAATATTCCATTCTATGCATATAGCATAATTTACTTAACCAACATCCTATTGTGGCATTGAGGTTATTTTTAGTTTTTCACTATTAAAAAGGACTCTGTGACAAATACCCTTATTTAAATATCTTTTGTATATCTCTTTATAATTTTGCTAAGTTCCTGGAAGTAGAATTTCTAAGTCAAAGAGTATATACATTTATAGGCCCAGACTGCTTCTGCTATAAAACTCTGCTTACACGTTTAAATCTTTGGTAGCCAGGCTGGGCACAGTGGCTTATACCTATAATCCTTGCACTCTGGGAGGCCGAGGCAGGTGGATTGCTTGAGCTCAGGAGTTCAAGACCAGCCTGAGCAAGATTGAGACCCAGTCTCTACTAAAAATGGAAAGATTAGCTGGGTTTTGTGGTGAGCACCTATAGTCCCAGCTACTTGGGAGGCTGAGGCAAGAGGATTGCTCAAGCCCAAGGGTTTGAGGTTGCTGTGAGCTATGACGAAGCCACTGTCATTCTACCCAGAGTGACAGATTGAGACTGTCTCAAAAAAAAAAATATTTGGTAGCTGGGCTGGGCACGATGGCTCACGCCTATAATCCCTGCATGCTGGGAGGCTGAGGCAAGAGGATTCCTCAAGCTGAAGAGTTTGAGGTTGCTGTGAGCTGTGATGAAGCCATGTCACTCCATCCAGGGTGACAAAGTAAGATTCTGTCTGAAAAAAGAAAAAAATCTTTGGTAGCTGCTGTCATATTGCTCACTGGTAAGCTATAAGAATAACCTTTGTCCATCCTTCCAAAACTGGGCTGCTCGGGAGGCTGAGAAGAGAATCGCCTAAGTCCAGGAGTTGGAAGTTGCTGTGAGCTGTGATGCCACAGCACTCTACCAAGGGCAATAAAGTGAGACTCTGTCTCAAAAAAAAAAACTGAGTACTTATATTTTTAATATTTATTAATATATTTGGTAGAATTGGTATGTGGTTTAATTTTTATTTCTCTAAGTATTAGTGAAGTTGGATGTTTTCATTTCATGTATTTTTTAGTCATTTTTTTCTTTTATGAAGGTTTTTCTTTGTAATTGGAAAAAAACCCAAAGAAACACGTTTTTGTATGTACACAACAGAACTATATGGCACTCAGTAGAATTTTTTTGGAGAAAAACTCTGTGATGTTGAAAGTGTAGTCTGAAAATGCTCACCTGGAGAAGACAGTGGGCTTAAGGCACCTTTGCTTACCCCCTTCCCCCTTTGCTTTTGGAGAGGTGGTGAGACTTTTGGGCTCAGATAATGGCTAGCTGTGATGTTAATTGCCTTCACTGATTTACAGAAGCTACCAATGGTGCAGTGCCCCAGGGCCAGCGACCACCTCCTCGTATCAAGAATTTCCAGATAAACAACCAGATTGTGAAGCTGAAATACTGTTATACCTGTAAGATCTTCCGGCCTCCCAGGGCTTCCCATTGCAGCATCTGTGACAACTGTGTGGGTGAGTGAAACCAAGGGAATGTTGCCTAGGGGAAAGGCTGAGTTGAATAAGAAAATCAGGGTGGTCACCAATTCTTGGGAAAAATTGCTGGGGGTGGGAAGACAGATTCAGATGGGAAACAAACTAGATTTAGAAAGGAATTTTAGGAAACAAGCTCCTAAATAACTGCAAATCAACTGTACTTGTATAGATCACATAATAATTCCAATATCTTGTAGTCTGAAATGGACATAAAACCTCTTTGGTAAATGGGAGAATAAACTTTACCTATTTTGGAAATCTACATCTTCCTCTACTAGATCTGTAGTTGCACATGGGACCTACTTTACACAGGGGGAGGAAAATCCTAGTCCACTGGAGGGCAGTATTGAGGAAGGAAGGCCTATATAATTATGGAGTGGTGCTACCAAGAAGAGGAAAGTTGCTAGAATTTATTGAGTTTCTATTATATACTGGATACTGTGCTAATTTCCCTTTCTCTCATTTAAGACAAGTAACAACCCTGTGAGACTGCTATTGTCCCCATTTTACAGATGAGGAAATTTAGGTGTAATACCTTTGTGTAAGTTCATGTAATTTGTATGAGATGATGCTGGAACGGGTCTGATTCCTGACTGCTCATTTCTTCGATCTTTGCTGATGCTATAAGTGTGTCAGGTATATGTGTGCATAATACAGGAGTTTGTGCTTCCATCTTCATATGTACAGCTTAGTTGTAATCACTGCCTACTGTGTGCTGAACTGCAGGAAAGATCAGAAACAGGCTGTAAATATTCCTCTTGATAGGCATATATGTGAAATTGCTTATATTATCACTAGGCATACTTTAAACATTAATTCTATATACCATGTTTAGACATTGCTTTCCTCTTACTAGCCAATTCTTCATTTTTTTTTTATTTTTATGCTTTTTTTTTTTGAGGCAGAGTTTTGCTCCGATGCCTGGGCTAGGGTGCCATGGCATCATCATGGCTCACTGCAACCTCAAACTCTTGGGCTCAAGTGATCCTCCTGCCCCAGCCTCCTGAGTACCTGGGACTACAGGTGTATGCCACCATGCCTGACTAATATTTCTATTTTTTGGTAGAGACTAGGTCCCACCATGTTGCTCAGGCTGGTCTCAAATTCTTGGCCTCAAGTGGTCCTCTGACCTCAGCCTCCCAAACTGTTGGGATTACAGGCCTATACTAGCCAATTCTTTAGGCAAAGGTTGGGAGATATGTTGCTTTATATGGTGGCTATATGTAGGTAGGATTTTTATAAAGCAAAACTCATTTTTAATTAACCCAGGAAACTTGATATTTAAAGAAAGTCTAATGTGAAGTTTAAATAAAGAATTCCCCCTCCTTACTAATATTCTTATCTATAAATAGAACTGGGGGGTGGATAGGTTGACTTCTCAGTGGGGCGCCCTGCCACAATCCTGGGCTATCCAGGGAAAAGCAGGCAGATGCAGGATCCTTGGGGACTCATCAAAACCACAGAAGATGGCTCGG
>NW_003852504.1:1531229-1536165 GCF_000181295.1 Otolemur garnettii | reverse complement strand
CCCAAGTAGCTGCGACCACAGGCGCCCGCCACATCGCCCAGCTATTTTTTGGTTGCAGCTGTCATTGTTGTTTGGCAGGCCTGGGCTGGATTCAAACCCACCACCTTAGGTGTATGTGGCTGGCGCCTTAGCCACTTGAACCACGGGCGCCGAGCCAGGGGCTAAATTCTTTAGACTTCTGATGTATAGTTAGATTAGGAAACCTGGCTTACTTCCCCTGTGGAGATTCCCTCCTCCTTTCTAAATACGCCCATCAGAAGTCTGTTAGTAACCCCTTACCTTTTACCCAGACTCTCTATCCAGTCTTCATGCGGACTTGGGATTATTTCAACCCTGTCTTTTGGCATTTTTTCATTTTGTGTATGTACCTTTGTTAGAAATCAATAAAAGCCTCTGAAGAAGCCAGAGAGGGTCTGCATATTCTCAGTCTTACTGCTCAGCCTGAGGTAATGTAAACCTTCTCCAGGCATTCTCAGACTTTATGTTCTAAACTGGCTGTGAGTTATTTTTCCTCGCATCATTTCCAAGTCTGCTCTCAAACCAGTTTGGGGTTTGGGTGCAATGACCCTCGACAAAGAACTCAAATAAATTAATTTTAAAAAACCCCACTAACTTTCCAGGAGAAATTTGGAGGGTCTATAAAATAGGAAATACATAATTGGCTCATTATCATGAAAAATGTCCATCTCTACTAATAATCAATAAATATTAAAACATGATGCTTTTTAAAATCTAGATAATTAACAAGGAATACATGATAATGCATAGTCCTACACTGGTAGGAGTTTAGATTGGAACAAACTCTTAGGAAGACAACCTAATAAGATTCATCAAAAGCTTTAAAACATTTATACTTTTTGATGCCAGTGATTCACTTTCTAGGGAATCTATTTAATGAAATCAGATATATGGTAAAATATTTAGGGATGGAAATCCTAAAAAATCAAAGTATTATTATGATAATGAAAAGTTGGAAATAACCTAATAGTTCACCAATAGATAAGTAGAGAAATAAATTATGGGCATTCATAAAATAGACTTGTTTTCTTTTGGGGTTGGGGCAGAGTCTCATTATGTTGCCCTTGGTAGAATGTTGTGGCATCGCAGCTCACAGCAACCTCAAACTCTTGGGCTCAAGCCATTCTCTTGCCTCAGCTCCCAGGTAGCTGGAACTATAGGCACCCGGGTACTCCATACCCGGATATATATATTTGTGTTGTTGTAGTTGTCATTTTTTTTGAAAGTGGAATTTTATTTTTATTTTTTACAATGTGCTGATTTTATATACAATTTGGAATATTTTCATCAAACTGGTTAAAGTTGTCATTGTTGTTTGACAGGCCCGGGGCTGGATTCAAACCTGCCAGCCCTGGTGTATGTGGCCGGTGCCCTAGCCACTGAGCTACGGGTGCTGAGCCTACAATAATAGATTTTTTGAAAAAGCTCATACCAGAAAGCTAAATGATATAAAATGGTGGCTCACGCCTGTAGTCCCAGCACTCTGGGAAGCCAAGGCAAGTGGATTTCTTAAGCTCATGAGTTTAAGACCAGCCTGAGCAAGACTGAGACCATGTCTCTAAAAAATAGCCAAGTGTTGTGTTTGGGCACCTGTAGTCCCAGCTACTTGGGAGGCTGAGGCAAGAGGACTGCTTGAGCCCAAGACTTTGAGGTTGCTGTAAGCTACAACACTATGGCACTGTACCAGGGGCATGAAAATAAGGCTGTGTCTCAAAAAAAAAAGTATATATAACATGACATAAAACAGGAAGTAGGTTGCATTTACAGTTACATATTTAAAAAATATAAGAGTATATAAAGAAATATGCAAGGAAATGTACCAGGATGTTTATAGTTTATTATTGATAGGTTGTGGAATTATGAGTGATTTTGTTTTCTTAATTTTTATTTTTTTAAAGTTTTCTACAATGATCGTATATTATTGTATTGTCAGAAAAGGTATGTTTTAAAATACTGTCAAAAATTCTCCATCTTTCTTTATGTCTGAATAATATTCCATGGTATGCATATAACCATAGTTTTATGTATCCATTCATGAGTTGATGGGCACTTAGATTGTTTCCATATCTTGGTGATTGTGAATTGAGCTGTGATAAATATTCTAGTGCAAATGTCTTTATGGTAAATGATTTTTTTTTCTTCTGGGTAGATGCTTCCTAATAGGATTGTAGGATCAAAAGGAAGGTCTACTTTTAGCTCTTTGAGGATTCTCCATACTTCTTTCCAAAGAGGCCATATTAGTTTGCAATTCCACCAACAGTGTGTAAGTGTTCCTTTCTCTCCATATCCATGCCAACATCTGCAGCTTTGGGACTTTGTGATGTGGGCTATTCTCTCTGGGGTTAGATGATATCTGAAGGACTTCACAGCTTCTGTATTTTCCTGGATGGATTTGGAGAATATCCTCCTAAGCAAAATATCACAAGAATGGAAAAGTAAGCATCCAATGTACTCAAAACTAAAATGAAACTGGTAGATGAACAACTACATATCCACACTAGAGAAAAACACAATTAAATTCAGGGAGGAGGGAGGAGCCAGGTGCTTTGGTAAGCTCTCACCTAAGGGTACTATGTGGAATTGATGTCATACTTCATGGGTAAAAGATTCAGCTGCAACTTGGACTTTACCTAACAAACACAAACAATGTAACCTAATCATATGTACCCTTATATTAATCTGAAATAAAAAACAAATAAAAGGGTGGCGCCTGTGGCTCAGTGAGTAAGGCACTGGCCCCATATACCAAGAGTGGCAGGTTCAAACCCAGCCCTGGCCAAAACTGCAAAAAAAAAAAATACTGTAAAAAAGAAATATTTGTATAGCCATTCTTCTCTACACCCTCCTTGCCTTTAACCAGATGTACCATTTTCACAGCCTTATTTTTTGACCAGTACACAGCTCACTGTTCTTTACAAATGGTGTATTTTGGCTCGGAGCCCATAGCTCAGTGTTTAGGGCACCGGCCACATACACCCAGGCTGGCAGATTCGAACCTGGCCCGGGCCAGCTAAATAACAATGACAACTACAACAACAACAAAATAGCCGGGTGCTGTGGTGGACGCCTGTAGTCCCACCTACATGGGAGGCTGAGGCAAGAGAACTGGTTAAGCCCAAGAGTTTGAGGTTGCTGTGAGCTGTGATGCCATGGCACTCTACTGAGGATAATATCATGAGACTCTGTCTCAAAAAAAAAAGGTATATTTTATCATTTTTCCTTTTCTTGCTTTTTTTTTTTCATTTTTGAGACACAGTCTCACTCTGTCACTCTGGTTAAAGTGCAGTGGCATCATCATAGCTCACTCTAAGCTCAAATTCCAGGGCTCAAGTGATCCTCCTGCCTCTGTATCCTGAGTAGCTGAGACTATAGGGACCCACCACCACACCTAGCTAGTTTTTCTGTTTTTTTTGTAGAGACAGAGATCTTGCTTTTGCTTAGGCTGGTCTTAAACTCTTCATCTCAAATGATCTTCTCACCTTAGCCTCCCAGAGTGCAAAAATTACAATTGCACACCACCAGGCCCAGTCTATTTGATGTTTTTTTTTTTGATTCATTAAAATAATACATCTTCATTGTAGAAGATAATGGGAAGTACAGAAAGTATAAATAAAACATCTTCGTCTCATTCTCCATTTTGTTGTATTTCCTTCCAGTCTCTCCGTGAAATTAGAACATACATGATAGGCTCGGCGCCTATAGCTCAACCGGCTAAGGCGCCAGCCACGTACACCTAAGGTGGCGGGTTCAAATCCCAAGCCCAGACCCGCCAAACAACAATGATGGCTGCAACCAAAAAATAGCCGGGCGTTGTGGTGGGCGCCTGTGGTCCCAGCTACTTGGGAGGCGGAGGCAGGAGACTCGCTTGAGCCCAGGAGTTGGAGGTTGCTGTGAGCTGTAATGCCACGGCACTCTACCCAGGGGGACAGCTTGAGGCTCTGTCTCAAAAAAAAAAAAAAAAAAAAGAACATACATGATAGAGTTTTTAATCCTGCTTTTGTCATTTAACATGCAATCTATCCTGTGCATTTTTCTATATCTTAGTAAATGTTATTTGAATATATTTCTTAATGACTTTATAATCTATTATATGGTTATATTCTTACTTATTTAGGCAGTCTCCTGTCATTAGACATTCACTCTTCCATTTTATTCATTATTATAATGCTAAAAGTAAAATTATTAAATATATGGATGTGGAAAAATTGGAAACTTCATGCATGTCTGGTGAAAATGTAAAATGATGGCACTGCTGTGGAAAACAATTTGGCAGTTCCTCAAGAAGTTAAACATAGAATTACCACGACCCAGCAGTTCTGCTCTTGGGTATATAACTCACACTAGTCTGCTTAGGCTACCATAATGAAATACCACAGACTATAGCGGAATCAACTGTAGCGGAATCAACAGAAATTTATTTTCTCACAGTTCTGGAGGCTGGAAGTCCAAGATTCAAGTGCCAGCAGGGCTGGTTTCTAGTGGGGCCTCTCAGGCTTGCAGATGGCTGCTTTCCTGCTGTGTCCTCATATGGCCTTTTCTCTGTGTCCACATACTACTGGTATCTCATCTTCTGGTATTTGATTAGAGTCCCATCCTTATGACCTCATCTAACTTTAGTTACTTCCTTAAATGTTCTGTCTTCAAATACAAACACATTGGGGATTAAGGCTTCAATGTGTGAATGGGGGAGGACAATTCAATCCATAACAACACCCCAAAGTGAGGCCAGGGCAAGGTGGCTCACACCTGTAATCCTAGCACTCTGGGAGGCTGAGGTGGGTGGATCACTTGAGCTCATGGGTTTGAGACCAGCCTGAGTAAGAACGAGACCCTGTCTCTAAAAATAGCTGGGTGTTGTGGCGGGGACCTGGGGTCTTAGCTTTTTGGGAGGCTGAGGCAAGAGAATCACTTGAGCCCA
>NW_003852504.1:1500896-1531159 GCF_000181295.1 Otolemur garnettii | reverse complement strand
AAAAAAAAAAAAAAAGGCTTGGCAACTGTACTCCCAGCCACATACACCAAGGCATGGGAGTTCAAACCCTGACCGAGCCTGCTAAACAACAATGACAACAACAACAACAAAATAGCTGGGTGTTGTGGTGGGTATAGTCGCAGCTACTTGGGAGGCTGAGTCAAGAGAATCGCTTAGGCCCAAGAGTTTTTTCTTTTTTCGGAGACAGAGTCTTGTTTATGTCGCCCTCGGTAGAGTGCCGTAGTATCATGGCTCACAGCAACCTCAAACTCTTGGGCTGAAGTGATTATCTTGCCTCAGCCTCCCAAGTAACTGGGACTACAGGTGCCTGCCACAATGCCTGGCTATTTTTTTGTTACAGTTGTCATTGTTGTTTAGCTGGCCCAGACCAGGTTCAAACCCACCAGCCTCAGAGTATGTGGCTGGTGCCCTAACCACTGTTACAGGTACTGAGCCTAAGCCCAAGAGTTTGAGGTTGCTATGAGCTATGATGCCATAGCACTGTACTGAGGGTGACATAGTGAGACTCTGTTTCACATAAAGTAAAATAAAATAAAATAAAATAAACCAATACCCCAAAGAATTGAAAACAGGGACTTAAAACATGTTTGTACACCATGTTTGTACATCATTATTCACAATGGCCAAAAGGTGGAAACAACCCAAGTGTCTATGTACAGATGAACTGATAAACAAAATGCAGTATATACATATAATAGAATATTATTTAGTCATAAAAAGGAAGTAAAAACATGGATGAACCTTGAAAATGTACTTTATGACCAGCCATGGTGGCTTACGCCTTCATCCTAGCACTCTGGAAGGCCAAGATGGGTGGATTGCTTGAGCTCAGGAGTTTGAGACCAGCCTGAGCAAGAGCAAGACCCTGACTCTACTAAAGATAGAAAAACTAGCTGAAAGTAGTGATGTGCGCCTGTAGTCCCAAGGTACTTGGGAGGCTGAGGCAAGATGATTGATGGCTCAAGCCCAAGAGTTTGAGGTTGCTGTGAACTGTGATGCCATGGTAGTCTACCCAGGCTGACAGAATAGGACTCTGTCTCAAAAAAAAAAAAAAAATTAAAAATTTAAAAAAGAAAACAAAAAAGAAAACATGCTATGTGAAAAGAGCCAGACAAATACTGTATGATTCTACTTATGTGAAATATCCAAGACAGGGAAATCCACAAGGAAAAATAATTAAGGTTGCCAAGGGCTGGAGGAACAGGAAAGTTACTGTTTAATGGGTATAGAGATTCTATTTGGGGTAACGAAAAAGTTTTGGAAATAGTGGTGGTGGTTCCAAAATTGTGAATGTAATCAATGCCACTGAGTTGTATGGTTAAAATGGCAAATTGCATGTTATATGTATTTTTTACCACAATAACAAATGAATGAAAATATAGAGCTTAAAATTCCTGTGTACATCTCTATTTCCTTGTGAGAAAACACTGAAAATGGACTTAATTCTGCCATACAGGTATAAGCATTAAAGACTCTTGATACTGCCAAATTGCTTTCTGAAATTGCTTTCTCAATTTTTACTCCCATAAGCAGAATATTAGAGTGTCTGTTTTACCTTATCTTCACTAGCACTAGATATTATTATATTTTGATAGGCAAAAAGTATCAAAGTATGTTATTGTTTTACTACTATTGCATTAAATTATTAGGAAGTGTGGAAAAATGAAGTATATATGTATATGATATTCATTAACTGTTTTGCCCTATGTTTTTGGTTTGCTTTTTGTTTTGTTTTATGTACTGTTGACCCTTGAACAACATGAGCATGAACTGCTGGGGTTCACTTATATGTAAGGTTTTTCCCCAATAAATGCAGTTGGCTTTCCCTATTGGCAGTTCTACATCTGCAACCAAATACAGATAGAAAATATAGTCGTCCCTGAGTATCTATAGGGTATTATTTCTAGACTACCCAAATCTGCCCATATTTAAGTCCCCTAGTTGATCCTTTAGAATTTGTGGGCCCAAAGTCACCGTTCCATATATGCAGGTTTCACATCCCAAGGATACTGTATTTTCTTTTCTTTTCCCTTTTTGTTAAGAGAAAGTGTCTCACTCTGTCACCCATTCTGGAGTACAGTGTTGGGATCATAGCTTATTGTAACTTCAAATTCCTGGGCTCAAATGATCCTCATACCTCAGCCTCCTGAGTAGCTAGGCCTACAGGTGTACACCATGGTACCCTGCTAAGTTTTAATTTTTTTATAGAGACAGGGTCGCACTATATTGCTCTGTCTCATCCTGGCCTCAAGTAAGCCTCTCACCTTGTTCTCCCAAGGTGCTGGGATTATAGGAGTGAGCCACCATGCCAGGCCTTTTGTGGTATTTTAATTAATTTTTATTTTTTTCTTACCTAGTTGTGAATTAATTTTTATGGTATTTTTAATATGCTCAAAATATTTTTATAAAGTTTATGGGGTCAAATCTATTTTTCTTTGTCATTTGTGTTTTCTTCCATTACTTTTATGCCATGAAAGCCGTTCTGCATACAGAAGATAAATGTTATGTTTATTCTTTCTAATTATTTTATGGTTTCACTTTGGTTTTGCCTTTAACTCTTTAATTCATCTAGAATTAATTTTGACAAATAATGTGAGCATAAAAAAATCTAATGTTCATTTTCTACCAAATAGCCAATTGTCTCATAATTGTTTATGGAATAATCTTTCATCTCTGAATTTGTAATGCTGAGTTTATCAGAAAGTTAATTCTTATGTATTCTAGAGGCTGTCTTTTCCTGTTCCATTGAGCTATGCTGCATCATTTAAAAAGTATTGTAGTTTTAAATTTTTAATAGCTGGGGTTAAGAAAAACTATACTACTCATTTTCAAAATTTCCTTGGCTAGGCTGAGTGCCCCTAGCACAGTGTTTACATCGCCAGCCACATACACTGAGGCTGGTGGGTTTGAACCCAGCCCAGGCCAGCTAAAAAACAACCATGACAACTGCAACAAAAAATAGCTGGGCATTGTGGTGGACACCTGTAGTTCCAGCTACCTGAGAGGCTGAGGCAAGAGAATTGCTTAAGCCCAAGAGTTGGAGGTTGCTGTGAGCTGTGACACCACAGCACTCTACCAAGAGCAACATAGTGAGACTCTGTCTCAAAAAAATTTTTTTTCCTTAGCTAATTTCACCTATTTATTCTCCCTGAACTTAGTAGGCCCACCTACTAAGATTTTTATTTGGAAAAGCAATTTCTGTGCTATTTACTTGCAGAGTGAGGCAAATCATTTAACCCCTCAGTGCCTTAGTTTCTTCATCTATAAAATAAGGAAAAGCATATCTCCTGCCCAACTTCTAGAGTAATTGTAGGGATTAAGTGAGAGGTTATGAAAATATTTTGAAAAGGTAAAAAATAGAAACCCATGTTTTTTACAACTGAAATAGGCAGTGACTCTGGAGGTCTTTGAATTAGGTATTAGAGGGATGGCAGGGTTGCTCTTTATTCGAGGCTTTGGCACTGGACTTTCTCTTTCTTTTCACAGAGCGCTTCGACCATCACTGCCCCTGGGTGGGGAATTGTGTTGGAAAGAGGAACTACCGCTACTTCTACCTCTTCATCCTCTCTCTCTCCCTCCTCACAATCTATGTCTTCGCCTTCAACATCGTCTATGTGGCCCTCAGTGAGTATGGAGGACACTGTCTGTTGTTGGAGTGGGGGTGGGGGAAGACTTTAGGACAGCTTAGGGTGGGTTGAGTTTCCTGCTGGGGCTTTTACCAATGGGAAGGCACCTTAGGACTGCTTAGAAATGAGCACTGCTATCTGATCTTGAGTAGGGCTACAAACCTCAGCTCATATCAGTAAGAATTTGCTGAGTATATTGGCCTCCCCTGGTCATCTGCTGGGAGCTGGGGGCATAATTACTTGTCTATAGCCAGAGTACTGGGCATTTATGAGGTGTCCCCAAAGGTTGGGGTTATATTTTGGCTCTGCACATCCTCTCTTCTGTCTTGTAAGACCTGCCTTTATGCTATGGGGTAGGAAGGGTTTTGCCTGAGAAATGTCTTTTAGTAGCTCTTTATCTACTTTAGGAGATAGAAAATACAAACTCACATATGTGCACATGCACACACACATATACACAACAAATAGCAGTCAGATGTGCAGTTAAGAGAGTGGTAATCAAGACAGCTTCTTGGGAAGAAAGGAGTTCTGAGCTGGACTTTGAACATTGGAGGGGGCACATATTGGTGAGGAAAGAGGATTGTTCTTGGTCATTTCTGATTTCTTTCATCTGTGAATATCCCTTTGCATGTCCATAGTTGGGGGCTGGGGAAGAGGGAAAGGAGCCTGGTGCTTGGCTTCTGCCTGACTGTAGTTTGGGCCTGGTCCTGCACTGGAAATGAGAACTCTTTGAGACTACCAGCCTCGAGGTGAGATTCTTCACCCTTGCCTGTGGGACAGATTATCTCTTGTTAGTGTGTAACATGGGCCAGAGAGGGAAGGAAGTGAGTAGGCACTAGGATAGTGTGTAGTTTTGACTAAAGTCACTAATTTTTCTCTCTACTCCTCCTTCCAATTTCACAGAATCTTTGAAAATTGGCTTCCTAGAGACGTTGAAAGAAACTCCTGGAACATATCCTCCCTTGGCAGTATGTCCCTGTGAAGCCTTCCTAAACTACTTTCCAGCATGCTTTCTCCCCACAATTCTCTGGCCATCTAGTTTTTCAGACATCAGCAAGTGCCAAGGTCTAAAATAAAGAAAATGTGGTCTTAACAGTAGCAACAAGAATGGAGGAAGGCCAGGGCTTAAAGGGATATCTTTCTCTCACCCTCTTCTTGGCTGCCTCCCTCCTAAGTCCTTGTGATCCCAGGCTCAGCTCAGTCTTCTCCAGTGGGCTGTACTTTGCCTTGATATACCTCTATGTCACTGGACACCCTGCCTTCTTGTTACAGCTAAAACTTATTTTGGACAGTGGCTTTATTTCTATAAAGGAGATTCAGATGAAATTTCTATAAATCACATCACATTTTTCATTTATTTATTTTTTGATGGAATTTGCATTGACAGTGATGGCCAATATTTTTTAGCTTGGGCCTCTCCTGAACATCCTTTTTAAAGAACCAATGATGAATGAACAGGCAAACACCTAAATACACTACAGATGCTAGAGATCTAGTCACAATGAATAAATAGAAATCCTTTACCTTTCATAAGGATCTATCCAGTGAGTTTGGAATTCATCTGTTGATATATCTAGATTCTTGGATTTTTATGATACACATTCCAAAAAGTAAAGGTTGTATGACTGGTACCATGAATATGGGCTGAGGCATTGAGTCCTCCGGTGTGGCTTCTTCAATGTTCCTTAACCTCACCTCACTGTTCTAGAAGTCCTCATTTGCTTCTTTACTCTCTGGTCCGTCGTGGGATTGACTGGATTTCACACTTTCCTTGTGGCTCTCAACCAGACAACAAATGAAGATGTGAGTCAACTTTCTCTTCTCCTCACTGTATATTCTTCTAATAAGCCTGTTGTCTTACTACCTGCTAGAGAACTGTGTCTATCTTTGCTTTTAAAAAGTACCAATTCACATTCATTGTAGAAAATCAGAAAATACAGATAAGCAAAAAAGAAAAATTAAGTTCCTTTTACTTTACCTCCAAGATACCACCTTTGTTAAATGGTATGATATATATGGTCTCTTCTGGACTTGTCTAGATTGTTTCCATGTTTGTATGTTTATATTATATGTTTTTTTGGGGGGGTACAATGTGCTGGTTTTATATACAATTTGAAATATTTTCATCAAACTGGTTAACATAGCCTTCATGGCATTTTTTTAGTTATTGTGTTAAGACATTTATGTTCTATACCTAATAAATTTCACATGTACCCTTGTAAGATGCACCATAGGTATGGTCCCACCAATTACTTTCCCTCCACCCATCCTCCCAATATTATGTGTTTTTAAATGAAAATAATACATATTACATAGTTATCTGCTTTTTTTTATTGTATCATGAACATTTTTCCACAGGTATGTATTTTTTATTGTGATAAAATATACACAATATAAAATGTGCCATCTTAACTATTTTTAAATCTGCAGTTCGATCTGGTAATCAGTGGGGTAAAAGAAGTCTCGGCCAGATTGCCTTCACATCCTAAATATATAGTTCAGTAGTGTTCAGTACATTCACATTGTTGTGAAAACATTGCCACCATCCACCTCAAGAACTTTTTCATTATCCCATCCTGCATATATTTCTTCAATGTAATTTTTTAAGAGTTTTAATTTATTATTTTATTTTATTATTATGATGTTCTAGTGATTGGATCTCTCTCTGGGTCACCTAGGCTGGAGTGGGTGGCATGATCATAGTGCACTGTGGCCTTGAACTCCTGGGCTCAGGCAATCTTCCTGCTTCACGCTTCCTAGTAGCTGGGACTTCAATCAGCTTCTCAACATATATTTTAATGTTAGCCTTGGCTTTTATCTTGTAGATCAAAGGATCATGGACAGGGAAGAATCGTGTCCAGAATCCCTACAGCCATGGCAATATTGTGAAGAACTGCTGTGAAGTGCTTTGTGGCCCTTTGCCTCCCAGGTACTCAGGGGACTAAAAGGTCATGGAACTCTTGGGATGAGCAGCCCAACTTTATCCTGTTACCTGGTCTGATGTATTCTTCTGAATGGTGTCAGATAGGTCTGCCCAAAGCTTGTCATTTGGTACCATGTCTACATGGACTACATAGACCATGGGGTGGTTGTATGGAAGAGATGATCTTTCATTCTTATTTCATGTGTTTGTTCCCTGATAATTGTGGTATTCCCTGGTTTCTGGAAGAAAAAGTGAATGGAAGATAGGAGGTGTATGCTAGGATCAGGCTATATTGCCAAAGAATAGGTTTATGTTTTCTAATCTACACAGCAAAGTTCAGGGGGCTGGATGTGTGGGATGGGGGTGAATACCAAATCCTTTGTTAATGCTCCTGTCTTTCCTTCAGTGTCCTGGATCGAAGGGGTATTTTGCCACTGGAGGAAAGTGGAAGTCGACCTCCTAGTACTCAAGAGACCAGTAGCAGCCTCTTGCCACAAAGCCCGGTCAGTGTTTCTGACTTAAGGTTGAGTTGGTGATAGAGAGGGTGGAGGCTAACTTTATATCTTGGAAATACATTAGAAACTCCATAGTTGACCAGATCTGTAGTTGACTACTTCCCTACATTTATCACCTTCTTAAATTGACCTAATTTTCATGGACTGGACATGTACCATATGGATGTATCAGTACAGTAGGCCTAGGTCCTTATGGTGACTACCTTGGTATGGTGACCAGTTTTTTACAGTCCCTTGGGTGGTCAATTTACAGAGGTTCTACTGTATAATTAGGCAATTTTGTATCCTAATCACCTTGTATCCAAGCTTCCCTGTCTTGGTTTCTGCCCTAACATTGTCTTCAGATCTTTGTGACCTTGAGGTAGATTATGATTTATTTGTATCTGTGGCATGTATTGCAGAGTTACTCAATGCCAGCTACTGTGCTAGGTACTGGGGTTCACACAAAGGAACATGGCAAATGATGCCCCTGCTCTCAAGAAGCTCATTGTCTAGTGAACATTAAAGCTAAGAAAACAGGCCATTGTTCAACACTGTTAAAAGTGCCTTGATGAGGGAAGCATAAAATGCTCCATGAGCAAAGGTAGAAGGGTCAGGGGATTGTGTTGAAGTTAGTGATTTGGTAACCTTAGTAACCTTAGAAGGGGGCTTCCTCACTGGAAAATGCAGATGTTGAAACTCTCTCAGCTGTCCTGCTCAAGATATGCTTTATAAAGTATTTTCCTAAAAAGTTCTTATTTGAACATTCTTTTAAAAAAATTAAGGTTTATTGAGATATAATTCACATACCATATGATCCCTATTTAAAATAATTCGCTGGTTTGTAATACATTCAGAGTTGTATAATCATCGCAACAATCAATTTTAAAACATTTTTGTTACTCTCCCTCACAAAAAAACCCTGTATCCATTAACAATCACTCTCCTTTTTCCCTCAACTCCCCCAGCCCCATCTCTAACAACTTCTAATCTGCTTTCTTTTGCCATAGATTTGCCTTTTCTGAACATTTCTTACAAATGGTATCATACACTATGTGGTCTTTTGCAACTGGCTCCTTTCACTTAACATTTTCAAGGTTCAATCATGTTGTGGCACGTAGCAGTACTTGATTCCTTTATACACATATGGCCTAATAATATATTATTATATGGATACCACATTTTATTTAATCCATTCATCAGTTGATGGACATTTGGGTTGTTTCCTGCTTTTGGTTTTCATGAATGATGCAGTTGTGTACATTCATGTACATGTTTTTGCATGGAGATATGTTTTCATTTCTCTTGGCTGTATACCTAGGTGTGGAATTGCTGGGTCATATGATAACTCTGTGTCTAACTTTCTGAGGAACTGTTGGACTGTTTTACATCCCACTAACAGTGTATGAGGGTTCCAGTTTCTTTACATCCTCAGCCATGCTTACTGTCTGTCATTTTGATTTTAGCCATCTTGGTGTGATGTGGTATCCCATTGTAGTTTTGATTTGCATTTCCCTGATGACTAGTGATGTTGGACATCTTTTCATGTGCTTATTGACCATTTATTTATATGTTTTATTTGGATAAGTGTCTATTCCAAGCCTTTGTCCATTTCTTTTTTTTTTATTAAGTCAAATACATATAGATCATGAATACATTCATGCATATGTGGGGTACAATGTGCTGATTTTTTTAATACAATATAACGTGGTTACATTAAACCAATCAACATAGCTTTCACCTCATTTACTTGATTATTGTGCCAAAACATCTATGTTCTACATTTCACAGATTTGACTTGTACCCTTGTCATATGTTCCATAGGTGTGATCCCTCCTTTTACCCTCCTTCTGTCGAACCTCCTCCCTCCCCTCCTACTCCATTTCTTAATTGGGTTATTTATCTTTTTATTATTGAGTTGTAAGAATTAATCATACAGGCTCGGCGCCTGTGGCTTAAGTGGCTAAGGCGCCAGCCATGTACACCTGAGCTGGCGGATTCGAATCCAGCCCAGGCCCGCCAAAACAACAATGACGGCTGCAACCAAAAAAAAAAAAATAGCCGGGCACTGTGGCGGGCTCCTGTTATCCCAGCTACTTGGGAGGTGGAGGCAGGAGACTCTCTTAAGCCCAGGAGTTGGAGGTTGCTGTGCGCTGTGATGCCATGGAACTCTATCCAGGGTGATAGCTTGAGGCTCTATCTCAAAAAAAAAAAAAGAATTATTCATACAATTTGTATAAGTCCCTTACCAGATATGATTTAAAAATATTTTATCCTACTTTATTTTCTTTTTTTTTTTTTTTTGAGACAGAGTCTCACTTTGTCACCCTTGGTAGAGTGCCATGGCATCACAGCTCACAGCAACATCAAACTCTTGGGCTTAAGTGATTCTCTTGCCTCAGCGTCCCAAGTAGATGGAACTACAGGCACCTGCCCCAGCACCTGGCTATTTTTGGAGACAAGGTCTTGCTCTGGCTCAGGCTGGCTT
This sequence comes from Otolemur garnettii, assembly GCF_000181295.1. NCBI lineage: Eukaryota > Metazoa > Chordata > Mammalia > Primates > Galagidae > Otolemur > Otolemur garnettii. The sequence continues at coordinate 1,521,607 of NW_003852504.1, read as the reverse complement.
CAAACTCATGAGCTCAGTCAATCCACCTGCCTCAGCTTCCCAGTGCTGGGATTATAGGCATGAGCCACTGTGCCTGGCCCACTTCTCCCACTTTCCTGATGGTGTCGTTTGAAGCAAAAAATTTTAAAATTTTGATGTGGCCCACTTCATCTATTTTTTTTTCTTTTGTTGTTTGTGCTTTTGGTATCATAAATGTTATCTAAGAAATAATTGCCTAATCCAAAGTCATGAAGATTTATGCCTCTGTTTTCTTGTAAGAGTTTTATAGTTTTAGCTTTTACACTTAGCTCTTTCATCCATTTTGAGTTAATTTTTATATATGGTGTGAGGTAAGGGGTGTTTACATTCTTTCTTTGCCTGGTACAGCAGGTGTTGCTATATCATTTGTTGAAAAGACTATTCTTTTTCCATAGAATTGTCTTGGTACCCTTGTTGAAAATAAATTGACTATAAATGTGGGAGTTTGTTTCTAGACTCTCAATTCTCTTCTCTTGATCAGTATGTCTGCTCTTATGCCAGTACCACACCATTTTTATGACTTTAGCATTGTAGTAAGTTTTGAAATTAAGAGATTTCAGTACTCCAACTTTATACTTATTTTTCACAGTTGTTTTGGCTATTCTGGGTCCCTTGAATTTTCATATGAATCTTAGGATCAGCTTGTTAATTTCTGCAAAGAAGCCAGCTGGAAATTTGATGGGGATTACATTGAAACTATAGATCAATTTGGGGAATATTGCCATCCTAACAAGATTAAGTCTTCTGAGACATTAACATGGGCTATCTTTTCACCTATCTAATTCTTCTATATTTTCTTTCAATGGTATTTCGTAGTTTTCAGGATGTAAGTTTTATACTACTTTTTTATATTTATTCATTAACTATTTTATTCATTTTGATGCTATTATAAATTAAATTGTTTTTTTAAATTTCATTTTAGATTGTTTATTGGGAATGTATAGAAATATAGTTGCTTTTTATTTATTTATCTTATACTCTGAAACCTTGCCTAACTTGTTTATTAGTACTAGTAGAGTTTTAGTAGATTGGAACTTTGTTTTAAAATAGAATCCTACATATTTTTCTGATAGGGTCTCCCTTTATCACTCAGACTGCAATGTAGTGGCCCAGTGATAGCTCACTGCAACCTCAAATTCCTGGGCTTAAGCAATCCTCCTGCCTCAGCCTCCTAAGTAGCTGGGACTACAGGTGCATGCCACCATGTCTGGCTAATTTTTATATTTTTAGTAGAGATGGAGATCTTGTTTTGCTCAGGCTGGTCTTGAACTCTTGACCTCAAATGTTCCCACACCTTGGTCTCCTAGAGTGCTAGCTAGGATTATAGGCTTGAGCCACTGCACCTGGCCTAGAATCCTACATTTAAGTGATTGCTTTTTGGAAGGTAGATAATTGTTCTTTCTCTACTTTGCCTTTCCTAGATTTTGAATTTTCTTTTTGAAGTACAGAAATCCATGTTTATATGTATTATTGTTATAATTTTGGATATCACTTTTTGTGATGAGTCTGGTCTTAAATCATAACAATCTAGGTTAGTGATTCTCGGCTGAGTGTGGGGGAGGGTGGTATTTTAGAATCACTTAGGGTCATTTTCCACCCACATATGAATATCTAAACATTATGTCTTACCTTCTTTGGCTTACAGTCACTATTCTAGTGATGTATATGTTAGGGTAGAAACAGGATTGAGAACCTTTGGATCAGGCCTTGTTAGACAAGTACATATGATATTTTATTCTGATGGATGGTAGAGGACCTGTGAAGTTGTTTGTGATCTCTTGTTATCATCATGAGTAATAATGGAAAATCTATCTACAGCAGACAGGTAAGGACAGAAGTCAAATAAACTTCACTTGCATTTTGCTGAGAAGATGATAGCCTGGTCTTGGTTCTGGGTGTCAGTGGCTGCATATCTGTAGCATGTGTGGCTGAGGGATTCAGAGGAAGAGTTCAGTGTCTGTGGATTATCCTTATTTGGATTTTGAGGGAGAGCTTCATGTTAAATTTGCTATCTTTTCCTTCTCAGGCCCCAACAGAACATTCAAACTCAAATGAGATGCCGGAGGACACCAGCACTCCAGAAGAGATGCCACCACCAGAGCCCCCAGAGCCACCACAGGAGGCAACTGAAGCTGAGAAGTAGCCTGTCTATGGAAGAGACTTTTGTTTGTGTTTAATTAGGGCTATGAGAGATTTCAGATGAGACGATAAACCTGAGACAGAGAGCAAGTAAAATGTCCCTTTTACTATTTTTCTTTGGTCTTTATTCACCCAATTGCACACTGGCATTTTCTTGCTGCAAGCTTGTTAAAACTTCTGGACTCAAGGCAGTAGCAGAAGATGTCAGTCACATCTGGTAACTGGAAAAATGGGTCTCTTGGTCCCTGACACTAGTTTTCTATGGCCTTGGCCACAGGGTCTCCTTAGACTCCCCTCTCTTCCTTCTAAATCCTATCTCTTGTGCTTGGGTCATTGGTCTCATTCTGGAGTTAAAGGTTGAGACTGGCTCAAATCCTCCCAAGCTGCTGCATGTCTGGAGTCTAGAGGCAATCACAGAGACCTCTGGCCAGAGGATCCTAGCTGGGTTCTTGGGGCCTTCAGAATTAAAGAGGATGGCAAGTGGGGTTAGAAGATTCTCCTGGCAACCAAGTGCCACCATTGCCAGCTTATCCTTTAGGAATGGGGCAGGTAATTTCCACTGGTATTTATTCGTGTAGATTCTCCTTTGTCTTCCGACCACTTTCTAACACTCAAGCCCACTCTTTTCCCATTAGATATATGTAAGTAGTTGTAGTAGAAATAGTAATTTACATTTCTCATAGACTACCCAGAAACTTTTTAATACCTGTGCCATTCTCAGTAAGAATTTATGAGATGCCAACAGCATAGCCCCTCATGCTCTCTGTCTCATTTCCCTCTTTTTCTCATTAGCCCCTTTTAATTTGTTTTCCTTTCTCCTCTTGCTCTCATTGGGAGCAGGAATGGCAGTAATAAAAGTCAGCACTTTGGTGATTTCTTTTCCTTAGAGGAAGCTCAAGTGCTCACTTACACACTACTCCCTTCAAACTCCCTGTGTGTGGCCTGCAGAGGCCCTGAATGCACAAATGGGGAAACCAATGCACAGAGAGGCTCTCCTCTCCTCTCCCCTCCCCCAGTGTTCCCTCAACAACAAGAACAACAACAAAAGGCTAACCAATACTTCCATTAAGCCTCGGCTGAGTAAGTGAAGGCCCAGCACTGCTGCCCTTCCGGGTAACCCACTCCAAGGCCTCAGCCCACCGTGGACTATGGTAACCACACCAGGGGCTTCCTCCAAGCCCCACTCTTCCAGCACTTCCACCGGCAGAGTCCCAGAGCCACTTCACCCTGGGGGTGGGCTGCAGCCCACCGTCAGCTCTGCTCAGGACCTGCTCTATTTCAGGGAAGAAGATTTATGTATTATATGTGGCTATATTTCCTAGAGCACCTGTGTTTTTCTCTTTCTAAGCCAGGGTTCTGTCTGGATGACTTATGGGGGGGGAATGTAAACCAGAAATTTTAATCTATTTGAAGGCAATTAAACTGTGTCTAATGCAAACTGCCTGCCTCCTCCTTCCCCCTTCCATATCAAGAATGTGTTTGTGTACAGGGTGAGGGCGGGGGTTGGAAAGGGTTGCTTGTTACTACCCATACTTCCATTTTCCAGGGTACCCTTGGGTTGGAAAGAGAGCTCTCAAACTCTCCATTGATCTATACCATATTCTAGGCTGAAGTTTGTCTTATTCTGGACTATGAAGAAAGAACTTTCAAAGCAATATACAGTGTAAAGAAGATCGGGAGGAGGGTATAGGGATTACATTTACTTAGGGAACAAGCTCTATATTAGGATATTGTTTTCAAGAAGATGGATGCTGTTAATTACAAATGAGTCTTGGTTATTAAAGAAGGCTCATCAGGGCCTCCCCTTGGAAATATTTGGTTAATGGTCTTTTACAAGTAACAGTATATATTTCTTTTAAAATTGTGTGTAATACGGATTCCTTACCAATTCCTATGTCACACTTCCCAGTTAATCGGAATTAATGAAATTTGGCTGCTTCCAGATTTTTTTCTATGTCTTCCTATTTTCTGTATAGCAGGAATTGAGTTGAGCATTCCTGAGAGAGAGAGAGAGAGAGAGAGAGATTGGGAGAGAGACAGATTCAGATTCCTCTTCTATTTGTTTCTTCTTTCCCATTCTTTTTCTGACTCTGTTTTTTTTTTGTTTGTTTGTTTTTGTTTTTGTTTTTGCAGTTAGATTTTAGGCAATTCAAAATAGTGCCAAGCCCAGAGAGTTTGGAAGTTATTAGGTTTTCCAGTTAATCCGACACTCACATGAACCCCTTTTTAGTTAGTACTTAGCTTATCTCTCCCGGGCCAAGATGGATTTCTCTCCTCCCTCAATTTACCTCAGTCTCCTGCTGACCCTTAGGTCAGTCAGAGAAGCTTTGTCTTTCTGATGTGAAGGGTCAAAATGGAAATATTTTATCTATAGTGTGAAGTGATCTTTTTAAAGTATCTGCTTTTTCATACTCCCTGCCCTCTTTCTTTTCCCTTACAAATATTCTGTATTTAAGACCTTAGCCTGAAGCTCTGTCCCATTCATACAATGCACCAGCTGGGACTATCCCTAGTGTGAGTTCTGATTAGAGGAGAGATTGAGAAATTGATCTTTCCAGAGGGGAAAAGAGCCTTAAATTGTTTGATCTTTTCAGTGGCTGACATTGTCTCCAACTGTCCCCTTCCCCAAGCTTCCTGTGTACCCTACTTCCCCAGGCCAGGATGGTTGGCACTGATCCCAAACCTCTGGGGGTGGGTGGAATTTGGCTCTGTTGGGCCATTTCTTCATGTCCATTTGGCTTCAAAGCCTTCCGGGCCCTAGCTGAGATCATCATCCCCCACTTTGCAATTTTCCCCAAGAGTGGGATTGGGTTAGAGGTGAGTTCTAATTCTGTAGCAGCTAAATTCCATTCTTCCCGTTCTGACTCTTTTGCCTTTACCTCCAAGGCCCCTTTTCCTACTGACCAAATCTCTTTACCGTGTTGGTAAAAAAAAGTATTTTGTTTTTAAATCTATTTTCTAACTTAAATGCAATTTAATATGTAAATCTCTGCACTTTTGTGTGAGCCTACAAATGTGTATGTGTTGGGATTTTTTCACTCTCTGGTATTTCTTAATAAACAAATCTTTCTTTTGGGGGGAAGCAAATTAATGAAGGAGATGTGAATGGTTTTAGAAATACAGGGCTGTCTGTTTCTTTGTGATTCTGCCTCATTTCTTGTGCTGAGTGTGAGTGAGCATCCTCCTTCCCCCACCTTTTGACCCCCTTCCTTTGAGAGGGTCTTCAACTTAGTGGGAAAGAGGGACCTACCCTGTATCTGGTACCCCTCTGGGACCACTTGGATTGGCTCAAGTGGTAACCTAGCAACCTAACCCCCTTCCCTCTCCCTGTGGCCTGGCCCTATTAGTCCTTTTCTTCTAGCTCAGTTCATTTTATACTTCTGGGGCTGGGGCCAGGCTAGGGAAAATCACCAAGGGAGCACAGTAAATGGTTTCAAAAAATGATAATTTGTTCTCATGCCTTGATGCTACTAAAAAAGACTCAAGTTCCCAGTAATTCAAAAAGCATTGTGTCAGTTTTGAGAACGTGTTATAGGAATCTCTTGCTGTTCTTAGGTGATAGGTTTTAGAAATAGTGTCAATGGCTAAAACTCTCAATATCATTAGTTTTAAAAGATACAAGCTCAGCTCACACAAAAAATCATTGTGGGTTTCATGTTTTGGATAAATATAGTAGAGGAGTGGGAACTTATAAAATCTGCGTTGGTAAAACTTTGAAAGGCCCAGCCAACATCAATGTAGGTAGAAAAACCTGGTATAATTAGGAGGCCCTAATTATTTTACAACTGAACACAAAATTTTTTTACAGTTTTAATATATACACTGAGTTTCTAGGAATCCAACAACTGTGTAAATTGGAGGAAGATGGCATTTTATTTTGTTTAGAACTTGACTGAGAATTGCTCACAATTTTTGAAAATCATGTCACTTGCAACAGTGCCATTCATGGGATGTTTAAGTTGCCAATTACAGCATACTTGGATGAGTTTTCATTTGTAGTGATTGTAGTTGATGATTTACATATAGGTGGAAGTAGCTTACTACTTTATTATATTTTTAGTATAGTCTTTCACCAGGTTATTTGTATATTGAATTACATATTATCTATATATGCAATTACTTAAATTACATGTAAATTACTTTCCTTTATTTCTTCTTTATAGTATACTTAGTATATTATATTGCTATTCTTGAAATTATGTTTAAGTGGGTTCTATTAACTATGAGGTCCATTTCAGGGTGGCAAAGGGTATATATGCAAGGAAGGGTTGGAGCTACTAAGGTTAAAAACCACTGGACTAGATTATCTCAAAGGTCCCTTTCTAACTGTAAATATTTGGAAAGCTTAGAGAGAAAAACAAACATCTCCCTCCTCTCACACCTTTCATCTGCTTTTTACAATTTTAAAAGTAGCATTTGCTCATTATTGAAAATTGGGAAAGTATAGGAAAGTAAGAAGATTTTTAAAAATCACCCACGAATTCATAGCCAAGATCTGATAGTTTTGGTGTATTTCACTCTAGTTTTTTTTTACTGTGCATCTTATTTCTAAATATAACTGGAATTCAACTATAAATATGCTTTTGTAAACCTACCTGCCTTTTTAACCTAGCATTTTCCATATCATTAGAAATTATTTGAAAATACTTCTGAATAATTCCATAACATGTACATGGGGTGCAGTGGCTCATACCTGTAATCCTAGCACTCTGGGAGGCCACAGTCGGTGGATTGCCTGAGCTCAGGATTTTGAGACCAGCCTCAGCAAGAATGAGACCCAATCTCTACTAAAAATAGAAAAACTAGATGGACGTTATGTCAGGTACCTGTAGTCCCAGCTACTTGGGAGGCTGACACAAGAAGACCATTTGAGCCCAAGAGTTTGAAGTTGCTGTGAGGTGTGATGCCGTGGCACTCTACCCAGGTGACAGAGTGAGACTCTGTCTCAAACCCTCCCCCCAAAACAATAATAACAAAAAACATGCACATAACCTTCCCCTAATCTCAGACATTTAGGAGTTTCTAATTTTTCCTTATTGGAAATAATGCTACAGTGAACTTACTTATATATGGACATATCTGTGATTATTTCCTTAGGGTAGATTCCTAGAAGTGGAATTATTGAGTCAAAGGGAATGCTCTTTTAAAGGCTCTTGGTAAATATGGCCCAATTGCTTTACAGATAGGCTGTCCCAGTTTGTTTTGCCAGCAATGTAACAGAGAGCCTGCTTCAACCCATCTCATTTAAACATTTGGTAATTTGATAGTTATGAACTTGTGGGTTAGTGTTATTTAGTTTTTATTTCTTTGGTTGATAGTGAGGTTAAACAGTTTCTGCACCTCTCCTCTGCCTTACGTTTATTGACATTTGTATTTCTTCTGTGAATTGTCCGTCCAAGGCCTTTGTTTTTCTTCTGGCATTAGGATGTATTCTCATTGATTAATAAATTAGAGCTTAGAGCTCACACTTTGCCATGGGCCAGGAAATGAGGGGGCCTTTGATTTAGAAGTAGCTTTACAACTCTAGAGCATGGAGTAGAATCACCTTTCTGAGATTCCCTGCCCCTTCACTTTCTTCACTCCCCCTTCTCATGGCCTTTTCTGCTAGCCACTGTCCATCTCCAGCTATTTGGCTGTTCCAACTTTGCTAAAAGGGTTGGAGTTTTGTGCCCAAATAAGAGACATGATGATTATTTGTCATAAAATCTAGGCTCTGTGTAACAACATAGCTGAAAGGAACATGTTGATCATGTAGTCCATTTTCTCTCTCTCTCCTCCTGCCTCCCTCCATCCCTTCCTCTCTAGCTCCCTCTTTCCCTTTCACTGTGACTTACCCAAGGTCACATGGAGAGTTACTGATGGAGCCAAGACCAGAACCCAGATGTACTGACTCTTAGTCCAGAGAACTTTCTAGCTTAACCCGCTGCTACTCTGTCAAACAGGTGTACACAGATAAGATTTTGAATAACTGCAGGTGTCACTTGAATAAAATGAACATTTCATTTATTTAATATTGAATAAATATTTGAATAGTGTGTGCTAGGGCTAACTTTAGATAAATTGCGTTACCAACCCCATTCTCTTATAAGTTGAGAAACAGCAATGCTTTTAGGATTGTTTGCCATTTTGGATTAATATTACTGATGAGCTTTCTATTTTAGGCATACAGTAGCACTGGTCTGAGGTGGTTGTTGGGTTTTTGTTTTAAACTTAACTCTCTTAAATCTTTCTCCAGACCCCTGCACTTAGGTTGAACTGATGGTGGGGTTTCTTAGCACAGAAAGTCAGGAAGTTGCCTTGGCAAGTTCCCACAGTCAAGTTGGCTGTCCCTTTGTGAGGACCATTGCCCTGGTCTCTTTCTGATGCTATCCCTGGCAGGTCCCAGAGGCAATGGTATACAAATGCTATATTGGTCACTGTGAAGTTATAGGAAAAGGTGAAGCTTACATATCAAGTGCTATAGAATTCCATTTATTTAGGTCCTTCCTGGAGGAGGAGTCTTGGCTGGGTCTAGAGGGAAGGCAGTTCCTTCCCACTTGATTGTGTTGTTGGCTGAATAATATGTAATGTGGCCCCCGTTGTGTGAGAAGCTAAGGTAGCCTCTATTGTGAAGGAGAGGTGGGAGAGCCACTTCTTTTCCCTAGCTGGGAAACTTCATACCTCATCCTGAATTTCCTGACTCGGGTGGGGGGAAGGTATTGGGCCATGTTGAGACTATGGTGATCAGTGCCCTTTTTTCCCCTCAGAAAAACCTTATTTAGCCTTTGTTTTAATGCCCTGAGTTTCAAATGGTCCAGTTGTAGCCACAGCTTCTGTGAAGAGCCTGGGCAGGGAGCTCTATGAGTGAGAAGTTGGAAGCCAACTCTAAGGGCCTGAGGCCTCTGTGCCATGTATCAGATCATGGAGCCATAGAATTTGGCAGAGTAGGAGAGGAAATTTGTGGGAGCCTTTGGAGAAGCTGATTAGAACCTACCTGGGGTAGTCTAAGGTAAGGTTGTGACATGTAGAGCCAGTGAGTGAGAGGAGAGATAGTTTTGCTGGGATTTGCCAGTACCTTGAGCTGCTTCCCTGGATGGGAAGGAGGTAGAAGGTAGCTCTGACTCTGAACTGCTGAGGGGCTGGCTAGACTTTAAGTCTTTCTTCTTGAATCTGGTCTTTATCTGTTTCCTTCCAGTGGACCCTGGAAGTCCAAAAGAGTTGCCTAATGCACTGTCGCCCCTCAGATCCTAGCCTGTTCTATATTTCCTGGATGTGTCTCCTCTCCTGCCTGTCCCAGACTCCTGTGACCATTGGAGCCCTTGCATAGCTGCCTACTTTCAGCCTGTAATCACCCTGGAGGTCAAACTGGAGCCTGAGAGGTCCAAACATACTTTCATCGTTCATATTCCTCTTCAAGGCAAGGGAGGATTTCAAAACATCGCGCTCTTGGGCGTTCACCTTTGTATGGTATTTTCTTTTCCTCAGTTTAGAGCTAATAGGTAGCCTTTGCCCAGGGGGTTTAAAGGTTTAAGGATCTCCTGGTATGTATGGATTAAGCACTTTGGGCATTATTCACCCCTCATCTTTCTAGAAACCTGTGCCAAAAGGCAGCAAGATAGTGACTTTGCTGCTGCTACCCCATGTTGGAGGTCAGAGGCTGGGGCTCTATTTATTTGTTAATTTAGTTTTTTTTTTCAAAAATTATATTCCCCTTTTTTTAGACATAAAAGTTAATAGATAACTTTTGAAATTCAAAGAAAACAAGAATGTAGGAGGTGAACACCGTTTTCCGGCTCTACCTAGTCTTACCCCAGACCTCTCCCAAGATCACCACTGGTAGCCACTTGGTACAGATTTTTCCAGTCTTTATTCTGTGGGTGTTTTATTTTTTCTTAAATAAAAACAGATTCACCCTATAAATAATGTTTTAGTATTTGCTTTTCCCTTTGTGATAGTATGACCTTCTTTTACAACCAAGATGTAAATTATTTGTCTAATTTTACAATTTAAAATAAAAGAATAAAAAAAAACAAAGATTTTCCCCATGTCATTTAATACTTTTCTACATCATGTTTAATGGTTACGTGGTGTTGTATGAACCAACCATAATGTATCTAACTAATTCCCCATCTGTGGTGTTCCCATTTTTTTACTGTTACAGACAGAGCTATCATGAATATTTTTGTCCATAGATCTTTGTGCACTTGTGTGGCTCTTTCTGTAGATCAAATTACAGAAGGGAAATGGACTGATCAGAGGGTCATATTGCCCTCTGAAGTGTCCAAGGCCTCTGAAAGCTTATTGGACAAAGCCTTTTGGGAAGCAGTGTGGTATGGGAGTTAAGAACGTGGGCTCTGAAGTCAGGCAGACTTCTTGTGCTGCCACTTTCTGGTCAATTTCTTTAACCTCTCTGAGCCTCAGTTTATCCCTCTGTAAATTGGGAGGATGAGGGTACCTACCTGGGGGGGGGGTTATGTGAGGTAATATATGCAAAAGCTCTCATTGTCTGGCACAAATGCAGGTACCCTCAGGGCTTGGAGGCTGTTAGGTCTCTTGTTTCTTTGGTGAGGATAATGCTTGGTTTCCTGAGGCCCCTAGTCACTAAGGGCGGTGGAATGAGTGCCGCTGAGAACAATGCCTAGAAACCCAACAGCCTGTCCTCACTTTGCTGGCAGCTCTCCTTCCAGTTTTCCCTCTCAAATGCAGTTCATGCTGGCAGAAGCAGAGAAAAAAGCAAGGGTCTTCATTTCCATCCCATTTCCTAAGAAATGGTGCAGCTTTAGTGGGCTCAAGGTTGAGCCCGGAAAGAGGTGGCCTCAGAGAAAAGGCAATGCTGACCTTAAATCTCCCACTCTTGGACTCTAGAAAGCCTCTCAGTGGGAGCCCTTCTTCATGGGAGTGAAGGCCTTCAAGCTTCCTGTTAAAATGAACAGTTATAGGAAGGGGGAAATAGCTCTCCCTACCTCCCCTTCCCCAGACCCCAGCAAGGCTTGTGGCCACAGGAGCCTGACTGGGCCCTGTTCCAAGCCAGAGGCAGCCTGGGCTTTGGTCTGGAACTTCATGTCAGCAGAGTTAAGGGCACTGAACATGTCAGGGAAGGGAAAGATGGCCCTGAAAGGACAACAGAGGGACATTTTGCTGAGGCCAGCTTTGAAGGCAATCCATCTGTCTCTCCTCACAACCCTCTCCACAGGAAAGATGACTGGAGACAGTAATTCAATTCTACCCATGTTTATTGTTACCACTTATCTCCCTCCACCCCTCATATTTACACCCAACCCCTTCCCCAAAGCTAACTTATAGCAAAGTTCCTAGTGGGAGGTTAAGAACTGTGTCCACTAAGCAGGCAGTCTTGCACGTAGTGGGCACTGTTTGTCCCCAGGCCAGTTTGGCACCAGGGAAGGGCTATTCTAGGGAATCAGGGCACAGACTTGGTACTGGGGTCAAGGGACGCCCCCACCAACAGATACTCTCCTTCTGGAGCTCAGCATACACCAAAACTTTAGCAAAGCAAAGTCAGGGTAGTGGACTCCCCAATGTCAAGCGTAGTGCTTTTTTTGGCTTGTAAGAAGAGGCTGTGCCGTCAGTCGCTGGTGGAGGGAGGGGTTCAGGCAGGTGGGACGTGCCCTTCCTTGGGCAGCTCCTCATTCACTCCAGCCGAGCTTGTTGGGCCCCATTCAAGCCTCTGTGGCCCTAAGCGTCCCTGGGGAAACGGCCAGGCTCGGTGCCAGTCTCCTGGGCCCAGGCCACTGTAGGAGGCTGGGCTTGTCCCTGTGGCCTTTGCAGTTTGGACCCAGCCTTAGCCTGGGCCACCTCTACCTCAAGGTGCCCCAGCTAGGGAGAGGCCATGCAGCTGCTCCTCGGTGCTTGCCAGCTCTGCCTCATCGCGTCCGCTCTCTGAGCCCTCGAAGCAGCCAGAGTCGCGCGGGATGTCTACCTTGGGCTCTGACACTGTGTGTGCCACTGGCTCCTGGCTGCTTTCAGCACCCTCTTCTGCTTCCTCACTGCCGGCTGCCAGGGGGGAGGGAAGGAGACAGAACATGGGGGTTTGGTCCTTAGCTAGGGGCATCAGAAGCCTTGAGAGGGTAGGGATCTTGGGAACTCTGCTATAGGCGGTCTCTCCCTCTGAGCACTTGCTATCACCCTGCCACTCACCCCACTTCTAGCTTGGAAGCAGGTCGGAGTTGTTTCTAGGCCAGTTTCATGGCCCATGAACTCAAACTTCTTCAGTACTAAGCTGAAGCCAGGCAACCTGGCCTTGGATCCCAGCTCTGTTACTATCTCACTTTGAGGCCTCGAGTAAGTCAATACATTACCTTCTTTGGCCTTAAGTATGATCTTTGATCCGAAGAGGGGTTGGGCTCGACCAACACCTGCTTTCTCCCACAAACTTTCCCTGAGATTCCAATTCAAGTGGATAGTGCCTTCCTACTGCCAAGGGGCCCTAGTGCAGAGTGTGGTCGGGGACAGGGCCAGGGCAAGCCTCTCCACTGTGGGATGCCAGCGGGCACACCCTACCACTACCACTCTGCACCTAAAGCCACTCACTGTCATAGTCCAGCAGCAGCTCAGCAGCCGTGAGCAGCTTGGCCCGGTGCTGCGGGTCCATGATATTCAGCTCATTGAGGTGTGTTTCTCTCAGCTCTTTGAAATCCTCCAGCGTCTGGTAGCCATTGAGCAGCAGGGTAGATGTGTGCTCCTGTTGGCAGAGAGGCAAGCCACTGGCACAGCTACTTATAAGCCACCCCTTTACCCCTAGGCCCTTACCCCCTACACATAGCTATTTCCCCATGTCCCCATCCCTGAGGCAAGTGTGCCTTCTCTTGAGACTAGATACTAGAGCTGGTCCTAGATCAAACCTCCAGGCCGATGCGCTCCAGCAGCTCATGCAGAGTCTTGGGCTTGGGCCTCTTGCCCTTGCTCTGTCGGCGGCTGGGGCGGGCAGGCCCTGTGGCCTCCTCAGGCAGCACATCCACATAGATAAATTTGAAAGAGCCCAGTTTGCCATTGAGCAGGCCCAGCCATGTACCCACGGGTGGCTTTTCAATGATCTGGATCACATCTCCTTTCTGTGTTGGGAGAGGAGAAGAGAGCAAGGAAGAGATGAGGGATGGACTCTTGGCCTCCACTGATATTTTTCTATTCTGGCTCAGTCCAGCCTCCTTTATGGGTATAGCTTTCCAGGCCTGGATGCTGTCCTTACCTGCAGTTTCAGCGAGTCATGGTCATAGGGGCTGGGAGTGAAGTCGGTGTGGACTCGTGCCCGGCCACAGAACGGCCCTGTGTACTGGGGTTCCTCCCCGAAGCTGCAGAGTTCACTGCCTGCAGGAGATGGGCAGGGAAGAGGTTCACCATTGTCCTAGGACAGCTGAGACAGTGCCTAGCAGCTGCCTTCCAAAGGGCATGTCTAGAATTTCTTCCCTGTGTGCAACAGGGAAGAAAGCTGGGCTCTGGCAAGCCTCACACTTCCGACCCATCGCCTCGGCCACACTGCAGGACCCGGACCTCAGACATGAAAAGAGTTGGCAACAGAAGGAGAAACCACTCAGAGACGAAAGAATGGGCAAACTGGGAGGGCCTCTAGCTGGGCCAACACTCCAATGAACAATGAGGAAATTTGAGGCCATGCAGGCCAAGAGACCTCCCAAGGCCCCTGACTTTATAATTGGCAGCACCTGGGCCATTAAACTCTAGGTCTCCTGGCTCCTACTCCAGTACTCCTTTCACCCAGGAAGGCACAGCCTGCCTGCACTAATATTTATTGTCTTTGCTTAATAAGACTCAATGTTTAGTTATAATATCACACGGAAACTCAGATGGGTTCTTTCTCCCTGAGAAGGGAAGGATGGGCATTTTAAATGGCTTTCTATGGTGGTGTGGGAGGGAAGGGAGGTGTCTGTGGAGCTAGAGAAAGAGTGGAAAACTCAAAATGGGCCTGAGGGGTGATAAAGATAGTGCTGAGTGGGGCTGCAGCCCAGAGGCCACAGCCCCTTCTCCAGGCAGGAAACCCCATGGACTTCTAAAGATGCCATGTGACACCTTAAGCCCAGAAAACCAAGGTCTGGGGCCCAAGAGTCTGACTTTTCACAGCTGGAGAGTCTATACTCCCTCCCCAGCCTGGGATGTCAGAGGCCCAAGGAGCTGTAGCCTCTAGCTCCCCTTGGAAGAGCTGGTCCAAGAGGACAATGAGGCTCTTGCTCTGCTCTTGAGCCTCTCCAGGTCCTGGGGACAGCAAGTGGAAGCTCCTCCAGGTAGATCTGAGTTGAATACTGGGCCACCTTGGGCAAGTCGCTTAACCTCCTTGAGACTCAGTTTCCACCTCAGTAAAATGAGGATAATAGTACTGGCCCCATGAGGTGATTGTGAGGATTTAACATGAAGAAGGCCGGGAAAGTTCCCAGCAGGAAAACAGTAAACATTCATTTCTCTTACCCACCTCCCAGACAGCCCACTGGCACAGCCCCGACCCAGTCTTTTCCTCTAGATTCAGCAGATGTCCCCCCACATCCTTTACTCACCCGTCGATGCCTGGCGGCTAAGTGCAGGAAGTTCATGCTCCTCCTGCTCCGAAAAGGCCAGCGCCATCTTCTCAGGGCCAGGGCTGTCCAGACTGCAGTCTGGAGATGTTGGGGAGGCTGAGCCCTCCTCCAGAGTGTCTCCCTGCGGGGAGGGTAGGCAGGAAGCCCTGAGCAGCCTCACTGGGGTACACATGGTGCAGAGGAAATGGGCCTGGGCTTGGTGAAGAGCCAAGGCCTGGCTCAAACCCCAGCTCTGCCACTTACAGGCTGAATAACAGACATTCTCTGAGCCCTAGTTTCCTCTTTTGTAAAAATCAGAATGACCATCCTTGCTCTGCCTACCTCACAGAATGAGGCTCACATGGGGTGCCATGTGAATGTGCTTTTGTCAGCTTCGAGTGTTGATGTACATGCAGAAAAGGCTGTGGTAGCAGAGCCCAGACTCAGCCATTGTTGCAGTCAAGAAGGCCGTGGCAAGGCTGGGTGCAGTGGCTCACGCCTGTAATCCTAGCACTCTGGGAGACCGAGGAGGGTGAATTGTCTGAGCTCACGGGTTCAAGACCAACCTGAGCAAGAGTGAGACTCCATCTCTAAAAATAACTAGGTGTGGTGATAGGTGCCTGTAGTCCCAGCTACTTGGGAGTCTGAGACAAGAGAATCGCTTGAACCCAAGAGTTTGAGGTTGCTATGAGCTATGATGCCACGGCACTCTACCAAAGGTGACAAAGTGAGACTCTGACTCAAAAAAAAAATTAAGCAGTGGCACTGAGGAAGAAATTACTTTTGCCTGTGCTTCTACATGGATCATTATGAAAGTTTTGAGATACACAAAAATCAAGAAATGTAAAATCTGCATGAAGCCCTCCCAGCAACACCAATAAGCCTAGCAAGTTGAATCAGAAAGGACACTGTTGAGAGTGTTTCTTGGAAGTGAAATAATGGAACGTAACATGATCTGTCTTAAAACTTTTGTAGTGACCTAGTATGTGCCAAGCTTGCCTGCCATCTCATTTAATCCTCCCAGTGACACAGGTAGTGGTATGGTTGGCCTGAGTTTACAGATGCAGAGGAACATTCCCAAGGCCTATGGGAACCCACAACCAAGTTGGCCAGACTCCAGAGCTCTTACCATCTCACCATACCTCGGTGCAGTGGTAACTGTTTAACAGCTGTCCCTGATTAATGGCAAATTCCTGTGTTCTCAGGACACCCCACCAGGGCCAATGTCCAGCTACCATTGTGACGTGGCTGGGTGCATTGTCAAAGGAGACAGCTATGCTATTTCCACCATTCAGATAATATAGGCCCAAATAATTTCAACAACACAGATAAGTGTAAAATGTCGTTCAGGAATTAAGTGTGAATAAGATTTATTATATTACCTTTTTTTCTTACAAGACAGGGCCTTGCTCTGTTGCTCGGGCTGGCCTTGGGCCCCTAGTCTCAAGCAATTCTCCCACTTTAAGTAGCTGGGACTACAGACCACTGCACTTGGCTTACCTTTGTTTTTAAAATAATTTATTTGATTGTAAGTTTAAATAATTCGATTTTTAATAATGGTTGTGTTTAACAACTGGCTCACAAAATTTCTGACAATTTGACCAGCTGCTCTCAGGAGCTTATATGAGCCAGTATGAGCCAATAGGAGCCAACTCCAGTAATCTGCTGCCTGCCTGCCTCCTGTAAGAGCCATAAGCACACCAGACTCTGTGTGATTCAAGTCACTTTGGCTGTGCATGCCTCATAGATGTTTGTGCAACCCTGCTTCCCTAGGCCAGTCTTCTCGATTTTCTCTCTTGGGGATCCCATGAGGGAAAACAGGCCTTTCTAATCCCAGAGGCTAGCTCCAAGCAAAGCTTTAAAGTGGGTGGATTGCTTCAGGTCATCTCATCTCCCTTTCAGCTGCCCCTCCCTGCAGGTCTGCCTTCCAAGGAAGCTTCTCTCACTCAGACTTCCACTTTTCTCAAATCCCACCCCTTTCCCAGCCAGCCTCCTGTGCCCTCAGAACTGTGCCCGGGTGTCTGTCCCTGGCCAAGGGTGAGATCCTCCTCTCCCATGACCTTTCTTCTTGCATTGAATAGGACCTTCAGGCCTGAGCAGTGGCTGTCCAGGCAGTCATGCTCCCACCCTGACAGAGTGGTGCCCCTCCTCCCTGGATCCCCAGGCCTCACCATCTCCTCTGATAGGGCCTTCACCATCATCTTGCCCATCTTCCTGTTCATAGTTCGGGAAATCACTGCCCTCCACTTCTTCCCCAGCTTCTTGCCACTCTTCCCAGTATCCTCTGGAGTGGGGGTACCTGAGTCATCTTCTGGAATCTGGGATGACAAAAGTGGATATTTAGAGACCCTGGTGACCCTGCCTAGGTCCAGGACTTGGAGCACCAGGTCTCTGGGTCACAGTAGAGGTTGGAAGGGGTGGAATTGAGAGGCCCTAATCTCCTCCTCCCTTGGTCCCAACACTGTCCTCAGCTCTATTACTTTATAAATAATTTACAATTTATTTTGTAGTCAAAAAGAATGTAGATGAATGCTTGGTGAGGGGAGAGGAGAGCCCTCCATGGTAAAGGACGCTTTGCCCCAACAATCCTAACATCTCCTCTTCCCCCTTCCCTCTCCCAAGGCTACTCATCTGCCCAGGGCCTGCAATCAAGTTCCCTCAGAAGACTTTGAAACTCACGTTATCATCCAGATTAAATTCCTTCTCGCTCACCACTGGAGAGCTGGGTTTGGATTTGGCAAAATCCTTGAAGCTGCTGGAACGCTGAAGGGAAAGCTGGAAGAAGCACGGGTGTTGCCATCAGTGGGTTAAAATGGCTGCCGAGGACTGATCGGCTCCCCTCCCTGTCCCCCGCTACACACATGTGCATGCACACATGTCAGGGCTGGGCGGAGCCATCCTGAGGGCCCCAAGATAATGGGGTGAAGTACCTAGATGTCCTTGGAGCTGCTGGCTTCACCCTGTTCTTCACCCTAACCCTGGCCACAGACCAAGCACTTAACTTCAGGAGCCTCACGCCTCAGGATTCAGACTTAGCCTGAATTTCCACTAGTATCTGAAGTTTGGTCTCCAGAACCCTGGAGTGAAAGACTAAATGATTGAGAGTAAATGTATATACGAGAGAATCACCAGATACATAACTGAGAGAAAATCCCTCCCAAACCCTGTGTCTCTACCTTCATGTCTGCTCTGAGCAAGGTCTCCAGTTGTTCATAGGGATAGGGGGAAACATTAGACCCTCTGGCCAGATGAATTTGGGTCCCAAGAAAAGCTGGCCAGAAGCTAGCAAGACCTAGCATTACACTTTCTGGAAAACCATTGTAGAGGCTTAGTCACAGAAGGAGGCCCATGGATTTGGGACACAAACAATTGGCACTAATTTAGCAAAAGAAAGACATCAGTTTCTCTTTTTTCATCTTGGTTTTTAACCTTAGTCACTAATGTGATGAACTGGCAACCGTGACATTTGCTGGTGTTTGGACTTTTAGGCATGACGTTTGTTTGTGTTAATGAGACTATTTTCAGGAAATGAGCTTTCTTAACTGCATACATATGCACATGCCAAGATAGCAGACAGAAACCAGGGCAAGGCAGGTAAGGGGAGGAAGGCCGTAGACACAAGAAGTTGAGGCTGAGTTCATATCAAGATAAACAGTCAAGACCAGAAGATACACACAGGAACCAGGGTTCACAGATGGCCAGACAGATAAGAGTGGGATAGACTACATACACCAGAGATAAAGTCTTGAGGAACCGAAGCCCCAAACTCACACAAAGCTGAAGGTTTCATATCCTCTTTCCTACTAAAGGGGGTGTGTATGTCCAGTGACAAACTCCCAGAGCAGGGGCAATATCACCTGCCCCCCAACACACATATAATTGGCTCCACCTCCTGGGGCCTGTAGTGGAGCCGTTTAGCACTCTTGGTGGGTCTTGGCAAAAGCCAAGTCAGCAATTGTGGGTCAGAGGTCACACACTCTTAAAGGTCACAGCAAGGTAGTGACCAGAAACTAGGTCAGCGGTAAGGCCGACCAGACTCTAGCACTGTCAGGGCCTCATGGGTGGGGTGTCCGCAGCCTCAGTCAGGAAGCCTCTGTGCTGTGCTGGAGAGCTGGAAAAGGGGATCACAGGTGGGTATGGGGTGGGGAGCATGACCGTGGGGTGACCACTCTAGTTCCCATGCTTTTCCTCCATCTCCCTTCCTTGGTTTTCCCTTCCCACTATTCTTTCCTCTTTTTCTCCCATTCTTTCCCCTGCTCTCCTCCACCTTCCATTTATTTCCTCCTCTTGTATGGCTAGGATGCAGCTGCCTGGATAACTTCCTCCTCCTAATGCATGGAAAAGAGGGAACAGAGAGAGGGTGGGCACTGGTCTGCTATTTATAGGCTGATGGGGGCTATTACAGCCTTCTCTCCAGCAACCCTCAGCCTGCTCTGCAGATCAGAAGGCTGAGAGTCGCCCCCAAAACCCTAGGGACTGGCAAGGCTGGAAAGCAAGAAGGGCAGGCGTGGGGCCGGAAGTTGGCTTTGTTGGGGAAGGGTAAACTCACCTCCCGCTGCTCTCTAATCACAGCTCTTTCCCAAAGCCTTTTCCTGTCATTAATCTGCAGTCTGGGGGCTGGGAGGAAGGGCCTTTGGCTCCAAGCCCTTGTGTGAAGGCCCCTTGTCCCAGCTTTAGCCCAAAGTGGGAAGAGACAATCATAAACGACTCTGGAGATGGCACTGGGGCTTGGGCCTAGTTGGCTGTACTCAACCCAGAGAGATGGAAAGAACTAAGACATGTTCTTTGTGTGACCAAGGATGAGAGCTGGCCAAGGTAGCTGGCCAAGCCTGCCTCCAACCTCAGGGCAGCCCCATATATCCTGCCTTTCAGTGAGAGGTGACCCCTACACGTGGGTGACTTGAAATCCTTGAGCCCAGTTGAGGTTTCTGCCTGGCCTTCCTTTGGGTTGAGGATTTCCTGGGTGTCATGCCTGTTAAGGGAGGTGGGAGCATACACAGTTGGCACCCTTTTTATGTCTAAGGGGACGTATGAGCCTCTCAGAAAGAGCTACATTTTTCTCTTTGAACTCAGACATTGCTTAGTTCAACTCTGGGATGTGTGACCACAGGTGAGTTATTTCACCTCTTTGTTTTTTTAATTTTTTTTTGAGACAGAGTCTCACTCTGTTGCCCTGGGTAGAGTGCCATAGCATCATCATAGCTAACAGCAACTTTAAACTCTTGGGCTTGAGAAATCCTCTTGTCTCAGCCTCCCAAATAGCTGGGACTATAGGTGTCCACCACAATGCCTGGATAGTTTACTTTTTTTCTATTTTTAGTAGAGACAGGGTTGAACTCCTGAGCTCAAGAAATCCACCTGCCTTGGCCTCCCAGAATGCTAGGATTGTAGGTGTGAGCCACTGCACCTGGCCTATTTTACTTCTTTGAACCTCAGCACCTTCACTTGGCATCAGATGGCCAAGGGTTCATACCTTGATTCTGCCTCTGACCAGCTGTGTAAAGCTGGGTCAGTTACTTAACTTCTCTAGGCTTCTGTTTTCTCGTCAGTAAAATGAAGACAAAAGCACCTACCTCATTGTAGGTGAGGATGAAATGAGTGAGAACAGAGATTGGAACATTGTCTAACACAGCAATCTCTCAGCAGATGTTGGTTCACACTTAGCCTTTCAGATGACACCCCCCCCAGGCACTTACCCTGGACATTTCCCCACCCAGAATACTGTCCTCTCTGTCAACTGTAGCTTCTCCACTCCCTCAAATTCCAGTTTAAGTGGAAACTACCCAAATGCCCATGAACTGTAGAACAGATAAATTAATTGTGGCAGTCATGAAGACTAATACCCAGCAAGGAAATAATATTATTGTCTCCAACAATATGGATGAGCCTCACAAATGGAAGGATGGGCCTTCCACCTGTGTAATGTTCAAAACAGGGCAGAGCCTATCTATGCAGCTGGAAGTCAGGAGAATGCTTTCCCTTGGGGAAAGGGAGTATGTAGTGACTGGCAAGGAAGCTTCTGGACTTCTGGCACTGATTTGTTTTTTTTTTTTTTTT
>NW_003852504.1:1496857-1500784 GCF_000181295.1 Otolemur garnettii | reverse complement strand
TCCCTTGAGCCACAGGTGCCGCCCCAACTGATTTGTTTCTTGATCTCGCTGCTACCTACATGGGGATGTTCACGTTATGATTTATGCGCTTCTCTATGGATCTTATATTTGATGAAAAGGTTTTCCAACTCCAGTAAAAAAGGCAGCACCCCTGCAGAAAACCTCACCTGATTGTGCCTCAGAGCCTCACACTGCCCCAGGCAGCATCCTCTTCCCCTGATTCCTAAACAAACTTGGCTTTCTTCAGGGGTCTCCTGAACCACACACTCTGCTCCTTCAGTGTACCCGGCATATACTGAGCAACCCCAAGAGCCCCAGCCCTGGTCTCTGTGCATGGGAATCCACCAAGGAGAGGCTAAACACCTCCCATGTGCCCGGCTACCTGCTAAGTGCTTTAGATGTGCCAGCTGCCTCCAACCTCACCTTAGCCCTGCATCATAACCCCACCTCACAGCAGAGGAAACTTGAGGCACTTCAAAATGAAGTACTCTTTAGGTGGAGTTACATAGCTGGCGGCAGAAAAACCAGACATCCAAAAAAATGAGATCTGTTACTCTGGAAGCCCATGCATGTTGTGCTTGTGGCCATCAGAGCTAATGCTGTCCCCTCACCATGTAGAAGTGGATCAAGTGAATTGCTGATGTGGGCAGTGTTTGAACGTAGCTCTCAGGGGGGCAGGTGGAGGAGTGAAGGTTTCAGGAGGGCTTTATGGAAGGGGCGTATTTGAGCTGGGCCATGCAGGGAAGCCAAGGTTTCTCCAGGTGAATGGAGCTCAGGAGGATTTGAACAAGAGGGAAATTTAGGGATATTCTGAGCATGATGATGGGATGCTGGGTATGCCAGTGGCTGTGGTGGGAGGTGGATTAGAAAAGGCCATGGAGTCCTTGCCAGTCATACCAAGGAATTTGGGCAGAGTCCTGTGGGTGGTGAGGAGCTACTGAAAATATCAAGTGCATGCTGGTGAGGGGGCCATGCTAGAGGTATGCTGCAGGGGGGAGCCATCGGGAGAGCAGTGTGCCAGGACAGGCAGACAGGGACAGGAAGAGACTGAAAACTGGGCTCTTGGACAGAAGCCTATATTCCTTTCCACTGTCTCTGGTAGAAGGTCTGAAGGATAGTGGAAAGTGGGGATATGGTGAGATGGGACCACCCTTAGGGAAGTCAAGTCCAGTACAAACCCCTTCCCACTTTCTACACTGCAACATTGGCCTCTGGGTGAAATGGGATGAATGGGAGTGCACAGCAAGAACTTAAAAGGAGGTGAAAGTTAGGCAAGGCACAGTGGCTCATGCCTGTAATCCTAGCACTCTGGGAGGCCAAGGAGGGTGGATTGCCCTGAGCTTACAGGTTTGAGACCAGCCTGAGCAAGAGTAAGACCAAGTCTCTGAAAAAAAAAAAAAAAAAGCCAGGCATTGTGGAGAGTGCCTGTAGTCCCAGCTACTTTGGAGGCTAAAGCAAGAGAATCATTGGAGCCTAAGAGTTGGACGTTGCTGTGAGCTATGACACCACAGCACTCTACTGAGGGTGAGAAAGTGAGACTCTGTCTCAAAAGAAAAAAAAAAGGAGGTGAAAGTCTCCAGAGAGCATCTAAAGGATGTGTCCCCCCACCTCCAGGCTTCCCCAGTCCTTGGGGATGATCCCTAGTATGTGACATGTCCTGGCCCCACCATCCTTGTAGTTCTGCTCCCTTCTCTGCTCTGTTGCCTGGAAGATCACTCACTCCCTACAGCTACTGGGTCTGCCCCACAGAGCTCTCCTCCTGATAGGGTGAGTCTTTTACACGCCTCAGACTCTTCTACTGTCTTTGAGATCAGCAGGGGGACAGGAGAGTGGAGAGAGAAGAGGTTAAAGACGCTGGAGTCAGATGTATCTTGGCTTGGAGCCCTGTTCTATAGCTTACTAGTTGTGTGACCTCCAGTAAGTCACTTCACCTCTCTGAGCCTTGGGTACCAAATGGGGATAATGACAATATCTGTCCCTAGCTCACAAGATCGCTGAGTAGTCAACACGAGCTATGATACGTATTGCACAGTGCCTGGCCTCTGCTGAGCTGTGGGGCTCTTCATGCTACTAAGTCTTGTTTTCTCTACTTTGGGGCTGAGACCATGGCTTATTTTTCTTTGTAATGTGTCCCTACCTCTGCCCGTGCCTACAGTACACACCCCCCACGTGTATATACACACAAGTGACAGAGTAGTCTCACATCTATAGTTTCAGGCTATCCATCTGTACAGCCTCCTGAGAGGGTCAGCTCAGGGGTTACCCCCCTTTTCCAAGATGAAGATATAGACCCAAAGAAAATCAAAGAACTGTCTAAAGTCCTACAGCTAGAACATGGGAGGATTCCAACTTGGTTTTCTTGCCCCTGCCTGGTACATCCTCTATAGGCAGGGCCCAGCAGGAGGAACAGAGACAGGAGAGAGAGGCCTCCCCTGCCTTTGCGCTTTCCCTCCACCACATCACCCCAGAGTCCAGGGGAAAGGGACTAGCAGTGATGGAGCCAGGTGCGGCCTCTGGGCCTGGGGAAGGTGCTGTCTCTACTTTCCAGAAGCTTGGCTTTGCTAAGGCACATCCATGCTCTAGGGTTAGGAAGAGTGTGTGGAGGCAAGCTCATCCCAGCCCTGGAGGCTGGCAAGGCTCTGGCAGGGTTGGGTGGGGTTTGCCTGGACTCCCCCGCTAAAGGATGTGGACCTAAGAGTGCTACATGAACCTTGCTTCTTTTGGGAGAGGCCTGGGGGAAATCTCAGAGACCCATCTGCTTGCCAAGAAAAAAAATCTGGGTAATTGAAGCCTGGAAAGAAGAAAGGGACTCCTGGCTTCTGTGTACTTCTGGGCACCTCCACCTGAAGTGGCACAGAGTCCCAGCGTCAAAGTGTCAGCTCTTTCTCAGACTCTTTCCTCCAGCTCAGTGCCCCTGTGGTTTGGGGCCTAGCAGCATCTGTAGAACAGTCTCTGCTTCCCACCCCCACCAGCCAGAGAACAAGGGGAAGTGGCCCCACTTGTCCAGGAGTGGCAGCCAATGGCAGGCCAGCTGGGCCTCGTGCTGTGCAGGGTGTAGATGAGGGTGACAGAGCCCGTGTGAAGATTCACAACTCTCCCCCTCCCCCATCCACCACCACTGCAGCCTTAGAGACACAGCTGGGATGGGGAGAGTAGAGCCGGAAGTGGCGGCCACCCCTGAACCTGAGAGATGGGGCAGGATACACACACCAGTGCCCCAAGGCTCAGTCTTTCAGGTGCCTGGGCCTCTGCCTGGGAGCTACTTCCATGACAAGGGGGATCCACCATAGGGCACCTGGGCTGAGCTCCAGGGAAAACTGGCAGCGTACAGCCTGGGCCCCTTAGAGCTGGTTCAAGCCTGCTTTGGGGTAGTCCTAGGATCTCAGTGAATGTGCAGGATGTTAACTTCAGACTATCTAGGAGAATCCTATAACCAAATCAAAGAATTAAGAATAGAAATTCTCAAGTCCAACCAGAGAAACCTAAATCTGGCAGAGGCTTGAAAGACTCTTCTAGTCCCCCTTCTGCCCCTCAGAAGATGAATACCTCAGCCATCTATGACAAATGCTTTTCCTCCTGGACTTTAGAATCTGATGAATTTTTCTTCTTCACCTCTTATTCCTACTTACCATCTCACCAGCTTCATTTCTTACTCCTCACAATGTTTCCCTTCCTAGGAAGAGACCTGTTGCATCCCATTGCCATTGTGGAAGCTCTTTCCCCAATTTTGAAAATCTTCTCAGGTCCCACCTCCAGGTAGTCCTCATCTCCAGATTGTCCCCATCTTCAGTGAGCTTAAGGAGCCTCAACAGACCTGACCCAAGTGGGCAGGGCCTGGGCCGTGGCCAAAGGGCGGGGGCCCTGGGAGCATCATGGCTCCAAGCTGGGCACCACCTTAGAATGAGGTGGTGGCTCCTGAGAGGCCGC
>NW_003852504.1:1479831-1496628 GCF_000181295.1 Otolemur garnettii | reverse complement strand
GCTATTTTTTGGTTGCAGCCGTCATTGTTGTTTGGCGGGTCCAGGCTGGGGATTCGAACCCGCCACCTTAGGTGTACGTGGCTGGCGCCTTAGAAGTATAGTCTTAAGATTCAACTTGAACATTGTATTTTGTCATTCTCAAATTCTGGTCTAGGACTCTGGCCCCTAAGTTTATATTTTTATAATTCAGTCCATTCTTGTAGGGCTGAATTCTGTTAACTCTAGACTTCCGAGAGTCTATTCCGTAACTCTGTTGCTCCACAATTTTAAAGGTCTTTTCTGTACTTCTGTTACTTTAGTAACCTCTGCGTCCCTGTCCTATTGCCCTTTGGGTGAATGGCCCGCACCTACAGACTCAACATGTAGCCTTTAGGTCTTCCCACTTCTTAGAGTCCTGGAGAGCAGAGGAGAGAAGGAAGATGTGAGTTGCCAAAGATGTTCCTCACCTTTTTCTTCTGAGTGGGCTCCTTCTCGCTGGCATTGGAGGGCTTGCGGCGCAGCATGGTCCTCCACCCCAAGGAGACTCTGTCCCTGCTCTCCTAGGTGTCAAGATGTGGAGGCCACTTGCTCAGCCTCACCAGCACCGTCCAGGGGTCACGGCATGGACCAGACCTCCCGCTACCACTCTTACTGCTGCAGTGGCAGCTTGGGGGTGCGGGCCATGGACACCCGGCAGCAGCAGCTTACAGGAAGCCCTGCCACGTGACCCGCTCTTACAGCAATCGCAGCCCCTGCCGGCCCCTGGGGAGGAAGGAAGTCCCAGCTTCAGTCTCCAGAGATTCTGATGTACACGGCTCTGGGTTGAATAGTCAGAGAAAAGTCCCTACCTTGGTATCTCATGTCAGCCATCACCAGTTCTTCTGCTCCATCTCCCCAAAGGTGGCCGATCAACTTGTCATAATATGGCCTGCCCTGAGCCCTTTATCTCACTGACCAAAATCCAGAAACCAAAGCTTCAACCATCTCTCTTCTGTTTCACCTCCCTCTGTTGGGACAATGATTCTGATCGACTTGCATCTCCAAGGGCATCACTGCCATCACTACCACAACCATTACCTTTGGCCATCAGCCCTACAGCTATCAGCCCTGTAGCCATTCTTATTGCTATCAGCATACCTACAGCTATCATCACTACAGTAGTCACTTCTACAGTTGACGTCCCTCAGCCGTTATTACCTCTACAGCAGTGTTCTTAACCTTCCTAATGCTGCGACCCTTTAATATAGTTCCTGTGGGTTGCGACCCACACGTTGAGAACCGTTGCTCTACAGCATCACAATTGCTACTATCACTCTTCCAGCCATTGTCTTTACAGCTGTCACCCTCCTAGACATTACAGTCAGCCATCCCTATGACCTTCTCACCCCTACAACCATCATCCCTATAGTCATTGCCCTTACAACCATCATCATATCCCTGTAGTTATCACCTCTGCAAAAATCAGTCCTACACTTACCCCATTGCCATCAGCACACCTACAGTCATCATCAGTAGATCAGTCATTTCTCTAGTCAACACCCCTTAGCCATTATATTTATCTTCAGCACAGCTGAAAAGCACTTGCAGGCACTACTCCACCAGCAAATGTCCCATTCCACAGGCATTTATCTAATGCCTATGCAGTATGTTTACTTCATGGATTATCTGTAGCAAATTTTAATAACTTCATCTTACGCAATCGAACACATAAACAAAAAGAAGAATTTTTAAGAATTCTCCATATTGTTTTCCATACTGCTTGGATGAATATCCTTTTCTGTTTTAAGGATCTATCTATACTCTGTCCATACACATTCTCTTTGTTTTTTACAGAAAGTCTTACTGCACAGAAAGCAGATCACTGGTTTGGGGAGATAGGGAAAGAGAGGTCACAAATGGCACAGGCAAACTTTGGGGGGTGATGGATGTGTTCACCATCTTGATTGTGATGGTTTCATGGGTGTATACATATGTCAAAATGTATCAGATTGTACACTTTAAAAATGTTCAGCTTATTATAGATCAAGTATACCTCAATAAAGCTGTTTTTAATTAAAAAAGAAAAGGTCATATTTCACAAGTTGTTGGTGTCTACTTTTCACACTGAACATTTAGATTTTCTCCAGGGGGTGAATTGTAAGGACTTTTTTTTAAGGCTTTCAAATCTGTTGCACTTGTGACATACAGGGCTGGTCCACCCGTGTTCCCAAGATGTCCTTGTGACTTCCTTCCCTGACTGTGCTGCATGCGCTTGGACCATTCACCTGTTGGGGTGAGCTCGGGGCAACAAGGTCCTTCCCCGCAAGCTGAAATTATATTTTCTTTGGCTCTAGGCCACTCAGCCTGCCAGACAGACCCGTGAAAAGATTCCATGCCCAAGATCGTTTCCTCACTGGCCTGTGCTTTCCAGCCTGAAAGTCCCTTCCAGGCCACCCAGGGGCATGAGAGAGTCGAGTAACTGGCTAAGGCTTGAGCTTGACACGGGTGTAGGGAACCAACCCATAGGACCTTTATGGCTCGGCACCGTCAGGGGCAGGAGGGCAGCCTCCGCAGGTGCCCGCGACGCCTGTGGAGCCGAGCGCGGGAGAGATCTTGAAGAACCTTCTGGGCCTGCGCAGCGGCGGCGTCCCTGGGCGCGCAGGAAGTGCCCGCTTCCTGTTTGCTCAGCAACGACCGAGCTCATACACTAACCGCAGCGCCTTCAAAGGCCGCCAGCAAATGAGCGCGCTGGGCTGCCGCTGAGGCCTGGGAAAAGGGGAGGGGGAGGGCGCCGGACAGAAACACAGAGCCGGGCCCAACCCCGCCCCCCGCACCGAAGGGAGCCTGTGCTTTTAGCCCCGCCCTTCTTTCTCCTTTTCTGATATGTCTCCTCTGGCTGCAGCACCCGGTCAACTCCCGCTCGTGGGGTGTGTGTGTGTGTGCGCGCGCGTCCACAATTCCCCATCATGACTTGCCTGCCCTCAGCTTTTCCCTTCCAACACGTGGCCCTGCACGAATCCCAGTAGGTCAGGCCCCAGCTGGCCAATGGGCCCTAAACGCTTGTTTAATAGGTTTCCCCTTCCCAACAACACGTTTGTATTTTATAGGTTACGTCATGTTCCAGGTACACAGAGCAGTCAGCTAAAGAATCGTTCCCGGTCAGAAGTTCAGTGAACAAGGCCACCTTAAACTTGATAAGGGGCTGGCAGGCGGGACCTAGCTAGGAGCTTGCTGTGGGCAACGCCTTGTACTAGGCACTTTGCAGAGGTATGAAATCAATAGTCATAAAGGTCCCTGGCAGCTGGGAGCTGATGTCCTTGGTGGAGTGGCAAACTTACACTTGCCCAGCACTGTTCTTTGCCAAGCACTACATCAGGCACTTCACAAGTGTTATTTAATCCTATCACAAGCCCCCAAGGCAGGTAGTTTAAACTGAGATAAATACCTTGACGATAATACCTTGGCCGATAAATATAAATGAGGGTCCGGAGAACCTTGACTTAGTGTCAATGTTGCAGGATATGTGTGTGCATGTGTATGTTTGTTTGGGGTTCTATTGATAGATCGATCTTAACCCTCAGAGGATAGACACGGACTGCCAAAGACACAAAGGCCATTGCAGGCTGTATTTGCCTAGATCAGCCCCCCAGCTCCACACCCCAAGAGACTCATTTGGTAGATGATCAAGAGTGGGATATTTTGGGCAAGTGGGATCCAGATACGTCCACTCTCTGAATAGATACATTCCTGATTTGAGATAGTAAGAATTTGGATAGTGAGGGATACCTATATTTGTAAAAATGCCCCCAAAGATTCTATTTTCATTTCCTTCTCCCCAGAACACCCACATACAGCTGAAAAGTGTAATACTGTGTGGCCAGTGGTGGGTTTTACAACAACCTGATAAGTCAGACACAGTTTTTATCCCCATTTTCTAGGGCAGAACCTGAGGCCCACAGGAATTAAGTAAATTGCCCAAGATCATACAGCTAGTAAGTGGTGGAATGGAGTCTTAATTAAACACAGGTCCGGTCTTTGTTCAGGGCCCACACTACTAACCACTTAGCTAAAGTGTCTCTGATGCAG
Source organism: Otolemur garnettii (assembly GCF_000181295.1). Taxonomy (NCBI): domain Eukaryota; kingdom Metazoa; phylum Chordata; class Mammalia; order Primates; family Galagidae; genus Otolemur; species Otolemur garnettii. The sequence goes on along the minus strand of NW_003852504.1, from coordinate 1,492,584 downwards.
AGTTCCTGAATGGGAAGGTGAGAGAATTGTGGGGCCCTCTGCTCACAACCCTCTCTTGGCACTTGATAATGGTTCCACAGGGCCACCAGGAAGGAGGTGGGGGTGGGTGGGGCAATCTGGAAGTCACTTCCTATGCATAATAGTTGCAATAGGCGGGCCATTTAAGTGGGAATGAAGTATGTAGGAAAGCCCTTGTCAATGTGTGAAGCGCTAAACACCTGTCACATTTAGCCTGGAGCACTGAGGTGGGAGACAGGTGACTAGGAATGATGGAGAACATAAATGGAAGGTCTGGGTTCATTCCAAGGAAAAAATTTGGATATTCAGATGATACTAGTTCAGCCTTGGTAAGTAGTTATCTTCCCATGTCCAGAAATGTCCAAGCAGAGACCACAGTCCCTTGAGAATACCTGGGCATTTCTAAGGTGAAGCTCACCTTAGTAGCCCAGCCATTAGCTAAGGTGACCAGACGTCCCGCTTTTGGTGGGACAGTCCCGATTTTTAACAATTTGTCCTGCGTCCCATGGCGTTTTTAAAAAGTCCCGATTTTTGGAAAGAATGCATGACAAGCTAGGGAACAGCAGGAGAATGGGAAGGGAATATACGGTTTTGCTACTAAAAAGGTTAATGTAACTCTATTTGGGAATGAAGAGGTTAATGTAACTTCATTTGGAAATGAAAAGGCTAATGTAAACTCCCTACTCCCCTCCTGGGCAAGGTATCAGAAGGAGACTGGCTCCCTCCCTTGCTTCTAGGCAAGGACAATTAGCTCAGAAGGAGCCAAACTGTTTGGAACAAACAAGTAGCCCCCCCCCCAGTAAGGTGACCAGGCGTCCCTCTTTTGGCGGGACAGTCTTGATTTTTAACAATTTGTCCTGCGTCCTGCAGCATTTTAAAAAAGCCCCAATTTTTGGAAATAATGCACGACAAGCTAGGGAACAGCAGGAGAACAGGAAGGGAATATACGATTTTCAGCTGCCATGTGGCTATTTCGCCAGGATATGCGTTTTATATTATTTTTGTTAATTTATAATGTTAAACTTTAATAATGACAAATAATTGTTGAGAACTGATTATCGAGAATTGCTTATCAAAGTTTGCATTGTCAAGCCCTGCCCCCCCCAATGATGTCCCGCTTTACCAATGTTAAAATCTGGTCATCTTACCATTAGCAAATGTAATGGGGGTTATCTTAGGCAGGGAGGGCAGGAAGAGCAAAATTGAATGGGGGAGGAGGAGAGCAGAGGAGAGCAACGAGATAAGGGGCAAGGGGCTCTTGCACTCGTTCCTCATGCACATACACAACATGCACACAGTGGGCAACTTTGGGAACACTCAAGACTCATGATAAAGTCTTGGTTTAAAAACAAAAAAACGGCTCGGCGCCTATAGCTCAACTGGCTAAGGCGCCAGCCACGTACACCTAAGGTGGCGGGTTCGAATCCAACCCTGCCCGCCCAAACAACAATGACGGCTACAACCAAAAAATAGCCGGGCGTTGTGGCGGGCGCCTGTGGTCCCAGCTACTTGGGAGGCGGAGGCAGGAGACTCGCTTGAGCCCAGGAGTTGGAGGTTGCTGTGAGCTGTAATGCCACGGCACTCTACCCAGGGGGACAGCTTGAGGCTCTGTCTCAAAACAAAACAAAACAAAACAAAACAAAAAACAACTGCAGGCAGCTGTGTCAATTACCATATGAAGAGAAGGAGGCTATACTTTGGTGCTCAGATCAAAACACTCATGACTCACTGGAGGGCCTTTTTATGGAGGACAGTGGGCGGCTGGGCTACTCTGCCTAGAACTCTGTCCCAAGCTTATAGGGACAAAGGCCTTTGAGCATTGGGCCCTTGGTCACATGGGGAGAGTTGTCTAAGGTTCTAGAGAAGATGAGGAGCAAAAGAATGCCTCCCAGAAATGGAGTCAGGTTGTCTGACTGGATTCAAATTGTCCTCTGATCACCTATGGGCAGCATGACCCTGGGCAAGATGTGGGCCTCACGTGTGTGTATGTGTGTGTGTGTGAGAGAGAGAGAGAGACAGACAAGGGTTCCTAGCCTACCTGGACAATATGCATAGAAGGAGTGCTATCAGCTCAGTGCCCTGTTTGCCCTGTTAGTGGAAAGTGTTAGGTACCTGGGGGGTGACCTACATTAGTTCACTTCAGTCTCTACTGGGAGTTTCTTCTCTTGCCAAAGCCAGGAAACCCTTGGTGACCATTGGGGACTGCTGTCTTCTCTCTTTGGCACCCTCTTGGCATCTGCTTCTGTATCTCTTTCTGGACCACATTTGAATCTCTGCCACATGATCCTGTAGCCCATATCCGGTATATCTCCACTTGTCAAGGGCACATCTCTCTGCCCAAGCTATTCTCAAACACAGGAGGTGTGACAAGCCAGAGGGCTCGAAGTTCCTTGGGCCCCACTGGGTGGGAAAATTGCTTTTCAGCTTCATGGCCTTGCCATGGACCACAGGGGCTTTCTCAACCAACCACCCATCGTACCCTACTTGGGCCACTTGCTCAGTTCCTGTTTCACAAAGAAACAAGGAAGTGAAGAGATGAGCCAGCCTCAGGGCAAAGGCTGGCTGGGCAGGGGTTTTGCGAAGCACCTCCCACTCCCACATGTGATGAGCTGAGAGGGGTGGTAGGGTGAACAGTGAGGAAATAGTTGCTATTGAATCTTTCATATTTCTAATTTTTTTTTTTGGTACCAACAGTGCCCAACCACTTGTTTGAGGAAGTGCCCAGTGAGTTGGTAAAATTCACTGCTGACGTGGTTTAGCTGGGTGAAGAGTGGCCAGCCCAGCCCCTTCCGAGGTTCCAACTCATGAACAGCTGGAGCCAGCTGGCTGGCAAATGAGTGAGAATTGACTTTGTTATCATTTTTAAAATAAACTATTTAGACTATTTGTATATGTATTTTACCTACCATCTTACTCTTGCCCTTTTCTATTCCAAAAAGGATTTTAAATGTCAAGAAATGTAGCTTAATACCACTATCATCATTGTTGTCACAACTGTGTGACCTCCAACAGGGTCACCCTATTGGATCCTGTGTGACCCTCCTCTTGGGCCTCACTTTATTCATTAGAGGCAATAAGGGAGGCTCAGCGCCTATGGCTCAAGTGGCTAAGGTGCCAGCCACATACACCTAAGGTGGCGGGTTCGAATACAGTCCAGGCCCACCAAATAACAATGACGGCTGCAACCAAAAAATAGCCGGGCATTGTGGCGGGCGCCTGTGGTCCCAGCTACTTGGGAGGCTGAGGCAGGAGACTCGCTTGAGCCCAGGAGTTGGAGGTTGCTGTGAGCTGTGATGCCATAGCACTCTACCCAGGGGGACAACTTGAGACTCTGTCTCGGAAAAAAAAAAATAGGCAATAAGGGAGTGACAGAAGCACACACCAAGAGAGAGGGCCATCACAGAGCTGAGTCAGGATGCTGGCGATTTAGTCCTCACTCTGGCCTCGAAAGCTGTGAACTTGGGCCAGTCTCTTCCTCTTTCTGGCCTGCCATTGGAGTTTTCCCATCTATACACTGAAATGATTAAAACAGATTTTTGTTTGTTTGGTCATGGAACTCCTATTCAGGATTGGCTGTATCATTTGCAGGTCCTGGTGCAAAATGAAAATGTCAGTCCCTTGTTAAATAATTTTGAATTTTGAGACAGTAACAGGGCCTACACTGCATTAAAACAAGCACAGGGCCTTTCTAAAGACAAAGTCCTGAGTGACTGCACAGGTCATACACCCATGAAGTTGGCGCTGCAACTACTTCAAGTACAATTTTATGGGAAGCCCATCAGGGCTGCTTTGTGTTGGTGCTCTGTTTTGGTGACAGTCCCTCTGGTGTTTCTGAGGAACCTCAGGCTCCAGGGGGCATAGTTGGAAAAATACAAATTAGATACTTGCCCCAAAGCCTTTCTAGTTTTGACTTTTTATATATAAAATTTTTGTCCCCAAACATTTTTCTTACCTACCTCTGAAGGTGAAGCAAGAGCTGAACTCATGCTGGGCAAATAACAGTGTTATCATCTTTTGTCTGTGTGGCTTCCTGGTTTAGAGTGCTGCCACATCCGGGTCTTATGGGCCTCGCAACATAACCTCACCAGGAAGGCAGAATGGGTAGTTTGCAAAAGGGATAACTGAGGACCAGAGAGATGAAGGGACTTACCTAAGGCCACACAGTAGGCACAATAGGGACTAGAACCTCAGAATACTAACTCCTGGGGAAATGGAGTTTTTCCACATGGCCTGCTCTACAGTAGCAATGAGCTACAATGAGGAGAAACTTGGTGGGAAGCCCCAACCTCCAGCATAAAAACAAAGGACTAGAACCTACGAGGACAGTTATTTATCTTTTGTTCCTAATAATGTGACAAGAGTCCTGCATGTGTCAGTCTGCTGTGTGTGCCCTGAATGTCTCCCTGCCCGACTCAGAGCAAACCCCTTAAAAGAGGAACAGTCGGTGCTAGCTGTCTGGGTACCAGGGAGGAGAGGGGCTGAGGTGGCTTTAACCCCTCTACAGTCACGTTCCAGGGCTGAGGTTCTTAATTCCAGAATGGTGGGTTGGAAGGGACCGTTATATATTACAGGGAGGACATGAGGTGGAGTTCTGGGTCTTGGGCTGAGGAGATGAGAGCAGAGCACATCAGCTGTCTCAGGATGAAAAGTCTCCAAGTGGGAATTGTTCAGGTGTCCAGTGCCCTCTTGTTGCCCATGACCTACTAGGACCCCAGGGTGCAAAAGCAAAGGCCTAGCAGGCCTTGGGCAAGCAGTATGGTATGGACTCTGCTTCTCACCAGCTGTGTGATCCCACTCAAGTTTTATTTTTCTCATCTGTAAAATGGTAAGAGCCATACCACTTATCATTTTCTGAAACGATGGATTCTTGAGTCATCTGACTGGCTTGAATCTTGTTTTTTTTTAATTTGCCTGATTTTAAAAAATATATATCCTTGACCCAGTTGATTAATCTATATGGGCCTCACTCAGTTCCTTCAATTGTAAAATGGGAATAATAAAAGTACCTTTTCCTAGGTTGTGAGGACTAAATAAGAAAACACATGTCAAGCTTTTTGCACAGTGGTACATAATAAACACTCAGAAGTGGTAGTGATAATAATCATGATGGTGACTTTAATTTTGTTATTAGTAGCTTTGTGGGGCTAGCAGGTGAAAGAGCAAAGAACTCAGCAAACAGGTCCACTAGAGTGCTACAGGCTCTCTAGTGAAAGTGGGTCAGGCCTGGGGCCTTTGTATGCAGGCATTGGTAGCGTTAACTGTCACAATTAGGCCTGGTCCCAGACTAGGGGCACTTGGGGCCTTTGCCCAAGCATCCTGCGTCCTGCGCTTGGTTCTCTCCTTCTAGCCAACTGTGCTATGCCAGGCAAAGGTTCTGGCTCCAGCTTTTCTAGACCATACTGACCGGTTCCCCAGCACAGGGCTCCCTTCTTTTCCTCCACAAGGTTACACCACCTTTAGAACAGGCCGCAGGTGGCTTGCCGAGCGTGGCAGGCATGCTTGAGCGTCCTTGCACATGCGCGCATGCTCACACACACATTCTCAAGCCCATGTGCACCCCCCTCCCCTTCGAGCTTCTGGGAGCCTCACATCCCCACCCCCACCTCACCCTCTCTTTTTTCTCTGGCACCACAAAAGCCACAGGTAACAGCGCTCATTGGCAACACAGCAGACACAATGCAAAACCCAGAAGCAGGCGTCTTTGCCAGGCTGTTTTAAGCATCTTAGCAGGATGTGAACCCAGGTGGCTAACGGCCGATTTGGCCAGAGCAAACTCTTCTCACCACAGCAGACTCAGAGAATGAGGAGGGGGCTGGGAGGTAGGCTGAGGGACTGCATGGCACTGAAGGGCAAAAGAACTGCACTGTCCTCTCATCTGGCCCCATCATCTCCTTGGGCAGGAGCCACCCTCTCTGTCTGGAGCTGTTTTTCTGTCTGTAAAGAGGGGAAACTGCAATCTGTGCACACAAGGTTGAGGGCCATCTAAGGATGTGGGAGGATTTAATAGCACTGTCACGTCAGCCGCACTTTGGAAAGTTCAAAGGGCTCCCAGAATGCCAGGGAAGCAGGATAGTGACTCAGTGCCGCTGCCTAGGTTGTTGCCCAGCCTCTGGTGGGGCCATATTCCACAGCATATTCCAGAATGCCTCTTCACTTTCCTTCCTTCCCCATGGGCAGACTCCCGTGGCTTAACTCCTCTGCTGTCACTTGGCGTGGAACCCACCCAGGGTTTAGGAGAGATGGGCTCATGTGTGTGGGGAGCTAGTGCGTGTCCTTGGCTGGTCTCCAGCTCCAGGCTCATTCAGCGGCCACTGTGCTGTTCTGGTCGACTTTAGGGCAACAGTCGGCAAGCAGAGGACTCAGCAAGCCCCCCTTCCGTTCCCTCTGCAGGCACAGCAGGCAGGGAGCCCCATCACAGTGTTGCTAGCTGATGGAGGCGGGTCAGTCTCAAGGGCATGGGAAAACCAAAAAGTCAAGAGTGAGTGTGAGTGGGAACACCTCTGGCTATGTCCAGCAGGTGGTGATAGTGTCAGGCTCTCCCAGGACCAAGGAGCCCCTGGGAGTTAGGGGCACTGTCCTATTAATCTTCTGTTTTGAGGGAAGGGACTAGTTAGCTCTCCTATCTGGGGAGCTGCAGTTGGAAGCCAGGGTGAGGTATAGCCTGAGGTGGGGGCAAGGTGCTGCCTGGGGCCAAGAAACCCTGAGTCCTTGAGGCCTGGTCCTGGGGAGGGAGGCTGAAAGCAATGGTTTCCAGGTGAAGTGCAGGCAGGGGTTCTTGGGGGCATGTGTGGTACAGGGTTAAGGGAGTTGAGCAGGTGGGACCCACATCAAATGGAGGGTCAGTGGGACAGTTTGGAGCCTCAGACGCTCCAGCTGAGGATAGCAAGAGCAGAGGCAGTCAACACAGAAGCCAAGGAGGTGGTGCCCGGGGCCCTGGCAGACAGGGGCTCTGTGTGCTGCTGTAGCCATGCATACTCCTCCAGCAGCTGGCGCCGCTGCAGCTCCGGGCCCACCTTCTCACGGATGGTCTGGTAGTAGCGATTCAGGTACTGGAACTGCAAAGGGTAAAGGTAGTGAGAGCCTTCCCAAACCAAGCTACCAAGAGATGAGGTCTTGGTGTCATCCAGCCTCCTGCTGTGGTATTCTAGCCATCCACCTTGGTTTAGGTACCCATAGGTCCCTGCCACCATCAGGCCTCAGGCATTCTCTGAGGCTTCCCAAAGGCTGTGTGTATAGTGGCTGTTTAATGTCATAGTGACTTTAAGGTCCTTTCAGGCCCAGGAATGGGAGTCAGCAGGGCAGGCTTTATTACCCCCATTTTATAAAAGCAGAGACTGAGGCCTGGAGAGGGGAAGAGGTTGCGAGTTCTAGGCCTTGTAGTGGCAGAGCTCAGTGGCCCAGTCTTGGACTCTTCAGGTCTTCACTACCTGAGGTTGGGCAGACTGGTCTAACTGGAAAGTTCTAGAAGCTCTGGGGTCTCTAGTGAGCTGGGGAGGGATGCCCCAGGGCATGCCTACAAGTACTACCAGTGTGGAACCTCCTGGGCGAGGGGCAGGTGCCGAGGAACAGTACTGAGGGGCACTCACATGCTCAGGGGACAGCAGACTGACATCGATGAGGTTCCGGTCATAGGGCACCAAGGACACCACTTCAAAGGTCAGGTAGGTCCCTGGGTACTGAGAGCCCACAGAAAAGGCAGATGAGTAAGACAGTGAGGGGGGAGGAGGAGCCAGGCTGAAGGGAGGGGGAGAGCACGCCATGCAGAAGCAGCAGGTACAGGGAGTTGGCCCTCATCAACCATGGACGCTCTGGGTAGGTCCAAGCCTTCCAGAGTCCTTTCTCTTATCCAGCCCTCTTGTCTACCACTTAATGCCCATCTGTGGTGCTTTCTTCCTGATTCCTGAAAGTTCAACTTAGGTCTGTGTTTTTCAAAATGTGTGTTTCAACAACACTTAGGGAGCAAGTTAAACATGTAGATTCCCGGCCCACCTCCCCAAACCTCTTGGAAGCAAAATTTCTAGGGCAGGGCCCAGAAAGCCACATTTAAATAATTTTAAAATAAGTTATTAGTTTTTTCTATCTATCTGTCTGCCTATCTATCTATCCATCATGGATAGATCATCCATATATCTATGTACCTGTTGATCTGTCTATAGATGTAAGTATAAAGAAGAAAAAGGTAGCTGGTAATTCTCATCTCCCAAACAACCCTTGCACATATGTGGTTAGGAAACTCAAACTACACAAAGATACACAATACAGATAAAAGGTTTCTCCCCTGCCCAGTTTCCTTCCTGAAAACATTTTAGGTATATGAAGTATATGTATCCATATACATATATACTTTTAAAATTCATGCAAATGGATCCTACCTTCCATATTTTTGCACACTTTCCTCCCCACTTACTTAGTTAACCCAGGAGAGTGCTCCATGGTAGTGCCAGAAGATCTACCTCATTGTTCTTAAGGGCTATGCAAGTCTAGTAAGTGGCTATACTGTGATTTATTCAACCACTTGTGGATATTTAGGCTGCTTCCACTTTTTTTTACTATTTATATTAATGCTACAGATCAATATCCCTGTATAAACAACTTGGTAAACTTTTAGGACAGCAGCCAGAAGATACATCACTGGTCCAGGGATTACTGAGATGAAAGGTATAGGCATTTTTAGTAAGTATCTTGATAGATACTGTCAAACTGTCCTCCAGAAAGGTTGTACCTCTTGTACCCATACCCCCAGTGGTGTATGAGAGTTCCCATTTCTCCACATACTCACCAGCACTGGGTATCATCAAAGTCTCTATTTTTTGTCAATCTGATAGGAAACATGGCATTTGGTCCTTGTTTTGATTTGTATTTCTTTAAGGATGAAGTTAGGCATCTTTTCACATGTGTGCAGACCACTATAGTGAAATGCCTGTTTATGTTTTTTGTATGTTTTTTCTATTTTGTCTATTTATGTCTTACCGATTTGTAAAAAGCTCATGGCAAAATAAGGACATTCATCCTTTCTCCGTGATATGTGCTGTATTGGCCTTGTTTATGGTATTGTTTCCATGTAGATGTTTCTATTTAATGTAGTCAAAGGTACTAATCTTTTCCTTCATAGCTTCTGAGTCTTGCATAGGAAGGCCCCTTTCCACCCTGGGATTATAGATTAATTTATACAGGTTTTTTTTTTTTTCCTCTAGATCCTTTCTGGTTTTATTGCTCACCTTAAAACTTTGGTTCATCTGGAATTTTATTTTGGAGGTTATTCAATTTAATTCTCACAAATGACCAGCCATTTATTCCTCCTGACCACTTGCAAGAATAATCTTTCTTAGTGTTTCAAAACATCAGCTTTTTTGGTAAACTAACTTCCCATGTCTTTTATGGGAATTAGAGGGTTTATTTCTGGACTAACTAGTCTGTTGTCTTGTTACTGGTATCTAGTTCATCTCCAGTGTCATACTGCTTTAGTTATGGCAGTTTCTGTTTAAATCTGATAGGGCTAATTTTCCTTATTGCTCTCCTTTTCAGAATTTTTCTAGCTACCTAGCTATCTTTGCATGTTTATTTTTACAAATAAACTTTACTATCATTTTGTGAAGTTGCAAAAGTATTCAGTTAGCATTGAAATTCAGGTTGTCTTGAATTTATAGCTTAATTTAGGGAGAAATGACATCTTAACAATACTGAGACTTCTCTCCAGAGAGCACCATTTACTTAAATCTTTTTTATGTCCCTTGGAAGAGAGTTTCTCCATGTAAGTCTTTTTAAGTTTATATCTAGGTATTTTATCTTGTTGATTGCTACTATACAGAATTTTTATTTCTAACAAGCTCCCTTGGCGATTATTATGTGCATTGAGAGCCAATGATTTAGGGCAGGATTACTGATTCACTTGGTGTGGAGGGGGGCCTGGGCATTGTCAATTAAAAAACTAAGGTGTTCTCCAGATGATTGTAACTTGCAAACAGGCTTGAGAATCTCTGGTTTATGGAACTCCTACAGTGCTAAGGAAGACTATCAGCAAATTCATGCCTGCGCATTAAATGCCCTTTTCCTTGGACCTTCCTCACCCACTATGCAGCCCAAGGTTACTGTCATTCTTCCCACACCTCCAGCCCATCTCAGTAGCACTTTACCTTGGTTTTTGCTTCTACTACGAGTGCTATATCTTCAAGACGGATCCCAAATTCTCCATCCTTATAGTAACCAGGTTCTGGGAGATACAGAGATGGTGGCATTAAGCAAGGGGAGGACCCAAGCCTAGGCTTCCTATACCAACTGATGAGTAGCTGTAGGGCCCAGCTACCTGGCTGACCCCTGGATGTTGACTATGGCAGCCCCATGACTTGTTAGATGCCTATTGGCTAAGCAAAGGCAATCCTTCCCTGTTGGGCATCAGATCCCCACAGCTGTGCCTCTGACCCTCTCTCCCCTGTAGCCTAAAGTAAGGAAGATCTAAGAGCCCACTTGGGTTGTGGGTACCACTGTCCTGTTAATCCAGTGTTTGGGAACTCTATATGTGCAGCTGGGAACCAAATCCCAAGAGCAAAAAGAGGGTGTGGGCTGGTGGGGTTTGGGGTTGGGTTGGGGTTGGACAAGCCATTTGGGGATGGGCACAGGGATAGAAGTGGGGAGGCAAGTGAGTGCATTGGTAGAGCCAGGGCTGTACCTATACCTGGTTTGCTTCCTAAAGGCTGGTGTGCCCTAGACTGTAGTCCTGGGATGGCCCTGCTCTGGGAAGGGGTGGTGGGGTAGAGGGGCCTGAGAGGCATACCAATGGAAGTAAACATGCCCTTGGCCATAGCAATGTTACTGGATTGGAATCCCACTGGCCCTGGAAAGGAAGATATAGTCATGCTGTCAGCTCTCGTGTACTCATCAGCTCAGAAATAAGTAGGTTCCAGGCAAGATCAGGTAGCTGGGGCTCCCTGGTCATGTCTGGTAGCACTTATTCACCGTATAATTGTCTACCTGGGGGCTGGTACACACTAGAATGGTTTGGCCTTTATTTCTTTGGGGTCTGTATAAGTTTGTCACTAGGTGTTGGTCTTCTTTGGATGTCAGGTGGCCAGCAGGTTTGGCCAGCTGCCAGCATTCACTTACCCTTTGGAGCTGGGTGACCTTGTGTGGGTCAAGGCACTTCTCTGGGTTCAGTCATTCCCATACCTGTGAAGTGTTCTACCCCCTTCATACGGGGGTGTCATACAAGGGGAGACCCCAGGAGAGTGCTGAGATGATACCTACACTCATGTACACATAGGAAGTTGCCAATGCCATGGCCTGTCCCATGACCATAATTGAGCCCAACATTCCACAGGGCTCTGCGAGCAAAGGCCTCCATCACCCGCCCTGGAAGCGAAGAGAGATGACCTCTAGTCAGTTGACTATATCCAGGCTGTCACCTTGCCCCTTCTTGCTCAGCTACCAGGGTGGTACCTAAGGAGAGGGCCCTTGAGAGGCCGCTAAGCATGCAATGACACAATGATGTTGGGTTGGGATGGAGAGGTGCTGATGGATGGACTTAGTGGCTCCCTGGCCAGACCAGCTCCCACTATCTCTGGGATACTGTACAGAGTACCTATTACCTGGACTGGTGACTCTACTACAATTTCTGCCCGTCTACTGAGGCTTAGCACTTTGCCATCTACTTCTTGTAGGAATCCTCCCATGACTGCTGCAGCCACTATAATCTCTCCCACCATTGAGTGATGGTGTTAGATTAGGAGGCAGGAGACCTAGGTTCAAGGCCTGACTCTCCTGACATTAACCTTCTGTGTGACCCTGGGCAGGCAAGTCACCTTCTCTCTCTAGGCTGGATTTTCTTATCTATACAAGGGGTAGGCCTCTCAGGGTGGTAGTCTGAGTCCTATGAAATTAGATCTAAGGGTCTGGATCCAGCCTGATCTCTGAAACCCACCTGATGTAGCAGCAGGAAAGATGAGACTGGACAGGTCGATATTTCCTATCAACACGCGGGTATATGCCTCCTGATGGGGAGAGGAAATGCTGACGTAAAGGACAAGAGGGGGAGCCAGGGAAATATCTGGCTACTTGGCCTGTGGGGACATAGTGTGGGGGCCTAGGCCTGGGTGTGGCTGGTGGACAAGAATTGCATTCTCATGTGTGGTCATCTGAGTTCTAGAAAATGGCCAAAGGAGTCTGAGGGGGCCTTTCTTAAAGTTGGGGCTCAGTCATGTGGTTCCCTTTAGTTGGTCTACATGGGTTATTATAATGTGTGGAGGACACTTGTAGATAGTGGTGAGCTATGGCTGTGATAGTAGGGGTGGCAGGTGGACTCCTTGGCATAGAATACTGATTTGGTCACTTACACACACTGAAACCTTGGGCAAGTGGCTTTAAGGGCTCTGTGCCTTGGTTTCCTCATCTGTAATAGGAAGATCCTAGGACTCGGCCCCTAAGGCTGTTGGGAGGGGTAGGTAGACTAAGGTGCCGCAAGTAGATTAAATGCTCCAATAGAGGGTTGTGCTCATTACTACGATTATGATCATCCTTTAATTGTCTTTTTTTTGAGACAGAGTCTAACTTTGTTGCCCCCGGTAGAGTGCATTATAGCTCACAGCAACCTCAAACTCTTAGACTCAAGCGATTCTCTTGCCTCAGCCTCCCAAATAGCTGGGACTACAGGCGCCTGCCACAATGCCCGGCTATTTTTAGAGACAAAGTCTTACTCTGGCTCAGGCTAGACTTGAACCTGTGAGCTCAGCAATCCACCTGCCT
>NW_003852504.1:1477104-1479401 GCF_000181295.1 Otolemur garnettii | reverse complement strand
AGCTGATGGAGGCCTGTTCTGGTCCCTCCCAGAGGTGATGTATTCAGTCCTCTTCACACACACACACAGGCTTGTCATCTTGTGCATGAAAGCCTGAGGCAGCAGACTCAGCCCCCTTATCTATGAGCTCCTGGAAGCCCGGAAAGCAGTCCCCCCTTCTCTGTTTCCAGTACGATGTCTGATCCACAGTCAGCTTGCTGAATGCATACATGCAGCTCCCTGCTCCAGGCCCAGAGGCCCATAATGCAGAGACAATGTCCCAGCACACCCCTCCTTTTGCCCCATCCCAAGCTACCTACAGTTCACTTGCTTCCTAAATGAGGAGAGAAAATCTTTCAGGTTAGCTCATCTTAGTTCAGCTCCAGTGTGAATGACTGGCCACACATTTTGGAAGGATGGGTTTAGCCTGTTCTGCATGGCTGCCATGCCCGAGTGTTCAGGTTGTGCACTGTGCAAGGGTAACACATCTAAAGGGTTGTTTAGGTGGTGTGTGGACTGTGTCCAGGATGTGCATGAGTAGGTGAGAATGTGGGTGTGTTTGTGGGGCCAAGCAGGACCACTGATTATAGCTGTTCAGCTGACCAGCCTTTACTGGTTCCTGAACAACTCTGGCTCCTTTCCACCTTTGAGACTTGGCTTATGCTGTTTCTTCCACTCAGAATGCCTCTCTTCCTCCTCTGCTGAGCACAGAGCCAGGCACATGGGCCTCAGCAACAACAAAAAATGTGTGTTCATCGATTTATTGACATAGGATGAGGGTCAGTTTGGGCTGAGGCCGTGTTAGTCCCTGAAATATCTCCGGGAAAACAGCAAGGAACACTGGTTTTCTGGCACTAACTTGGGTGACTTTGGCTAAACTACTTAACCTCTCTAGGCCTGAGTTTGAGCCTCTAAAATGAGCTAGCTTTTGGTGGGCTGACTTCTTGGGTGCCCCTTGGTGAGAGAGTGAGGAGGGCAAATCTGGGCCCACGATTACCTTTTGGAAAGCAGATGGGGTGCCCCAGTGGACTGTTCTGGTGATGTCTGTGGTCCCATCCCTGTGGAGAAAGGAAACCAATATGTCCAGCTCTGCTGAATGCTTGGGGGCAGGGACCAGGGTCATGATCCTCCTGTGTACTTTCCACTGGGGTTTAAGTGGCAGGACTTAGATAGGGGTAGGTGGGAGGTACAAGGAAGAATAGAGCTACCATCATCAAAATCCCATCCTCAGAAGCTATGCAGGAAGGGACTTTGCAAAACTACCAAGCTAAAAGTCATTATGTTCTCTGACAATTGTGAGTCTCCTCCATACCACCTGTTTTGGCTGCTTTGTACATCTTGGATTCCTTGGGTCAGCCTCGCTCTAAAAGCAAGCTTCTTCCAGGCTTCCTGGAGGGCGGGAAGGTATTGTTCCCTTTTTACAGATGGGGAGACTGAGGTCCAGAGAGATTACATTATCATAACACACCTATATTCAGATAGTTATTTACCATTTATAGGACATGTTTGGTGTTCCCTGGACAGAGCAGGCCTCATTATGCCCATTTCACAGATGAGGCCATGAGACTGTTTCTCATTCTGAGCCTCACTGAAGACAGGCTGGGAGCAAACACTGACTCTCCACACAGTTCTCTCCGTTGTACACATGGATACATGGATCGGACCCAGTGATTTGCTCAGAGTTCCAGTGAGGTGAAGCCAAAAGCCAGGATCTGACCTCTACCCACCAGCTGCAGCTGACTTTTAACTACCTTAGGATGGACCTTGAGTGCCCCTCTGGGGGAGTGAAAGGGGAGAAATGGTCCCAAGGCCCTGAGGGATCATCCTTGGGAGCATGTCATGGGGTGTGGTGACCCTCTTCTTCAGAAGGAGAGAAGAGGAAGTGAGGTGACCATTTCCCGGGCCTCACCCTACTCTGAACACACCCCAATCCAGCAACACCCCCACAAATTCACTTCCCCTTTGTACACTGGCCATCTCAAGTACTCTCAGCATCATCAAACTGGTGACTAGCAAAGGCTGCTAAGCTGAGCGCCTGCTATGCTGACTGAGAGCTGGGCTAAGAACAAGCTAAAAGCCTCTGCTGTCAGCATGCTCACCATTTCCACGGCATAGAGACTGAGAAACTATTCTAAACCAGTCCTTGTTCCCCCATCACTTCAGCACACCCTGCCTTTCCCTCCATACCACCTGTTTTGCTTCCTAAATGAGAAGGGAAAATCCCGCTTGCTTCCTAAATGAGAAGGGAAAATCTTTCAGGTTAGCTCATCTTAGTTCAGCTCCAGTGTGAATGATTGGTCACACATTATGGAAGGATG
>NW_003852504.1:1474252-1476922 GCF_000181295.1 Otolemur garnettii | reverse complement strand
GCCTTTAGCCTATTCTGCATGGCTGTCATGCCCGAGTGTTCAGGTTGTGCACTGTGCAAGGGTAACACATCTAAAGGGTTGTTTAGGTGGCGTGTGGACTGTGTCCAGGATGTGCATGAGTGGGTGAGAATATGGGTGTGTTTGTGGGTCCAGGCACAGTCTGATTATAGCTGTTCAGACTGTGCAATAATACATGGACTTAAAAAAAATGTTTAACTTCAGTGAGGGGAGATTTTTCCTAATTCTTATAGAGATGCTGCCTGGGCACTCCCACTATTCTAGCCTCTGTGTGTTTCCCACTGTTCAGGGACCCTCACATGTGAAAATGGGAAGGATACTCAGGGGTCATTCAATCCAAGTCTCTCTTTTCTCAGATGAAGAATTCATGGCCTGGGAAGGGAAAGCTTTGACAGGCTTTTGATTGGCTCAAGATGTCTGAGCTGAGACTGCCAGGTCAGGGTAAAGTGAGGGGCACATACCAGTATTGACCCCCAGAATCCAGCAGGTACATCTCATCTGAGGACAGCTTGTGGTTCAGCTCCTTGGTTGGGCTGAGAAGGGGAGAAAATGCTGAGAGTGGAGTAGCCCAAAGTGCCCTTGGTAGTGAGGGTTGTGAATGAAAGCAAAGGAACGCCCCCCACCCCTGGGGGCCGGGCTTTCAGGCTGATTCTTCTGCAAAAGTCATTACCTCCTAAAGGGCCCTGGGAGGGTACTCAGTTTGCACTGCTACTGTCCGCAGCACACATCTGTTTATCCTGCACCTGGCCAGGCCAGGCATTGGTCACCAGGGAGGGGAGAAAGGGAAGAGCCTAGAATGTGGGAGCTGAGAGAGCCTGAGAGACTACCTGGTCACGCCATTTCTTTTTACTTAAGGAGAAACAGGTCTACGGAGGGCAAGGGGCTTGCATGAGGCCACACAGTAAAGCACTAAGGAGCTGATGCTCCATCCAGCTCTGTCTCTAACTTCCTGTTGCCTCTGAGATCAGAGGGCCCCAAGAAGCCAGAACACAGGAAGGGAGGGTACCTTGAGGGTGGGGCTGGAGAGCAAGAGGTGGCAAAGCTGAGGAGTACCCACTCTGCCACACTCTAGGCCTGGTGAGGGTGAAAGACACCAGAGGACACCAAGGGAGTGAATCCTGGGATATGCCAGGCTCTTCCTTAGAAGGCATCACCCTCTTCCTGCCTGACCAGGGTGGGGCATCTGGTCAGCTCTGCCTCCTAAATTTCATTAGGCAGGCCTGAAGGGATTTGTTTTCTATGGGGCCAAACATCCGGTTAGTCTACATCTTGGAGCCACTTATGCTGGTTCATGCTGAGTGAACAGGGCTTTCTCCATGTGAGCTCCTGAGCTTTGAGAATTGCCTAACAGAAATAACTCACAGGAAGCCAAGAAAATGTATCCATCAGCATCAATGCTTCCCTTCCAAATCCCTCAGCTCTGAGCACTCATGAAGTCCCAGATCCTTGGGGGAGAAATCATTCATGTCATCTATCTATCTATCTATCTATCTATCTATCTATCATATATCTATTTAGAGACTGAGTCTTGCTCTATTGCCCAGGCTATAGTGCAGTGGCATCAGACTAGTTCACAGCAAGCTCAAATTTCTGGGCTCAAAAGATCCTCCTGTCTTAGCCTCCCAAGTAGCTGGGACTATAGGTGCACATCATGCCTGGCTAATTTTTCTATTTTTAATAGAGACAGGGTCTCACTCTTGCTCAGGATGATCTCAAACTCCTGAGCTCAAGTGATCCACCCACTTGGCCTCCTGGTGTGTTGGAATTACAGGTGTGAGCCACTGCACCCAGCCTCTCTCAGGCCTCTAAATTTTGAGACTCCTGACCCCAGACTGAGCTCCTCCACCAGCTTCCACAGTCCTAGGGGCCTCAAGTCTTCAATATTCAATACTCAAGCCCCAGAGTATTTCCCCCTACCCTGCCCCTTTGCAAGGCCCTGGAATTCCCCCATGAGGCCCTAGAAAATTCTTTTCACTGACGTACCTGTAGTGGGCTAAGGCAGCGTTCAGGCCACTAGCAGAGATTGTTTCAAAACTGGGTCCAGAGGAGAACTCTTCTTCTCTGGAAATTATAAGGCAAGAAATGGGCAATGAATGGGCCCAGGGGATAGGCCGGGCCCAGGATATCTAACCAGATCCATTGAAGGTCACAGCTGCCACTACTCCATCCCCCAGACTCCATTTGACTTTCAGCCATACCTCCTGGTTCCATCTACCCAAGCTCTGTCCTGTCACTTATAAAGCACTGAAGTTCAGAGAAGGGTGGAATGTAGACACCAGTTATTTCCCACCCACCTTCGTTTTGCAGATAGGAGTGAAGAAACCTAGCTTCCTGTGCCTGACAACTACCCCAGCCCAGAACAGCAGCCTGTACCTCACACCCACAGTCTGGCCCTGGCTTGGGCCTAGTGTGCCTTCAGGAACCCCCCTCCCCATGATATTCTCAAGTGGTCCAGGGGCAGACTTGGCCTGAGCCAGTGTTCCCCTGGGAGAGTGAGCCCATGCCTGAAGCAGACACTAGGGGGTACTGTTGCTTTGTGGCCCTTCAAGTTGTCCAGCTTTCCGCTGGGCTGGGGAATGTCATCCAACATCCCCTGCCCAGCACTCTGACCACCCAAGAACCTGTCACTTTTTGTTTCAGAAAGCACCCCCC
>NW_003852504.1:1473196-1474198 GCF_000181295.1 Otolemur garnettii | reverse complement strand
CCCCCTGCCTGCCCTCACCCTCCCTGCTAGGAGATAATCAACCAGAAAGGATCTTCACCCTCGGAACTTGTTCACCATCTCTGCCCCTGAGAACTCGTTCACTGTGCCTTTGGGCACATTCTTCTCTAGCCAGACCAAGTACCGGATCACGGCTATAGCGTCCCGCACCTGGAGTGGAGAAAGCAGAGAAGTGGGCTGAGGTATGGTCGCAGCCCCAGTCTCCGGGATGAAGATCAGATGGTCGCTCTGGAATCTAGAGCTTTAAAAACACTCCAGTGGGATGGGCAAGTTCACACCTAATGGGTACAATGCACAGTATCTGGCTTATGGGTACAGAACAATGGATGTAACTGAAACATTTGTATCCTGGTAATATTCTGAGATTTTAAAAAAGAGGAAAAAAAACCCATTTGGTATCTGATATCAAAGGAGTCATTAGTGTCCATATATGATCATGGCATGCTCCTGTTTTTAAAGAGTAGTAGTTCTCAAACTTCCCAATACCTCAACCCTTTAATACAGTTCCTGTGGGTCGTGACCCACAGGTTGAGAACCTCTGTGAGATACTTACAGAAGAGTTGATGGCAGAAATGATATACTGCCTGGGATTTGCTTTAAAATAATCCAGCAACAGAGGGTTGGGGGAGGTGGAGGTAATGAATGTGGAGTTGTAGATTAAACAAGATTGCCCATGAGTTGATGACTATTAAAAATGGTTGACAGGGACACAGGAGGTCATTATACTATTTTCTCTACCTTTGTGTATGTTTAAAATTTTCCACAAGAAAAAAAGTTTTTCTTTTTTAAATGAGGCAGTTTAACCCACGTTTAACAAGAATATCCCCCACCAATGAGGAAATCATTACGGCCAACACTTATCTGACACTTAGAATGTACCAGGTATTGCTGGAAATACACACACACACACACATCCTTACAACCTAGGCTATAGGATTACTGGTGTGATCCTCATTTTACAGATGAGGTAACTGAGGCTAAGAG
>NW_003852504.1:1447531-1472933 GCF_000181295.1 Otolemur garnettii | reverse complement strand
AAAAAAAAAAAAGAAAAAGAGGTTTGGCATCCATACCTCAGTGGTTAGGGCACCAGTCACCTACACCAGGGGTAGTGGGTTCAAACCCAGCCTGAGCCTGCTAAACAAACCACCACCACCACCAACAAAATAGCTGGGCATTGTGGTGGGCGCCTATAGTCCCAGCTACTTGGGAGGCTGAGGTAAGAGGATCTCTTGAGCTCAAGAGTTTGAGGTTGCTGTGAGCTATGATGCTATGATACTCTACAGAGGGCGATAAAGTGAGACTGTCTCAAAAAGAGAGAGAGAGATGAAGTGACTTGCTCAAGGTCACCTAGCTAGGAAGTGAGTGGAGCTGGGATTTGAACTTAAGACACTTTAGCTTAGGGGCCCACACTCCTAACCACTGTAGTATACTGGGAGAGAGGGGTAAAGCGCAGGTGTCTGCTTCTTTGCTTCATTGAGGGTCTTCTTCAGACTGCTTTGGAAAGCTTTTCCTTTCTAACTCATCAGATCAGGAGCTCCCACAGGCCACATTTGCCTGGATGTGGACTTACGTGGCTGGCCTTGAGGAGGGCCTGCTCCTTGCTGTTCTTCACCGCCTTGGTTGTCATCACTGGAGAGTAGGTGTCTGTCACGAGTTTCTCCTGTTGGGGACAGAGAGTAGGAGGAGGCAAGGAGGGGTCTGGGAGCACCCTCCAGGGCACAGTGGTGTTTTCAAAGGACTGACAGGAAGCCCCAGCTGAGGTGAGACTCACCACCCTATTGTGGTGCTGCCCTCTCCTCTGTGTGCCTTCCGGCTAGCAGGTCTTTCCTAGTCTTCCATGTACTACTTATCCTCCCTTCCTCCAGGAGGCCTCCTTGATTACTACTGCCCTGCTTGGCAGCTCATTCCCTGCCTCTGGATGCCATCAGTGCTCTGGGAGCCATCAGAGTCTGGCTTTCATTAATCGATGGGCCGGTCTGACAGTGCAAGTTTCCGATACACATCATAATAGCTACCATTTTTTGAGTGCCAGCTGTGTGTCAGCCCACTGGGCTTTATGTGCATTGTCTCCTTTAAATATCTACAGAGCAACTCCAATGAGTTTGGGACTTACTGCTGTTTTACAGGTGAGGAAACAGGTCTAGATTGGCTAAGTCACTTGTCCAAGGCCATTGCACAGCCATTTAGGGGCAGAGCTAGGATTCAATGTCAGGGCTGGCTGACTCTGAGGCCTCTGTTAAGCCAGGCCTGTACTCCTTCTAGCCTCCTCAACAATTTTATAAGCTCTCTGTGGACAGATATACCTGTTTCCTCTTCATTCATCTACTCCCACTGGGGCCTAAAAGGAAAGTCACTGTACAATTGTTGACTGATCAGGTGACTGAATGGCTGAGGGCCTTCGGACCTGAGTTTTGGTTGAGATTTATCTGGCCTGGAGGAGGTTTTGTGTCTGGCATGGGCTGAGGCCCTGCAAACCCACCTTCGGTATCACTTCATAGAGCCCATATGTGGTATAGCTGGTCCCGATCCAGATCCTCACATCTCCTGAGGCATAGGTCTGGATGCTGTCACGAACTTGGCTGTAATCCTCAAGTTGCACACACATGGGGCCTGTGCAGCTGGAGTTCAGGTACCTCAGGGTCTCGGAGCTAAAACGACTCTTGTTTACAAATAACCTAGGTGGGGAGGGAAGACCAGGAGGGCCTAAGGATCTGTTTAGAGCAACAGAAAGGAGTAGAGACAGACAGTCTCTTTGCTCCTGGGGGTAAAAAGATGCCAGCACCAGGCGGCCAAGCAGACAGATTTGGGATTCAATGGGAACAGAGGTCAAGGGGTCAGGAAAAGCTAACAGGTCCTACAAGGGCAGACACCAAACCCATGGGGAGCCCCAAGACTATATGTTACGGCAGGGTTGGTGGTGGGGCAGCGAGAGGGTGGAATTTGGTAGAAGTTCATGACAGCAAGCCAAGGAGGAGCTGTACCTGATGGAGGAGTCTGTGAGCAGTGTGTAGGAATAGAAGAAGGGGTTATAGGGGATGTCATTGCTGCGAAGGTTGAAGAGCCCTGGGAAGAGAATTGATGGGGACTATCTGAGGCTGTTTTGCAAGGAACAAGCATTTCTGACATCCTTGCCTCGCTGTTTGACCCCAAGAGATTGTGAGCAGTGCAATCATGCAGGGGTAGAGCATCATCTAGCTCTGCATGTTTCTCAGTCTTTGGGGGGATCTTTGAGATGCCAGTGAGAGCTATGGACCCTACTCCCCCCCTAAAAATGCACACACTTTCGTGGGTTCCCAGAATATCTAGGCTCGCCATACGGATTATGCAAGAAGCCTGGAGCCATGCTGGGACAAAGTAGAGTCACACTAGTTGCTAAAGCTGAGCGTGGGAGTGCCCTGGGATAGTGGCCAGGTTGCTGGAAGGTGTTTGCTGGTCCTCATCTCCTTAATGAGATAGGGACACTTTGCCAGTGTGGTTAGTCCATTCCTCCTATGGCCTGTGGACTGGCCCCAGCTTGCTCATGGCTCCCTGGTCTCCTTCTGTAGACAAGAGCTTCTGTCCCCTTATCCTTCCTATAGGCTGTGGCCATGGAGCTCTCAGGAACTGGAAGGTTCATAGTGGTTTGGGGGAGAGCTCTGTGTTGCAGGGCCCAGGAGGCTTGAGGTGTTGAGGAGACCCAGTTGCCCACCCATTTCTGCAAATCCACACTCACAGGCTGTCTCATCAAGTGCTGACAGGAGAACAGCAGTCGGGGCCTTGAGATGGTTCTGCATCTGGCTTCGGATGTTGGATACCTTCTCCTGCCAAGTGTTCCCTAGAAGCGAAGGAGACAGAAGAAAGCATAAGTGACACACCTTGCCTTTGGTACTTAGGTCCTGGAAGGGCTCTCCTAGGGTAACAGTTTTCTGTTAGGAAAAGAAATCAGTAGAACCTTTTCTTTAAACAAACTCTTACTTGTGTAGTCATTAATTTCATGGGCTCTGGACTCAGACGGGGCCCAAATCTTTACTTTGACATTAGTAGCTGGGTGACCTTGGGTAAATTACTTAACCCCTCTGTGTCTCACTTTGTGCATCTGTAAAATGGGAATGGAGTATAATAGTATCTACCTCAACAGGATTGTTGTGAAGATCAAACAAATATTTAATATTTGTAAAGTACGCCAAGTGGCGTCTTGGTAAATTGTTAAGTTTTGTATAACTTTCTGATAGATAACTAAGCATGCAAAGCAGAGATCAGGAGAGTAGCCCTAGTTGAAGGGCAAAGGGATGGGGCTGGGGCCATGTTCAAGCCTCTCCCCTGTAGTAATCTCAGTACTTACTAAGCCATGGGTACTAGGCTAAGCACTTCATGAACATTGTTTTAATTCTTACTTGCTCCATTCTACAGATTAAGGAAACTATGGCTTTAGAGACAGGTAAAGTGACTTGTCTAGGGTTTCATAGATATAAGGGGTGGAGCTGGGTTTGAAACCAGGTCTGTCTGACTGCATGGCCCACACTCTTAATGCACACTGGCACTGCCCTGTTTTGCTAACATTGTCAGTCTCCCAGCCTGTCATTTCTAGGATGCTTGTATCCGGTTCCAGGACTTTAGCTTTCATCTTCTATCTCTGCCCTCTGCAAGTCATATAAAGAGACCGCTCCTGGGCAAGGCTAGGAATTTGCTGGAAGAAGGCCACAAGCATTAAGGGTCCTACTTGGGTCCAGATATGAATATAAATAATGCCATTAGAAAACTTTATATAAGCAAGTGAACCTATCCAATGTGAAGCAAAGCTTTGGGTATGATGCATTTTTAAGGTTTATTTTCTTGTGGTAAAATACACATAAGATAAAATATATCACTTTAACCTTTTTAAAGTGTACAATTCAGTGGTTTTAAGTACATTGACAAAGTTGTGCAACCATCACCGCTATCTAATTCTAGAACATTTTCATCATCCCAAAAGGAAACCCTGTACCCATTAAGGAGTCACTCCCATTTCCCCCTCCCCCCAGCCCTAGGAAATCACTAGTCTCTGTGGATCTGCCAAGGCTGGATATTTCATATAAATGGAATTGTACACTACGTGGACCGCCCTCATTGGCTTCTTTTACTTGGAATTATGTTTTCTTTTTCTTTTCTTTCTTTCTTTTTTTTTTTTTTTTGAGACAGAGTTTCACTATGTCGCCCTTGATAGAGTGCCGTGGCCTCACAGCTCAGCAACCTCAAACTCTTGGGATTAAGCGATTCTCTTGCCTCAGCCTGCCAAGTAGCTGGGGACTACAGGTACTTGCCACATTGCCTGGCTCTTTTTTATTGCAGTTGTCATTGTTGTTTAGCTGGCCCAGATTGGGTTTGAACCACCACCCTTGGTGTTTGTGGCTGGTACCGAAACCACTGTGCTACGGGCACCACGTCTGGAATTGTGTTTTCAAGGTTCATGAATATGAAAAACTTTTGAGGAAACAAATGAAACCAAATGTAGATGGTCTGATGCATGCAGGTATCTTTGAGTAGCTAACTGTTCATGCTCTGTCCTTTGCACTCCTCCCTCCCCCTTTAAAACCTACAAGTGGCTGGGGAGGAAATCTCCCTCATCTCTACAAGCTTACTGAAGCTGAACTCTGATCTTGGGCTTCCAAGTCCAAACTCCAGATGGCTTTTTCTTGAAGACTAGCGGCTTCTGATGACTTGGCATCCCCTCACTTATGGGAAGTGACAAAACCCATGCATTGTCTCCCAATCCCAGGAAGGATTTTCTCTTTTATTGTCTCCCTGTCCTGGCATAACTATGACCTTCTTTGTCTGAATGAGTTTTATTTATGATTTAACAATCTTGGATAGAAAGTTTCTTTAAAAATGGTGTCAAAATGCAGAAAGAAAATGACACGAAGGCTATGTTAACCAGTTTGATGGAAGTGTTTCGGATTGTGTGTGAAAACCCCACACCGTACCCCAGAAGTGCATTTAGTGCATTAATGTACATAGTTACCATTCAATTAAAAAAAAAAAAGAAAAGAAAAGATGCAGAAAGAATGATTCTGCAAGTTATTTCAGAACAGATAAGGACAACTGAACACAATTTTCACTTGTTTCACCATAGCTGCTATTTTGAAATTTCCCTCCTGTTTTTTTGATTCCTTTCCAAACAAGAAATGTGTGTGCACTCGCATATGGAAAGGGACTTCTTGGATTGTCCAATGGCCCTAGGAATCCAGCTACTGGCTCATTCAGAATTTCTGGGGGGATGAGGTAGTTAATAGCCAAGACACTGATTCATAATCAGTTGCCTAGTCCTGATCAGGATTTCAGTTGTGACTTACAAAAATCATATGGCATACTGTCCTTTGATGACATATTTAGAAGGTGTCAATAAGGTTAAGGTTATTGATGTCAGATTTTTCTGGATCAGTTAACTTTCCTTTGTGGTCTAGCACAACCTGAGCTCTAGGCTGGGTGTAGTGCCTCACGCCTATAATCCTACCACTCTGAGAGGTTAGGCAGGAGGATTTCTTGAGGTCAGGAGTTTGAAACCAACCTGAGCCAAACAAAGCAAGATCATGTCTCTATTAAAAATGGAAAAATTGGCTGGGCACTATGGCAGGTACCTGTAGTCCCAGCTACTTGGAAGGCTGAGGCAGGAGGATTGCTTAAACTCAGGAGTCTGAAGTTGCTATGAGCTAGCCTGATAGCACTCTAGCCTGTGCAATGGAGTGAGACTCTGTCTCTAAAACAAACAAAACCTGATCTCTAATCTGTGCCATAGGCTGACCTCAAACTTAGTTATTTCCTTTTTCCCAGGCCCACCTGACCCCAGCCATCTCACTAAATTCCTCATCACAGGGTACCCAGAAGTTTAAGTGATTCAGTATAAACCAGTCTCCACTACTAGATAAGACACTCACAGCAGGTTCTTTTTCCTTTGAAAAGGGCATTTTTTCCCCATCTTTCTCTGGCTCCCTTTTTGCCCCTTCTCCTGTTCCATCTTGCGTCTAACTCTAACACTCATTAATCCAGCATTTTCTAATTATGGTCTGAGGACCTTTGGACTCAGATTCCTGGTGGGAGGGGGCCTAGAAATATGCACACAGTTTAAACAAGCATCCACGGTACCTCGGTTAGGTATGCAAGCCATTGATCGCTTTGATACCACTGATGATGAATTT
Source organism: Otolemur garnettii (assembly GCF_000181295.1). Classification (NCBI taxonomy): domain Eukaryota; kingdom Metazoa; phylum Chordata; class Mammalia; order Primates; family Galagidae; genus Otolemur; species Otolemur garnettii. The sequence goes on along the minus strand of NW_003852504.1, from coordinate 1,466,816 downwards.
TTCAGCCTAAAGAGCAGCAGCCAGACCTGTGTTGCTGCAAGTTAGGAAAGAGAACTGGCTTGTGGAATCACCTGTGAACGCCTCCTGCAGGGCATAAATGGGCTGGCTTGGAAACAGGGGCCTCTCTGACCCCCACACCAGGTCCACAAGGTTGACCGTGATGGACACCAGCTGTCTGTTAGAGCCTTGGAGGGCCAGGTCATAACTTTTCCAGGAGTCTGCAGAGACAGGAAGGAGTCACTAGTTCCCTGCCCATTTATACCTCAGGAAAAAATTGAGATTTAAGTGAAATACTGATTCCCTCTGCCTCCCATTCCTCCTGGCAACTCAGCCGCACTGAGCCTGCCCAGCATCCCAGCCCTCCTAGAAAGTATACCCCATGCCAGGTTGTACCCCTCAGAACTGCCCTGAGCCCCCACCCCAATGCTGGCCACCACTAATAGGCTTAGCTTGTCTTTTTCAGTGCCAATGGCTGTGATTGGTCTTTCTTTCCAGTACTAACCATTTTAACAGGGCTTCAATATCACAGTCCAGAGAAATGATGGTGTTCAGGCCATTGGACAGGCTGGCAAAGAAGCCAGTTCTTTTAGTACACATTCATGAGGACTCTGTCTTTAGGGGTGTGGGCTGGCCAGCTATCTGGGGCTCTGGAGCTCAGGGAACTATATTCTCAGGGGTGATTTTTTTACTCAGAAGCCCTCTCAGCTCCTCTGACTCTTCTAAGCCACTTTCCAGAAGAGGGCAACCAACTGATTCTAGCACCATAATTAGTAGACTTTCAGAGCACAGAGGAGGGTTTGGGGTTATTCATCTACTAGATTTTAATGATGCTCTATGTCTTCTCGGTTCGGTTTCTGCACTCATAAATTTAAAAATATTTGTACTCGTTCTTTTAAATATATTTTAATTACACAATCCATAAATACATTCTTGTTGCAAAACATTCTGCAACCACAACTTTAAATACTCTGTCTTTATCGTCCTACCACCCCTTTTTCCAAGGTCCATTTCTTTACATGGACAAATCCAGGGACGGAGGGAAGAACATACCGATAGACAAGAGGAAGGGGTCAAAGCCCACACGTCCTCCAGCAGGAATCTCAGTGAGGAGCCAAATAACAATGGGATTGGTGCCAACTAAGAGAAAGACAGGAAAGAACACAGAGATCACCTCTAGAGCCAGCCTCTTAGGCTCTCCAGCCAGGGCTCTGACCATGTGTATTCTCCTTGATATCAGCCTCTAAGGTCAGGGATGGCCTCAAATTTCCCAAGCTTCCTGGAGGGGCCCAGCAGGGCCTTTGCATACACCCCCTCACCTACACCTTCCTGAATCTAGTCTGGGTTCCAGGGCTTGGGGAACAAATCTGTGTGGCCCTTCTACCTTCCTTATGGAGTTCCCAGTTGCAGTCCATCTGCCGCTCAGCCTGAGTCCAGTAGCGACTGTCGGTCCAGAGAGCTGCTTTCCCCATGGTCACCACTGCGGTTCCTGAGGCAGAACAGAGAAACTTGGAGGTGAGGGTGAAAGTGAGAAATACAGCCTTAACTGGTGGATGGGCAGTATAGTGCCAGTTTTGACAGTGTCACAAGGGGTCTCTGGAAAGGGTTTCTCTCCTCCATGGGAAAGAAGTAAGGCAGAAGATGTTAAAAAGAGCCTTGAGGGGAAGCTGGCAGAAAGAGCATTCTGAATCAGGCAGCTCTGCTTTGTGTTGAGGGCCTCTTGAGGGGGCTATGAAGACTTTCAGCAGGAGAGGTGGGATCTGCTTTTGTTATTCTGAAAGAGCCAATGTTGCATGCATGTGCTCTCAGGAAAGATGGGACTCAGTGTCAAGATCTGGTGGCTGATAGGGATGCTAACTCAAAGGCTTAGCTGAGGATTGGTGGGGACAAAAAAACCACCGACTTTGTAGAAGGGCCTGTGATGGGCAACTCACAGCAGTTTCAAGCCCAAGGAGAAACGTTTGAAGATCAGTGAGGGAAGCATGGATTTTATTCAAGGTGTCAAGAATAGGATGGGAGGTGCCCTCAGCAACTGTGACATTGTCAAGGTCCTCTATGTCTTGTATTTCACTGGTCATGCAAGTAATGTTGTCCATAAAAGGACCAGCAAAGTAAAATTTTGTGCCCAAATGAGCCATCACGTGATGGGCATCAGAGGGCCCTTTTAGTGGCTAGATGTGGAAGTAGCAACTATCTCAGAAATGGCGCCCAAGGATTGCTGGGCTGGGCCTGGCTGTGGCATTGGCAATGAGCATGGGAAGGAAGCCAGGGGCATCATTTGTCTTCTGCACAGAAATGTGGCCAGTGGGCTACAGGATGTTTGGCCTGATGGTTTTGAGATGGTGCAAGAGAAGCAGAGAGAGAGAGAGTAGAAGGGGCCTTTGGACTGTAGGTTCTGGGGTCCTGGCTGCTGAGGAACTCTCCATGCCAGGTCCTCTGTGACCACCTCTGGGCATACCAACAGAAGTGATAGGGCTGGGTAATTGATGGCTGTCACCTGCAGACCCAGTAAAGCCTGTAATCCAGTCACGTCTCTTGTCAGGTGTGCCAAGGTACTCGTTCTAGGAAATAAACACCATCATTAGCCTTTTTGTGGAGTCAGACCCTGCATAAAAGAACTCCAACCACATCCCAGTTCTTTCTGTCAGTCAGCTCCAGCCAGTCCTACAAGACCAAACACACTGGGCGCCATTTCCCAGAAGCCCTCTGTAACTCTCCCACCCCAGCCCTCAGTGTCTTCCCTTACTTTGAACAACTATATTTCTTGGAGTCCAGACTCCACTGTCTAGCACTGGACTCAGTGGTACATTGGGCTTTTCTGAAAAGCAGTCATGTCACCCCAACCAGAATGCAAATTCCATGCAGTCTAGGATTCTGTCTGTTGGTTCCTTTGGGTTCTCCTTTTCACTCCCCCTCCACAGTCTAGTACAGTATGCGGGGTACATCGTACATAACTTCTGCAGAGGGCTTTACACGCTGTTGTATTTTGATCCTATAATTCTTAGAGACAAATCTCATTATTCCCATTTTGCAGAAGAGAAGGTTAAAACTCTGAGAAGTTCAGATACTTACCTAAGGATCTTAGCCCTTACCAGCAGGAATTTGAAAGTTCAAGCAAGTTCATTGATACTGAAAATGCCTTCTCTTCCCACTGGGCTAGTGTTGGAAAGGAGGATGGGGAGAGGGGGTGGGTGGAGGTAGAGCCAATGATGGGAAAGTATGTGATGGTAGACAGAGGAGCTGCTTTGGGAAAAGCACTTCTTGTTCAGACCATCTTATTTCCTGTTTGCCCTCCCCCCATAACCTATACCCCATACTAGCATAGTCCAAGACTCTGGATCATTCCACTGCTCTATTCTACAAGTCATGGGGAGGACTGGGCTGGAAAGGAGCATGGAGTTCTTCCAACCTCCTAGGACAGGGATGTTCTAAACATTCATTCTGGAGCTGCCATCTAGGAATTGATCAAAATTGATTCCGAGGTTGTTGATATTTTCATTCTTTGAGGTCAAGGACATTTGGCAATGTCCCACCTCCTATGTAAAGGGATACATTTTTTCAGTTGCCCCCAAACTACTGTACCCAAGCTCTCCACTTCCTTTCTTTTGCCTGTTAAATTTTTTTCTCTGAAAAACAAAACGAAACAAAAATCCCTTTTCTGCCTTCATTTTCTGAGTCTTAACAGCTCCTGACTGTGGTCTGTGTTCACAGGCCCACCCATGGTCGGGGGAGGCGGGCCATCCCTTACTTACCATGTGGGCATCTGTGTCTGGGATGATGTAGGCAGAGAGATTCTGGGTCTGCAACTGCTGGCGGAGGGCTGTGAGCCGCACTGTGGTATTGACCACAGTGACTGGAAGGTACTGACAGATGACAGGAAGACACCAAGACACACACAAACAGATACACACATTGCTTAGAGAAAATGACACCTGGGCCTCCAGCCTCAGAGGAGCCACCAGCCTCTCCTGAGGCAGGGTGTGGGGGTAATTAGGCTGGCTTGGCCTGGGAAGGGATGGAGCAACAAGTGATGTTAGGGGTTCATCTAGATTAAGGTGCCTAAGCTGAGTGGAGATAGAGGTGTGGAAGAGCTTGGAGAAGGACCCTTTGTGACAGTAATGAGGCCTGAGCTCCAGCCCTGGGCCACAGGAATGGTCCCTCTGCAGATACATTGTAGTAGAGTTGCCAGATTTAGCAGCTAAAAACACAGTATGCCCACCCAGTTACATTTGAATTTCAAATGAACAATGAATAATGCCCTAATATAAGTATATCCCATGCACTATTTGGGACATACTTATAACAAAATATTATTTGTTATTTGAAATTCAGATGTAACGAGTGTCCTGTATTTGATCTGGCAACCCTACCTTGGGGGCTTTTACAGGTTGCCACCCACGGTCCCAGATGGCAAAAGAGAGGGAATGACTATCCCCAGCAGTTTGAGACTTTGCCCAGAAAGATCCTCTCCAAGCCAGACATTTCTTTAAAGCCTGTTTTATGTTTAAAATGAAAAGCATGTTTTTGTTTGTTTTGCTTTGCCTTCTACTCAACGATATATCCATTTGTTTTAATATAAAAGTCATGTGTTTTGCCCACCCGCCTGCCTGGCCCATAAAGTTGACACGGCTAACAGAAACTGTGTTTGCCCTGTGGCTCAGGGTACTGCTGGCACGACAGGCCCTGCTTGGCCCATCTCTGGTTGTGCAAAGAACCAGCCTGGTCTCTACCTAGGAGCTTGTTACCTGATTCCTTCTGGCTCCAACCTACCGGTCTGAACCTACTGGTGTGAACCCTGGGCCTCCCCCTCTTGCCCGTCCCTGTGCTCTTCTGGCCCTGTCTTTTTCCCTCCTCTCTCCTGCACACTCTCTTTGCTGTTACCATTGTCTTTTCTTTCCTCCCATCCTCCTCCTGCCTCTGCCTAGCCTCCCCCAAAAGCCAGCTAGGGGGCTCTCACCCTCCTCTCTCTTCCCTCCTCCCTTGTCCCTCCTCCCTCTTCCCTCCAGCTGTCCAGGCCCAGGAGGGGCAGAAGCAAATCACAGAAGCAAATAATGTGCTGTGGGAATGAGTGGTCAGGAAGGGAGGGCACCGAGGGCGGAGGGATGGGGGAAGGAGGCAGGAAGGGGGGAGGTGTTAGACACCTGAGAGGATGTTGCCCACCCTAATAGAAGTTAATAAGAAATAGGAACCCCTGAGTCCAGAAATTAGGAGAAAGCCTGGTGAAGGGAGAGGCCAGCAAATGAGTCAATGGGGGATGGAGAGGATGAGGGGGCAGGGCGGGAGCAGGACCTCACCGGGGGGCTGATGGAACAGTTTCTCACATCCTCTTCTCCAAGGTCTGCTGGCTTTGGGTGGCCCCAGGCACAAGCTAGAAGCCAGGAGAAAAGTCTGTGATCATTTAGAGACCAGATAGTTCTTAGAGAGTGCAGGGACATCTTCCCTCAGCTTTCCTCCTCCACTCCGCAGGGCCTCCATCCTTTGAAACACTCAGTGCTGGCCAATTCCACTTGAGGATAAAAATAATCACATTTCATAGGAAATCAGGCTGAATTGGATGTCACCCTGGGTCACAATCAAAGAAATTTGTTTCATAGACAAATGATTGCCACTTTTGGATGGTTTTAGTGCTCATTAAATCAAGTTTTTTGTCTAATCTAATTGGGTCCTTTCAGGGTCTGCTGAAGTGGAAAAGTTGTGTGTAAATTAAATTTTTGTAACCAAATTTTCTTTGAATGCTCTAGAGGATCTCATTAAATAGTCACTCCCACTTTAGTTTTAGTCTCCTAGAAATATAACTTTAGGTTTACTTAAATCCAAAGCCTACTCGTACCATTTCTTACCATCTAAATCTCTATCATTCCAGTCTCATTTTCAATAGTACATAAGACAGAGCTCTCAGTCTGACATCATCACCTGGCAGAAAAAGGTAGATTGCTTAGCATTTAATGAACTCAGCAATTGATCTATAGAATCTCATTTGATACTGGCAACAGCCCTATGAGGCGAGTATTATTGTTCACTTCCTGCAGAGGGGGAAGCCAAGGCCCAGACAGGTTCGGTAACTTGCCCAAATCTTGCCACCATAAGTCAATAGTAAAGAGGGGTTTGAACCCAGGCCATTTTAATACAAAAGAGCGGGATGTCCTTTCTGTACTCCCATCCTTCCTAGCATGGGAGGTGGGCCTGGAAAGGGTGGTGGCCATAGAAGAAACAGAGTATATAACACCTAGTTTCCAATTTGGGCTCTGCCCCAAATCTGGTGTGACTCAAGGACAGCTACTCAATATTTATTCAGCAAGCATTTATTTTTTGTTAAAATTTTTATTGTTTTGCCATTCTTTTCTTTTTTCCTTTTTTTTTTTTGAGACAAAGTCTTACTCTGTTGCTCTTGGTGAGAGTGCTGTGGCATCATAGCTCACAACAACGTCAAACTCTTGGGCTCAAGCTATCCTGCCTCAGCCTCTCGAGAAGCTGGGACTATAGGTGCCCACCACAATGCCCAGCTAGTTTTTCTATTTTTAATAGAGATATGGTCTTGCTCTTGCTCAGACTGGTCTCTAACTCCTGAACTCAAGCAATCCACCCACCTTGGCTTCCTAGAATGCTAGGATTACAGCCATGAGCCATTGTGCCAGCTGGAGCAAACATTTCCTAAGTGCATACGTACTATGTGCCAGGTACTGAGCTAGGTCCTCCAGGTTCTAAGCCTCTGGATAAGAGAGATTGGATCATATGAAGTCCCTTCCCTGACAGTTCAGTGGTCTCTGATACTCCTGGCCTCTGACACCCCTGCCTTTTAGGGGGGATTTCCCTAGAGAGAAATGGGGGCCTGAGTCTGGGGAAGATAATACACTTTAACTTTCTGAGTGGGTTGAACCACAGATGGAAGGAGGGTGGCTGGGGTCTAACACCATGAATGCTTGGCTTTGTCTTGGTCTCATAAACTTAAGGAGCAGATGTGACCCGTATTGTTCATTTAAGAAAATGAATATACGTTTCCATAGGAATGGATCTTTGGCAAAATGGTGGCACTAAGATGTCCACATAAGAAGCAGGACATAGTCAACTCATGTCCTTCTGGACACTAAGATCTGCACAGGGCCTGGCACTGGGGTGGTGCTCAGAAAGTGAGCACTGAGTGATTGAGCAGGGTCCTGCTGACAGCAAATAGAAGGGAGGCTGGGATGGAGGCACGGAGCTGGGCACCTAGTTGAGGACAAATGGGGCACTATAGGGGTGAAAGACTCCTTCACTGATCAAATTTTAATTAGATTCCCCCTAACTCTCGTCTCCATCTTGACCTTGGCCTTCTGCATCTGTCCTGCCCTTGCTGGGTCTGCAGTGGCAGAATCTTGCTAAGTCAGTTCAGAGAACCCCCTGTCCTTGATATCTGGTCATGCTGGCCTGCTTTCAGCAAGAATCCTATTAAGTTGGTTTAGCCAGAATCCCCCTTGCCCTTCTTGTCTCCTCTTAGTAATTTTCTGCTCACTAACCCATTCATTCTGCTCACTGGGTATAAATCCCCAGAGATCTTTGCTGCCTGTGGAGTTGTCCCCCACACCTCTCTCCTATTATAATGCCCTATTGGAGTAGTCTTGAATAAAGTTCTCTGTATCATTTTAACAAGTGCTATAATACTTTTTTCTTTAACAGCAGGAAATGGAAAGCTGTCAAACCAAACTCAACCCAAGTGGCAAAGGTCCCAAAGACTGGCCCTGAAGTTTATCCTTTCCAAGACAGACAGGGAGACCAAGAAAACAGACACCTAGCCCCCAGCCCTACTCCAACCCTTTCTGAGCCCAGAGGGGAGGCAGATGGGCTCTCCAGGACAGGCCCGGATGCACATACCACAGAGGAGGACCAGCCAGGGACAGCAGCCCCAGTGAGCCCGGGCCATGGGGTCTCCAGATGCCAGTGCTGGGAGGATGAAGGGATTGGGGAGAGAGGGAAGGCTGTCTCCCTGGCCTCTTCCTCTAGGCTTTTCCTGTGTAGGAGCAGGCAGAGGGAGGGAGTTGGTGATGAGAAGGAGATGTCCAGCCCCTCTGGTGTTTTGTTTCTGAGAGCTCTGTGAGCCAGTATGGGCCGAGCCTTGAACTGCCCCAGGGAAGACTGTGCAAGGCTCCTAGTCTTCTAGATAGGGTGTGAGCCCGCCCCGGGCAGAGTCCAAAGATCCCTGAGACAGAGGCATAACAGCTGGGCTCAATCAGCCTGTTTTTCCCAGCTTCCCCTTCAGCTGTCCAGCCCTAGCCATTTACAAATTCTGACCCCCTCTTCCCAGCAAGCTGTTTCCCATTAGCTCCCCCATCCTAGGCTCTGGCTATAGCTCTGCTTTTGCTTTGGGCTGGATACTTGCACCCCTTCCCTCCTTCTCGGAGGTAGCCTGTCTCAGAAAAAGCCAGCACCCGCTCTTTCTCTGTATGCCTGGGAAGCCCCTCCATATCCCTTGGGGAAGTTGGTTGCAGCTGGAGAGTTACTTTCTTGAGCTGAGGTGAATCCCTTCGGGAGAGTCCGTACTGTAAAAATGCCAACAGCTTTTCCCTTGGGATCCTGGGAGTCTCATTGAACGGTACACTCTACACTCTGGGAAACCCGAGTTATTAGGGCCATTCACACACAGAACAGATGGAAGATCCAAAGATGCCCCTATTTGGAAGGGTCAGGAGATGTTACTGAAAAGAGAAAAAGATTCAGAAAGGGGAGTTAGGGTGCTCTGAGAAGACGAATGCCTGGAAATGCCCTTCCTGCCACGGCTTCTAGTTTTGTTTACACTGCAGTTTGGGTCAGTGCTAAACAGCATGACCCCCTATGAGGGAAGTAAAGAAGCTGAAGCCAGCCTGTCTTCACACCTCACCACGTCAGAGGCAGCATGTGGCACCAGCACCGAGGCAGCTCCTAGTAAATGCTCTCTAGAACCCTAACTCTTTGGATTCAAGGAGGGCAATGTCCCAGAGAGGAATGTCTTTAAAAGACAAATGGAACCTGTAGACAGAGGTCCTCTCACATAGCCTGGAGGATCCCAGAGGCAAACTGCCCATTCCTTTGGATTTTGTTTTTAATGCATTTAAATTCTGTTTGTGTCCACAAAGTTGAAAGATAGCAACTTTTGCATGGGCGCAGTGGCTCACGCCTATAATCCCAGCACTCTGGGAGGCCGAGGTGGGTGGATTGCTTGAGCTCAGGGGTGCAAGATCAGCCTGAGCAAGGGCGAGACCACGTCTCTACTGAAAATAGAAAAACTAGCCAGGTGTGGTGGGCTCCTACAGGAGCTACTCAGGAGGCTGAGTCAAGAGAATTACTTGAGCCCAAGAGTTTGAGGTTGCTGTGAGCTATGACACATGGCACTCTACTGAGGGTGACAAAGTGAGACTCTGTCTCAAAAAAAAAAGAAAAGAAAGATAGCAGATTTCAATAATCCATTCAAGAATGAAAAAAATAGGTTGTTTTGAAGAGGAAAAGAAGACCTCCATGGGACTTCTTGAAGAGGTGGAGTCAGAATGAGTGAGAAGGCTCAGTGAACTCCATTGTCGGGAATAAAAGCAGAGGGCAGAAGCCCACAGCCTCAGAGGACAGCCAGAGACAAGGACTGCGAAGAGTCATTCTGTGACTGTTGAAGGTCCTGTTCTCTTTTTCCCTGTCTTCTTGCTCTCCCGTTTTCCAGAACTGGTGATGAAGTTACTCCCTGAGACCAGAGGCCTAGGAAGTGCCACCTCAAAGGTCCTCGCCTCCTCTGTGCACTGTATCAGCCACCCTGAAGGTCAAATAAGATTAGGTAGGGGAGGGCCTCTGAAGACAAGCCTAGGAACACATCGACTCAGGAGCCGGTCGGGCTGGGTTTCAATCCCAGCTCTGTCACTCACTAGCTGTGTGGTCCTGGGCAAGTGACTTCACATCATTCAATCAGTTTCCCTGCCTGTGATAGAGGTAATAATAATGCTAACTTCTTAGGGGTGTGATGAGGATTAAATGGGTTTAATGTTTGTGATGATCCCAGAACATTCCTCACGGAGAGTAAAGAATTAAATGCCATACAACTATTAGTTAACTCAAATATGTACTAGAACTAAAGCCAGTCTCATCTGTACCTTGTTCTTTCTGTCCCTGGCACTCAACACTGCTGAAATGGCAGTTAATGTTAAAGCAAAGATCAGCCAGGCTGAAGGGCCAGCCTCAGAAAAAAACAAACGGAATGGGATCCCTCCCCCATATTCTAGACTCTGCCCTGGGATGGTCCCCATGCAGTATTCAGCCCTCTGGTTTCATCCCCCAAGTCCCTCCCTTGCCCTTGGTGGCAAAGATGATTTCACCTGCCTTTGCCCTCAGATTCCACCTTATCTTGAAACCACTATCTTTATTCTCATCAGTTGAGACGGGAACTTGTTGGCAATAAACCTGAAGTGGAAAGAGATGACTCAGGATGGGGAAAGTTGAGTGGCCAAGAGTCCTTGCATCAGAGTTGTTTGGAGGACCTGTGAGACCCCAGAGTCTCACTGTGGTCTGCTCGGGCAGCTGACTTCTGCTCATTTGAGTTTTTGATCCAAAGCAAGCATAAAGGCCCAATTCTGAATTGGAGAAGTTGTTCCTCAGGATCCCTCCTGTCTATGCCTCTTTTTTTGTACTCTCATCCCACCCAGGCTTGACACTCTGACTCCCTACCTGGGTCTGCCCTCTCTGGGCACCAGTGCCTGCTCAGCTTTCATCAGAATGCACCCATCCAACATGCATGTTCTCCAGTCAGATGACAACTGCCACGAGCCCTGAATCACAGCCCAGATCATAATAACAACCCATTTCATGTGTGTAAATGAGAAAATACATATAAAGTTACAAGAATGCAAGGAGCTTTAGCCCCAGGGTCACAAGTGGCTTTGCTGTAAGAGCTTCTGAGAAGGTGGAACATGGAGAAAGGCCAGGACAAGGGAGGTGAGGGCCAGCAGTGGGGTGAACCTTGGCAGGAGAGGCACAGAGATGGCACTGCTCACAGGGAAGGCTAGTAGGCTGGAGGTAGATTAGTGGCGATGGTATAAAGAGTAGCCTGAGGGAGCACAAACAAGCAGCCTCATGGCCTGGAATAGCCCATGGCAATGAGAATGTCAGAGACCCAAGGGGGCTGTGAGTACTGCAAAGCGCCCCCTGAGGATGTCCCAAGATACTGAGGATGAAGGTGGGAAAGGAGACCTGAGATTTTGCAGTTCTGCAGGTGAGAAGGAGACTTGTGGACTAGTACATTTTACATCTAGGTGTTAATATGACCCCAGAGGCTGAGGGATTGGAGACCTTTGGCCTTGGGGACACAGTATGTGACCACCACTTCCAAAGCCCTTCATGCACTCCCATCAGGTTCCACCATCCCATGCAGGTGGGGGTCAGGCAAGATCCTCACTGGCAGGAGAGGAAACATGCTTTGTCAGGTCCAAGTTAATCTGGCCTGGCTGAGACTCAAATCTGTGTGTGGGGAATTTCAAAACCTGCACTCTTTCCACTGTGCCTCACCGACACCCCTATCTCATCCCGCTGCCCTTAGGATAAAATTCAATCTCATTAGCTCAATGGCCAAGGCCTTTCACTCTGGATACATCCCATTACCCAGATCTTCCTGTCCACATTCTCCCCATCCATTAAAGTCCAGCTCGAAAGTCACCTCATCCACCAAGTTCCAACCACCTCAAATTCATCCTTCCATCCCTGAGGGCTCCCATAACATTTTATTTGAGCTTCTATTTTCAAAGTCTCATACTGACCTTTTGCTTTATTGACTCCTTTCTTGGGCTACAAATCACTAAGGGCAAAATCCTGCTTTTATAAGTGCTTGTATCCATCAAAGCATCCAGGACACAGCCCAGCAGAAAGTGGGCTCAACACAAGCTTGTTGAGTTGATGTCAAACCCCAATAATGTGTGGCCCAGTCTCTCCACCCTTAACCTAAAGGGAATTCTCTGAATGGGGGGCAGATTTTCCAGTCCTAAGAAATCTGATGTGGTGCTGCTGGGTGCCTCTTCTTTCACAGGGGAGGGACAAGAGTTTGTTGCATGAAAGCTGATCTTTGGTGCTATGTGTCCCAGGACCTCTCTGTCCAGACATCCAGGCAGCAGGGAAGGGGCTGTCATCCCTCAGGGAGAAAGTTGGGTGTCCCTTTGCTATGGTTGGTGGATCTAGTGGCCAGCTCCTTTCCAGAAACTCTCTGTTGTCCACAGCTTCTCTTCCTCCTCATGGAAATCAATAGATGATTATGGTCTAGGACCTTTGTTATCAAAACTCACTGGGATTGGCTGGAGGCCCACATGGGCTAGTTAGCTTGGTTCACTTTTGTGGTTACAGACTGAGTGAGATCCAAAGCCCAGCCAGGTGTGTCACAAAACTGTGCTGCCTCCTCAGGGACCTTGCACTGAGGATGTGTGGGTGGCTAGGGCATCACTGGGGCTCACCAAGATTCCTTTGATTCTACTCAAGCCTCTGTTTGGTAGTCTTTGGGAGCTCTCCCAACCATTCGTCTTCTTCAGGAGACTGATCTCCTTACTTCTCAGCCATCTATGCCCCTTTCACCATTCCCAAGTACTCTTTTTTCCAGATGTCAATATAGTTCATTCCTGCACTTCATTCAGACATCTGTTCAAATGTTACCTCTGCAGAGAGGCCTTTCCTGATCTCATTGTTTAAATAGTGCCCCCATCATTCTTTATCCCTTATTCTGTTTTAGTTATTCTTCAGAGCATTTGCCTGACATTATTATTATTATTTTTTTGAGACAGAGTTTCACTCTGTTGCCCTAGGTACAGTGCTGTGGTGACATCATAGCTCACAACAACCACAATCTCTTAGGCTCAAGCAATCCTCTTGCAGCAGCCTCCCAAGTAGCTGGGACTACAGACAAACACTACCACACTTGGCTAGTTTGTCTATTTTTAGTACAGACAAGGTCTTGCTTTTGCTCAGGCTAGTCTTGAACTCCTGAGCTCAAGCTATCCACTCACCTCAGCCTCCCAGAGTGCTAAGATTATAGGTCTGAGCCACTATGCCTGGCCTACCTAACATTATACTACATATCTATTTATTTTTGTCCACTGCCCTATCCTAGGGCCTAGAATACTGCCTAGAGCTTAGTACTCATAAATATTTGTTGGATGTGAGCCCCAGGGCATTTGATCTATCTGCCTTCTCCATAGGAGAATATATCTCGATTCTATGGGTTGAGGTCACTCCAAATGCATGATATCCAACCTCAGACGGCCTCTTGATGCTTCTTGCCAATCATTTTTCTCGTTCGGAGTCAGCTTGCTCATTGCTCTTGTAGGTGATTCCAAACCTTTATGCTTGTTCTTAATTCCCTATCCTGCTTGGATTTTATAACCAGTAGACATATAGGTTGTTTCTGAATTTACATTATTATAAACAAGAGCAATGAAAATACAGGCACATGATGCAATGGTACATTTCAAAACTATTAAGAAATGAGTATAATTGTGATGGATGTGTTAGTTCAATGTAAGCATTTCACATTGTATATAGAAGCAGTACCCTAAACCCCATTAATGCATCAATGTACAAAGTTATGATTTAATAAAAAATAATTTTAAAAAAAGAAAATACATGCAGATGTGGAAGGATTTCTTTGGATGATCCATATCTAGAAGTAGAAATGTGTACTTTTTCATTTCAATAGATTTTCCAAATTGCCTGCCAAGAAAAGCTATACCACTTCACACTCCTACCAACAGGGTATGCAAACCTTACAGGCCAGGAGACAGCGGCATGACATATTCAAAGTGCTAAATAAAAAAAAAAAATCTTAATCCTGGAATATTATATCCTACAAAAATATCCTTCAAACAGGAAGGAGAAATGAGGGATTTTGTCAACACCACACCTGCCCTACAAGAAATGCTAAAGCAAGTCTTTCAATCTGAAAGAAAAGGACATTGAGGAACAACAAGAAATCACCTGAACGTATAAAACTTACTGGTAACAGCAAGTATACAAATATGGAATACCTTATCACTGTAATTGTGGTGTATAAACCATTCATAACTTTAATAAGAAGGCTAAGGTTTCTGCGGGCCTCCTGGCCCAGTGTGGACCATTGTGTGGGCTCCTCTTGCCTTTAGTGGGTGCAGCTTGTCCATGTAGGCAACAGTGCTTCTGAGTAGGGCAACCAGAGCCCTGTGAGTGCCATGGGGCCAGCTGCCATTAAGGAGACTCAGATATAGAAAGCAAACCATTGGTGATATCGAAGCAGAAAACTGAGGTGTTATGTGGGGTCCTCACCCAGGTGGTGTGCATAGCCTTCAGCAGTCACATCCTGGTGGTGGTGACCCAGTTTGGGAAGCTGGGTACTCTGGTCTGCCTGCAACCCAGCAACGTGGCCAGCGACTTCAGAAAACCAGTGCTCACAACAAAAGTCCTTCTTGGGCAGGATGAGCCTCTCATCCATGTCTTTGCAAAGAACTTAGCAGCGTTTGTGTCTCAAGAAGCAGGAAACAGAACGGTCCTGCTAGCCATGGCCATGAAGGACAAAAGCATGGAGGGCGTTAAAGCCTTGAAAGAGATGATCCGTGTTCGCCAAGTGTGGTGACCTGGAGTCAGCAGCCACAAGCTGTCCAGAAAGACCAATTGGAAACGCAGACATTCACTCGGTGACTCGAAGACACTCCTCCCATCATAGCAGAGGGAAGAACTTTATCTGGCTTTAGCATTTGAAGCCAGAAAAAATATTCATGTCTCAGGCAGATTTTTACTCTGATTGGTTAATTATATCTGTGTGTGGAGGGGAGAAGTGGAATGTGTCTTGTGAGTCATAAATGGTTCTCCCTGGGGGCCAGATAGTTGTTTATATTTGGTGTTTTTTTCTAAGTCATACTTATTTACAGCTGCCCAAAGCCGTGTGGTGGCTATTAAAAACACAGGCTGAGACCAAAAAAAAAAAAAAAAAAGCTAAAGCTAAAAGAAAATATCAAAAATAATAACTACAACAACTTTTTAAGAGCTAAATAGTATAAAAAGGTATTAATGGAAACAACAAAAAGTCAAAAAGTGAAGCAGGGATGGAGTTAAAGTGTAGAGTTCTTTTAGCTTTCTCTTTGCTTGTTTGTTTTTTTGTAAGCAGAGTTAAGCTATCATCTGTTTAAAACAATTTATTTTTTTTGCAAGCCTCCCAGTAAGCTTAAATCAAAAAAACCTACAATAGATGCACAAAAAATGAAAAATAAGTAGTTAAAACACACTACCAGAGAAAATCACTTTTATACAAAGAAGGGAAGGAAGAAAGAAAGAGAGGACCACAGCAATAACAAAAAAATCCAGAAATCAAATAACAACATGGCAGAAGTAAGTCCTTACCTGTCAATAATAACGTTGAATATAAATGGATTACATTCTCTAGTTAAAAAACAGGGTGGCTGATTGAATTAAAAAAAAAAAAAAGAACCAGGACCCAACTATATGCTGCCTATAAGGAACCCACATCACCTATAAAGATACACATACACTGAAAGTGGAGGGATGAGAAAGGTTTTTACATACAACAGAAAACCAAAAAGAACAGGAATAGCTTTACTTATACCAGATAAAATAGACTATAAACCAAAGCCTGGAAGAAGAAACAAGATGTCGTTATACATAGAATGATAAAAGAGTCAATTCAGCAAGAGAATGTAACACTTCTGAATATCTATGCACCTAACACTGGAGCTCCCAAGTATATAAAGTAAGCATTAATAAATCTAAAGAGAGAGATAGATGCGATACAGTAATAGTAGGGGACTATAACACCCCACTCAGTAACGAGCCATCATCCAGATAGGATATCAACAAAGAAAGAGCATAGTTAAACTACATACTAGACCAAATAGACCTAACTGACATTTACAGGACTTTTCACACAACTGCTGCAGAATACACATTCTTTTCTTTTTTTTTTTTTTGTTTGAGATGGAGCCTCAAGCTATCCCCCTGGGTAGAGTGCCATGGCATCACACTCACAGCAACCTCCAACTCCTGGGCTCAAGCGAGTCTCCGGCCTCAGCCTCCCAAGTAGCTGGGACCACAGGCGCCCGCCACAACGCCCAGCCATTTTTTGGTTGCAGCCATCATTGTTGTTTGGGGGGCCTGGGCTGGGGATTCGAACCCGCCACCATAGGTGTATGTGGCTGGCGCCTTAGCCTTTTGAGCCACAGGCGCTGAGCCTACACATTCTTTTCTTTATCATGTGGAACATTCTTCCAACATAACCATGTCTTAGGCCACAAAACAAATGTGAATAAATTTAAAAAGTAGAAATTGTATCAAGTATCTTTTCTGACCACAATAAGAATTAAACTAGAAATCAATAACAAGAGGAACCTTGGAAACTTCACAAACACATGGAAATTAAAGAACATGCTCCTGAAGGACCAGTGGGCCGATGAAAAAACTAAGGAAATTTAAAAAATCTCTTTAAGCAAATGAAAATGGAAACATAACAGACCAAAAGCTATAAATGCCTCCATCAAAAAAGTAAGAAAGACTTTAGATAAACAACCTAACAATGCACCTCAAAGAACTAGAAGACCAAGAACAAACCAAATCCAAGATTCATAGAAGGAAAGAAATAATAAAGATCAGAAAAGAAATGAATGAAATTGAGACAAAAAAATTACATAAGATCAATAAAATGAAAAGTTGACTTTTTAAAAAGATAAACAAAATCAACAAACCTTTGGATTAAGAAAAAAGAGAGAAGACCCAAATAAATAACATCAGAAATTAAAAATAAGACATAACTGAGAGCACAGAAATACAAAGTGTTATTAATGACTGTTATGAGCATTATGAATTATGAACAACTATATGTCAACAAACTGAAAAACCTAGAATAAATAAATGAATTCCTGGATACATACAATCGACAAAGATTTAACCATGAAGAAGTAGAAAACTTCAATAAACAAGTAACAAGTAACAAGATCAAAGCCATAACATAATAAAAAGTCTCTTAACAAAGAAAAGCCCATGACCTGATGTATTCACTGCTGAATTCTGCCAAACACTTAAAGAAGAACTAATACAATGATTTTTGTTTTTGTAAATTGCTAAATTTTAGGGTTTTTTTTTATTATTACATTGCAGTAGATAACCAGAACGAAATCTATTCTACTTACAAAATCTATTCTAGAGAACTGTTTTGAGGGCAAAACCTCTTTGTGGGAGTTGACCTAGGAGAACTATTCCTCTCTTGAAACTCTCCTTTGACTTCCTTGACAATTGTTCCTGGTTCAACTCCTGTATTTCTGGTTGCTGCTGCTTAGTTTTCCCTCCTCCATTCCTTTTATATTTTTCCCCCCTTTAGTATTGATGTTCCAGCCTCAGCCCTCTTCTTTTCTGATGAATCACACTCTCCCTGAAAAAAATCACCTATTCCAAGTTGACACCAGCCCACACACCTCTTTACTGAGCTATGGTCTCATAAAACCAATTGCCTACTGACCATCTCTACCTGGATGTTTCACATTCAGTATGTCTAAAAAGGATCTCTTCATTTTCCACACATTCCAACATGTTCCTATCCACATAGTTGCTGAAGCCAGAATTCTGAGGGCCATTTCAGACCCCTTCTTCTTCTCTGCCTCAACACTCAGTCACCATGTCTTCTCAAGCCTACCTCCTAAATGCACATAAAGAGTATCACTTCCTGGGCTTACTGTCCTGGACTATTGCCACAAACCCTAACTGGTTTGTCTTTCTCCACTTTGTTCCTCTCTAAACTACCCTCCATATCATGGCCAGTGGTTAAAAACATGGGGTTTAAAAATATATAGATCTGTTTTTTTTTTTTTTTAAACAGAGTTTTACTTTGTCACCCTCGGTAGAGTGCCATAGTGTCATACCTCACAGCAACCTCAAAATCTTGGGTTCAAAGGATCCTCTTGCCTCAGCCTCCCAAGTAGCTGGGACTATAGGTACCCACCACAGCACCTGGCTATTTTTAGAGATGGAGCCTTGCTCTTGCTCAGGCTGGTCTTGAACTCCTGAGCTCAAGAGATCCACCTGCCTCAACCTCCCAGAATGCCAGGATTGCAGGTGTGAGCCACTGCGCTGGGCTATAGATCAGTTTTGAATGTCCCATCTTTGCCATTGCTGGCTCTGTGACCTTGCATAAGACATTTACTTTTCAGAGTCTCAATTTCTTCCTCTGTAAAATGAGGATAATAATAATTTTACTTACTTTCAAGGTTGGTGCCAGGATTTAATAAGATAATGCATGGGGAACATTTTGCACAGTGCCCAACACACAGAAAACAGTAAATGATTGTGGAATGTTTGAGAAGGGGGTTTAGATGAGATTATGGGTGGCTCTAGCAGCTCACCTTATTTGCTGAAGATAACAGCTCCAAACTCATGGACCACATCAGCTGTGATGTGGCTTGGCTATGTTGGATCTGAATAGGGAGGACTGCTCATTTGTGTACATTAAGGGGGAGCATGGATATTATGTATTCCTGGCATGAGAGGCAGCTAAGACCTAGAAAACTTGATAGGTCCTTGGAAACGGACTTAAATCAGCCCAACTGGAGCTAGCACATCTGGAGCCAGACAGCAGAGGGCAGCAAAGGTTGATGTGATTCACAGTTTCCCAGGTTAGGGGGAGGAGAACCTAAAGGAAGAACTTGAAGTCCTAATGCCAGGGGGAATTAGCTAGGGGTGCTGTCCAGAGAATAGCTGTGCTCTTAGGCTCACCCTCTCTTAGGGCCTGGGATAAAGATGGTTAAGAAAATAGGGCAGCTTGGGGAGGGAGGAAGAGGCTAGAATTTAGGGGTGGAAACCGAGTGAGTTGGGATTTTTACAAAATATATTAAGGTAAATGCGTGTATCCATTTTATGTCTATTTAGCCTTTTCTCTCTTCTAGGAGTCTCAGTGGTCCTTCTAGAGGCAGAGCTCTCAGTTGGGGACCTCAGAGGGCAGAAACAGGTAGGGACCACATCTACATCTACAAGGTTTGGATAAAAGAACCCTCAGGTAGGGTGGTGCCTATGGCTCAAAAGGGTAGGGTGCCGGCCCCATATGCTGGAGGTGGCGGGTTCAAGCCCAGCCTTGGCCAAAAAAAAGGAAAAAAGACATCTCAGGCTCATGAGGAAACTGAGGCCCAGAGAAAGAAAATGACTTGCCTAAAGTCATATAGTTCCAATTAAGAGTGAAAGCCAAGGCTCGGCGCCTGTGGCTCAAGCGGCTAAGGCGCCAGCCACATACACCTAAGGTGGCGGGTTCCAATCCCCAGCCCGGGCCCGCCAAACAACGATGGCTGCAACCAAAAAATGGCCG
>NW_003852504.1:1443199-1447280 GCF_000181295.1 Otolemur garnettii | reverse complement strand
TGCGGCAGAATCAGGTATTGTATTATTACATTTTACTGATAAAGAAACTGAAGGTCAGACAGGCTAAGCCATTTGCCCAAGGCTGTACAGCTAGTCAGTGTTGTATCCGGAATACAGTATGTAGTAGATTCAGGTAGCAGAGCTGGTGGGTTGTTTTGTTTGTTTGTTTTTTAGAGGGAGTCTCACTCCGTCACCCAGGCTGGAGTGTAGTGGTGTGATTATAGCTCACTGCAACTTCAAACTCCTGGGCTCAGGTGATCCTCCTGCCTCAGCCTCCTGAGTAGCTGGGACAATAGGCACTCACCACAACACCTGGCTCATTTAAGAAAGTTTTTGCAGAGACAGGATCTTGTTATGTTGACCAGGCTGGAGAGCCTATGCTACTTGCCTAGGCTAAGTTCTCTGGACTCCCAAATCAAAGCTTTTACCATTACTCTAAATGGGAATCCAATTTTAGTAAGTGAAGTCCTAGTCTCTAAGTATAACAGAAAGGCAGTTTGCTATTTTAAATGGATCCTCAATTAATCCTTTTGTGAGGTAAACAATGCCATTCTTCTTCTACCCTCTGTAATTTACCTGCTTTATGATGTTCCTCCAATGTGTGAACTGTCCAGGGGATGTATGCTTGGTATGCTTCCTTACAGAGCATTGCTTCAGATACTTGTTCCGCTTTAGATGGCTTCTTTCCTAGACAGCTCCAGTTTTCTTTAGGGCTGCCTTTCTACACCATGTTGTCAGCTTAGTCCAGCGACAGTGAAAGAAAATCAATTACAGTGATGGGATTTTTGTTTTTTTGATGATCCTCTATTTCTTCCCCTTGCCTTATTGCTTGTTGTTGATTAGCTTTTTCTTATGCAGTGTCTGCCTGTATGAAGGGAATTCACTCATACATTCATTACTAAAACTCGTCCATTATTTGGACTCAGTACTTTGGATTTCCAAGCTTGGAAAAGAAGCCTGAGCTGGAGGGTCTTAGTCAATTGTTGTTAGGACTTCGACCTGGAGTATTGAGCACTTGAACAAACATCAGTAGAGGATTATTTTAATTCTCATTTGTTATTCCTTGTGGGTGGCTCACCTAGGATCTTTAGGAAATTGGAGACAAGAGAATAAATGGCATGGCAGTATTTTAATGTCTTTCTTTGGATTCTTGGCAATGGTATGATCAAACACTATCAATACAAAAATTCCAATAAATAAATAAATAAATAAATAAATAAATTTTGTGCTGATGGCTCAGCGCCCGTAGCTCAGTGGTTAGGGTGCCAGCCCCATACACTGGGGCTGGAGGGTTCAAATCTGGCCCAGGCCTGCTAAACAACAATAACCACCACAACAAAAAGAATAGCCGAGTGTTGTGGCAGGAGCCTGTAGTCCCAGCTACTTGGTAGGTTGAAACAAGAGAATCACTTAAGCCCAAGAGTTTGAGGTTGCTGTGAGCTGTGAGGCCACAGCACTCTCCCTAGGGCAACACAGTGAGACTCTGTCTAAAAAAAAAAAGAAAGAAAGAAAGAAAAAAAGAAAGAAAGAAAAGAAAAAACTTGTGCTGAGCATCTACTATGTGCCAAGTACTATGCTAGGTCCTGGAGGTATGGTGAGGAAACAAGCAGTGGACAGTCCCTGCCCTCATGAAATTTCGAGTCTAGAAGGGAAGTATGTCAAATCTTCCCTCTCAGATACCCCTAACTGGGATTGGGACCCATCTGTCTTCTCTATCCCCTATTGCCTGAGCCTGAGCTTTCATCGTGTGTCTTTCCCTTGGATCACTGCAGCTGGTCTGCCAGTCTCCACTCCTTCCAACACCCTCCCCCCCCCCCCGTGCCCAGCCTGCACACAGCAGACAACAGCAGACAGACTCTGCCTTTGAAAACATCCCTTTCAACATGTCACATCCTTCCCCTGCTCAACCTGCTCAGAATTCTTCAGTGACTCTCCATTTCCTGTCAGATGGCATCCACATTCCTTCACCATCTGGCCAGATTCGAGCAAGTTCAGGAGCCAATCCTGCCTCACCCTCCTCTCTCTATTCTTATTTCCTACCTGTCCCTCTGCTCCAGATCATTCCTCAACTTTAGTTGCATCCCCTCAAATCCTTCATGTTCTTCAGAAGCTCTAACTGGAGTAACACCTCTTGCAGGAAGCTTCCCCAAAGATTTCCCCTTCCTCTGCTCTCCCTTCTTTGTGATTCTGGGTCCAAGATCTGGCTGGTGTGAGGATCAAACCAGGTGCCATGATGGGCAAATGCTTTGTATTGCATCATGGGAGGCTGCCTTTATATCTGTTCTCACATCTTCCATTTATTGTTCTCTGTCAGATAGTGGGGCTCAGTGATTTACAAACGTCATCACCTTGAGTCCTCATAATAGCCTATGAAATAGATAATATTTATTAGTCCCATCATTCAGATGAGGAAACAGGCTCAGGGAAGTTGAGTATCTTGCTCAAGATCACATTTATCTCTTCAGATAGGTTCATCTGGATAGTCTGTGTTCCTTTAGGAGGTAGTCGCCTGGACTGAGCAGGTTTAAATCCCAACTCCACCTCTTTTTAGCAACCTGTCCTGCAACTCTATATGGTCTTTGCACTATTCAACACTTGATTTTAAAATTTTCCTGTTGATATTTTGTCTGGTGTTGGTTCTCTCTTTCTTCTTTCTTAGAGAGAAGAGTTTCACCTTGTTGCCCTTGGTAGAGCGCCATGGCATCACAGCTCACAGCAATCCCCAGCTCTTGGGCTTAAGTGATTCTATTGCCTCAGCCTCCTGAGTAGCTGGAGCCGGGTTCGAACCCGCCACCCTCGGTATATGGGGCTGGCACCCTACTCACTGAGCCATAGGTGCCGCCCTGATTCTCTGTTTTTATTTTGCCCTTACTTTTTATTGTAAACCACCTCTAAGTCTTTGGTAAACAAGGTGGGCTAATTAACTACTTGCAAATAAAATATGATTTTCCTGTCACCACTCACAGTGTCCAGGACAGAGGGGGCACTGGTGCTGGGGAAGCATCATCTAACCTTGTGCTCTGTAAGGCTCTGAGGAAAAGGCAATCGAAATCAGAAGCCAAAGGTCAGTTCCTTCTATGAAATAAAGACACAGAGCCTGCGCTGGGTCCTCTATCACGATGCCAAACTGTGGCACAGACTCGATTTCCTTCCATGGTTTTATTTTTATTTTTTAAGGAGCCATCAGGTGGTAGTGGATGATTCATGCGTTACTTACCCTTCTTGTTTATTTCCTTCCTTGACCTTCACATTTTTTTCTCCTTAATGTTTGTTCCGGGTTTTGACAAAACACTGAGGTACTTCACTTGTGTTGGTAACTTTTTTTTCTTAAGGTCTTCTTAGGAAAAAAAAAAAATTAAAGGAAGTGACAGTATTCCAAAACCATCTTTTATTCCATCAGTGGATGGATTGCACCTGCTACTTCTAAGCCACTCTCCAATTGTGTCCTTTTACAGTAAAATCTTGTTAGAAGACACCCCATGAGAACCAAACTGGAATGGCTTCAGCCCTAACTGGCCTTCCTTTGTCTACGCTCACCAAAGTAATAAATGAATTGAATAAATGGACTCTGTGCTGGGTTTCCATACTTCAAGGCAGCAAACTTTTTCATTTCTTTGGCAGGGTCATTTGCATACAAATGATTGATGTTGGGGATTCTTTTCATTTTGTTAAGGCAAATCTCCTAAGACCTCCATTAGGCTCCAATTTGTTAGCCTGCTTAGTGCAACTGTGAATTGTTCAAAGCAATAAAGCTTCATTTCTTTACAAGTAACCTACAATACAAATGGCTTGCTAATTTGAAAGGCTGCCTCCAATTAGTTTGAGTAAATGAGGTTGGACTGTATTCAATAGCAATTTATTGATTTTTTTTCATCATAGAAGTCACTCTCCCTAGGCAAGAATTCTTTTTAATAGCCCCAGTACTCCATGAAGTCTGGAACAGTAGACTCTCCCTCAGAGACAAAGATGTGGTGTCTACTCACCCTATCTTTGAGTTGGAACCTTTATAATAGGGACCCCTTTTACCCTTTTACACTGATACATCCACATGTTTGAAGTCTTTTTTTTTTTTTTTTTTTTT
>NW_003852504.1:1428089-1434974 GCF_000181295.1 Otolemur garnettii | reverse complement strand
GTCTTTGACTTCATAGATTCTGATTCCAACCAGTTTTTCTTCCTTTGTTCAGGAGCCTCTGACCAGGGTTGCTACCAGTCGGCCATCTTCCCAGAATCCCCCCACATGTTTGAAGTCTTGTCCTTTGTGGCTACAAACTCAGCTCAAGTTCGGGGTCAGTATATAGCTGGGATGGAGGATTGGTTCTTTGTGATGCTGGCCAAGTAGCTTTACCTCTGCAGGGTGGAGTTCCTTCATTCTGTAATTATGTGCTGAGCCTGTGAATGAGATTTAGAGCAGCCAGTTGTCAGGTTCTAGGCTCAATATGTGAACAGGGTTAGGGAAAATCTAGGCTGGGTTAGGGCCCTGGCAGTGGCCAGGGTTAGAGCATGGTCTGCAAATTAAGAACTGAGAAGGGGTCTTCCTTTTCTAATCCTGATTGCCTGCTGATAGGTAGTCCTATGGGCTACCCCACTGAACTTAAGACACAAGATAACAGTAGCAACTGGAGAAGACTAGAATTATAGGACAAAGACACTTAGGAAGATGTGAAAGATACTGGATAATTTATATTTCTTTCCCAATACCTTAGATAAAGAAGACAAGAAGAAGGTCACTTCTATAGTCACTAGTATAGCACGGAATTCTTAGAATCCAAGTAAGTATTTGAAATGAGTGCCTTTTCTTGCCGTGAAAATTTCTCTCTCAGTGTCTGGTCGTGTGGTGCTGCCGGGGTGTGTTCCATCAAGTTGTCTGTTCTTTATCTCTACTAAGGGTGGAGACGAAAGGGATGGGTTGGGCCACCTTGGCCATGTTTGAGTTACCAAATGACAATAGAATTCCTGCTTGAAATGCTAGGGAAATGGGTTTCTCTGATCTCCTGGGAGGAATTGTAATCACCAAGTTTTAAAAAGTCTAGGGAATCTAACTGAGGGCTGCTTTTCATTTGGGACAGGAAGAGACAAACACGGAGGGTGAGACTGATAAGTGAAAGGGCGTGAAGCACCACTTCCCCCTCCCACAGGATGTCAGGCCTGGGCTGGAGAAAAGGCAACACAAGGTGGTGGTGGTGATGGGGGGATCCACCCTGCCTGGCCTTCATGTTCACAGTCACCCTATGAGCTCATTACTATATCATCTTCACTTTACAGATTAGGAGGCCGAGGCACAGAGGGAAGTGGAGGTCACTACTAATGAGTTGCAGAGATGTCATTTGAATTCCAGAGCCTCCAAGAGTTACGGTTATTGTGAAGATCAAGTCAATTTGGAATAGCAGGAAGACAAGGAGAAGAAAACAAGTGCCCTGAGGTGGCCTCACTGCCAAGAAGCAACACAGTGTACTGGTTTAGAGCCGGTACTGGTTTAAACCCAGGATTACAACAGGCTAAGCCAGTGATTCTCAACCTTCCTAATGCGTGGCCCTTTAATACAGTTCCACGGGTTGTGGCCCACACGTTGAGAATTGCCGGTCTAAGCCAATAGCTTAAGTTCAAGTGCCAGGTATCCCATTTTCTGGCTGGTGTGACCTTGGGCTAGTTATTTGACCTCTCTGTGCCTCAGCTTCCTCATCTGTGAAGTAGGGCTAGAAGGATAATAATAATAGCTACTTCCTGGAGTTTGTGTGAGGATTGAATGAATTAATAAAGGAGAGTGTTTGGACAGCACCTGACACCTAGTGAAGGCTACCTTGCCATTTAACATGGAGTGTGGCAGTGAAGTGCCCAAGAGCTGGGTCTGTGGTTGGCTGGGAGCTCTTTGAGCCTCAATTCCTCTTACAACCGACTTTAGGGTTAATGTGAGACATACATGAGGCAAGGCATGAAGAAAAATACACACAATGAACACTAAATTCCCAGCATCTGTTTTTCATTATTACATCAGCCCCTTACAACTAACCCAAGGGTAAAATCCACATTGGTCTAGAATCTGCGAGTTTAAACATTGCATTGAATGAGTGGGTCGGTGGCAAGAGTTGGAGAAAATCTTTAAAAAATTCTTTTTTTTTTTTTTTTTGAGATGGGGTCTCACTATGTCACCCTTGGTAGAGTGGTGTGGCATCATAGCTCACAGCAACCTCCAAGCTCAGAGCCCTCCTCTTGGGCTTAAACAATTCTCTTGCCTTAGCCTCCCAAGTAGCTGGGACCACAGGTGCCTGCCACAACGCCCAGCTATTTTTTTTTTTTTTGCAGTTGTCATTGTTGTTTAGCTGGCCAAACCCTCCAG
This sequence comes from Otolemur garnettii, assembly GCF_000181295.1. Lineage (NCBI taxonomy): Eukaryota > Metazoa > Chordata > Mammalia > Primates > Galagidae > Otolemur > Otolemur garnettii. Next base: position 1,432,772 of record NW_003852504.1, on the reverse strand, counting down.
CCTCAGTGTATGTGGCCAACGCCCTATCCACTGAGCTACAGGTGCTGCCTGGAAAAAATCTTTTTTAAAATGTAAGTGACCTTAGGTCCTGGTGACAGATAGTGATGAGGGAAAGGACTATGGACTCAGATATCATTGGGCCCACATCTAGACTGAAGAATTTAAGCCCTTCTAGGTGGTAGAGGCAATGGGTTAAGAACTCAGCCTCCAGAGCCAGACCTGCCTGAGTTCAAATACCAGCCCTATCTTATACTGTGTGACCTTGAGCAAGTTACTTCCCCTTTCTCAGTCTCAGTTTCCTCATCTGGAAAATGGGGATCATATTTGTGTCATCTTCACAGTGGGTGTTGTAAGGAATAACTGTGTGGACGCATGAAGAGAACTAAGAGCAGTCAGTATCTGGCATGTAGTTTAACATTTGTTAATTCCAGATAAACCAGGGAGATGAGTGAGAAATGAAGAAAGTCTGTGGTGTTCCTCTCCAGCTCTCCAGCTTCTCCCCTTCTTCACCAGCTGGAAGATGCTTCTGTCCAAATGGGAAATTAAAGCCAAAATAGCACAATAAAAGAAAGGAAGCACTCTGGGAGCAGATGGGCTCCCACTCGCAGGCCTGAGGAATGTGCTGACTATTCAGGAACAGGCCTTTGGCAATCACTTAACACCATCACGAAGCAAAGGGAAATGATCAAGCCTGTCACCAGGGTCGGTGCCAATTTGTTTAAGAAAGTGGTCAGGCTGGAAAGGAGGATGTAGGGGAATGGGAGACCCTGAACATTCCTGGAGCCAGTTTGCAAAACCTCCCGGGCAGCAATCTCAGGTGAATGTGGCTAGAGACCTGCCTACCTTGCGTGCCCTTCTAAAATTCCCAAGTGAGCAGCCTTGATCATTTTGGGGGGCTAGTGGCCCATGTGGACAAGATCAAGCTGGCCCTCAGATGCTTCCTTTCTTCTATTCTGCAAACTTGTATGGAGTGCCCACCCTGTACCTGGCACTGGGCTAGGAGCCATAGGCATGCTGGGAAAAATGACACAGGTAAGACCCTTGTGCTGCAGCAACCCCCAGAGGATCAAGGCTGCGTGTCCTACACATAGGGAAAACATCTGAGAAATGCTAGGGGTCAAGGACTGAACAGCTACCCCTTCCCCGGGGGGGTTACCTGGAAAAAAAGAGATCATCTGGAAAGGATAATGCTTAGCATGGAATAACCTCTAATGGTGGGATTAGCGGGGGTGTTATTTCCTAGGGGGGTGGAAGGGCTGTGGCAGACTGTAAAGTCATTAAAGAAAAGGTTTCTGCCTGTCACTCCCTTGACCAGTAGCTAGCATGACTTTACACCTTAAAGAGACTTACAGGCAGAGCATTTAGAATTAGATCCTCCCAGCTTTGACTAAGTACCTAAAATGTACCAGGCACAATGCTGGATACTCTCCTATGCTTCCATATCATAGAAAATCTATCTGTGGTGGATTAATGTAAATATGATTGTACATGAATCTTAGAAGGGCCCTCTGGTGTAATATAAGCCAGTGGTTCTCAAAGTGCAGTCCCTGGACAAGCAGCATCAGCATCACCTGGGAACTTGTTCGAAATGCAGATTCTTGATCCCATCCTTTGTACACTCAATCAAAAACTAAAGGGGCAGGCCTAACAGTGTGTTTTAGCAAGCCTTCCAGGTGATGCTAATATGGACTCAAGTATGAGGACTACTGCTCTCACCCAGTGATCTTTAAAAGGGGCTGTGGGCTGGAATAGAGGTTCTGAGGGAACCTCTTGGTGGGGCGAGCCAAGAGCAGCTCTACTCTCATCTCTTTCATGTTGAGCTGCTACATTAAATTTTACTTGAAGAAAATGCTCCAAACTGCACAAGTTTGAAAACCATGACTCTAACCAGTTGCCTTCTGCACTCTACCAATCCTGCATCATCATTTGTGCAGATGGGGAACACGGAGGCCCAGAGAGAGGAGGGTTCCAGCAGGCAGGGATGAGACTAGCACCCAGTCTTCCTAAATTCCAGCCCAGAGTGCTTTGTGGTGTCTCAGGCTGCCCCCTCCTGAGAGAGGAAACAGGAAGCTTGTAAGCTGTCTTTTGTAAGATCCTGGGGTTGTCTGCTTCTCTTTCTAGGTGTGCCCGGAAACGCCAGGGGCTTCTGGGGTTCTTGGAGGAAGCCCTTCCGGTTCCTCTCTTCTGTGGCCCAGGACTTGTAGCCTCAGACCAACCTCCCAGTCAGTCTGACTCATCCTCCAACCACACTCATCAAAAAGTAGAACACCCTGGGGTGGGGGTCTGCCTGAACTTTCAGCCTCCCTCTCCATTTTTTCAACCAGGCCGCTCAGGCCCGCCTTACGCCTATCTACAGTCCCCTGGCCTCCATCCTCTGCCTACTCCCTATCCAGGCAGTGCTCTGTCATTGCCCTCATGGTATGAATGATGATCACTGTGAGCCTCACCTAAGGGGTCATTGCATTCTTTACCATGTCTCTCTTCCCAGCCTCCAATACTGCCAGGCCTCTTACCCCAGCAAGCAGCTCACAGGGCTTGGTAGGCAGGGAGGTGACAGGCTGTTGGGGTCAGGGTCTGCCCTACCTGCTGCTGGTTCTGTCTGAGGCTCAAAGATCGAGCTGGCAGGACTCCCCACTGCTGCCTATGCCCTTTCAGATGTCAGGCATAATCATTGACTTTGGATTTGAGCCTCTGCCAACCTCTGATGGCTGTCTTTCCCCAGGGCAAGAACACTGACTCCAGCCATTTCCACAGTGGACTAGAGAATGCAGTGGCTCCAATGGGTGCCAGCTGAGGACACCACTGATGCTGGGGCAGGAGTCTTAAGCTGCTGGGCCTACGTGAACAAAGTCAAGGCAACTGTGCTGTGGTGTGTGAGTCAGCTGCTTGGCTCTTCCTCTCTGTGAGTGTGTGTGTGTGGTGAGGGATGATGTGAATTCTGGATGAGTGAGAGGCTAAAAAGAAATTGGAAACATGACCACTGAATAAATAACATATTCAGGCTAACCCAGCTCAACTCCCCTGGAAAAGAGCATTTGAAATCCCAGCCAAACCTGCCTCTGTCTAATCTCTTGGCCTCTATGGATTGGCTTATAGAAATAATTTCACAGCTGATGGAAGCCGGCAGTGTTGGGGAAATAGCAAAAGGGTTCTGGAGTTAGAAAGGATAAACATTCAAATCTGGGCAAAGGACTTACCTCCTTGAACCTTAGTTTCCTCAGTTCTAAAAAGATTTTGGTAATATTAGGTTGTACCATATGAAAATGCTATTTTATGGGTCAAAAAAGAGCAAATATTGCCAGTTTCTTATAGGAATAGCACCTTCTTCCCAGGGTTATTGTGCAGATTAAATGAGATAATATACAGAAGTGTTTTATATCAGCACCTTACACATAATAAGTGCCCAATAAAGGATAGCAATGATGATGGTGGTGATAATGGGTATCTTACACTAATGCAGGCCACAGAATGAGCCCTGACCCTGGCCATTTCACAAACGCCAGTCCCAAATAGGCTGAAATAACTTGGTAGGAGTTAAAATGTTCTTCTGATCAAATACCCATCCACCCCCCCCCGGTATGTCTTAGCTCTTAAGATTTTTTTTGTTTATAGGTCACTCTGGTGAAACCGCCTACCATCAAAGCCTCCAATTTAAGAGTCCCAAAAAGGAAACAAATTCATTGATTCATTCACTCAATGAATGAATGTATCAAGAGCCTATTATGTTGCTGGTCTGTGTGCTAGGTTCTGGGTTGAAGAAGATCTGGTCCCTATCTTGGAGGAACTTGCAATTTGGGGTGGTAGAAAACCTCCAGACAGGTACCAACAGTCCAGGTTTGACAAGTGTCACAGTCATAAAAACTGTGTCCCAAGACTTGTGGGGTCAGCAAGGAAGCATCATCCTCCCTCCCTCCCTCCCTTATAACTCTGTTTAGTGGTCAGGGAAGGCTACCCAGAAAAAGTGACACTTCAGATGGACTTTGAATGATGTGTAGGAATTCCTTGTGTAAAGAAGGTGCAGGTTTAAGCAGGGGAAACCTAATATGTAGAGATTAAGATTCCAAGGAGCAAGCGGGCATTTTTAGGGATTGGTTCTAAATTCAGTATGTTTGGAACATGGAGTAAGAAAGGGAGTATCAGGAACTGAAGATGAAGGGGGTACATCAGGGCTCAGCTGGGAAATGCATCTTGGATATGATTCCGTAGGCAATTGAGAATGCAGTAAGTGAAAATTTCTTATAAATTTTGTCCAGATAGAAGACAGCCTGACTTTGTCTGGAATGAGGCCTGGGAATCTGAGACACAGTTTTCTTTATTATTAGTAGTTATTGTCTACTTTATTAAGGTATAATTTGTATGCAATAAATGCACTCATTATAAGTAAACAGTTCAATGAGTTTTGATAAATGTGTGTAACCACCTTAGACCTGGGCAAATGGGGCTCCTGCCCCATGCCCTGAGTCTTGGGAGACATCTCTGCACCTTGTAGGCCTTTCTTTAAAATTTTCAGTGCCTGAGACTAGCAGGGACCAGGGATATCATTAGGGTGGATTGTCTTTAGTTCACACCATTCTAAAGGACCTGGCACAGCCAAGAACACAGTAAGTAAGGCAAGCAGACAGCCATCAGAATGGGAGAAGATTTTTGCAGGTTATGTCTCTGACAAAGGTTTAATAACCAGAA
>NW_003852504.1:1425890-1427138 GCF_000181295.1 Otolemur garnettii | reverse complement strand
AAAAAAAAAAAAAAAAAAAAAAAAAGGACCTGGTCCATGTTTCTCCTCTTCAAGGCACAATTTGAGTCTCTAGAGCCCGCTACCCCATGCTTAGGGCCCACCAGATATCCCAAGGAGCTCCAGGATTCTCAACTGTCAGATCATCTATGGAACTTATGGGTTAGAATTTGGTTCCAGGAGGATAGCATGACAAGTGGATTGCTCCACTAAGCCAGAACAGTATTTCTTTGACAGTACTTCATGAAATTGGGCCACCAGAATGGTACTGACACACTAATTTAGATGATTCACATAGTGTGTGTAGACTAGGGCCGCACGACATACATTTTCCCAAGCTCTGTGCACCTACCTTAGGGGTGGCCCTGTGTGTAAACCTATTGCTGTGATCAAGATTTGCACTATTTTTATCATGGCAGAAAGTTTCCTTGAAGACCTTTACAATCAATCTCACTCCCTCTTTCCACTCTTGAATACTACCATCTTGCTTTCTGTCAGTATAGGTTAATTTTTATGCATTCTAGAATTTCAGATAAATAGGATCATATAGTATCTAGCCTTTGTTCCTGGCTTCTCCAATTAGCATGATGCTTTTGAGGCTTTCTATGTTGTAGCATGTGGTTTGTTCCATTGTCCATTGTATTGCTGAATATCCGTTGTATTACTATCCATTGTATATGTTGTATATTAATACAAATTATAATTATATTGATATACCATTGTATTGGTATACTGTCGATCCAGCATATGGATATATCACAATTTGTTTTCATCCATTCAACCATTGCTAGACAATTGGACTGTTTCTGGTTTGAGGTTTTCATAAATAATGTTGCTGTGGCTTGGTGCCTGTAGCTCAGCGGCTGGGGCACCAGCCACATACAACGGGGCTGGGTGCGTTCGAACCCGGCCTGGGCTCTGCTTAACAATAATGACAACTACAACAAAAAAATATGTGGGTGTTGTGGCAGGTGCCTGTAGTCTCAACTACTTGGGAGGCTGAGGCAAGAGAATCATTTAAGCCCAAGGGTTTGAGGTTGCTGTGAGCTGTGATACCACAGCACTCTTCTGAGGGCGACAGCTTGAGACTTTATCTCCAAAAAAAAAAAAGTAATTTAGTGGTTTATATGGCTGAAACATGAACCAAGGAGTAGCCACAGTGAATAAGCTAGAAATGCTAAGTTTGCCTTGGCAAAGGAAGGGTTTTCAAAAGCTTAGGGAGATTGGAATGTTAGAATGGATTTGTCATTT
>NW_003852504.1:1421466-1425248 GCF_000181295.1 Otolemur garnettii | reverse complement strand
AGTTCAGTCCTTCTAAAACGTGGTATATGTATACCATAGAGTACTATTCAGCCATACAAAAAGATGAATTAATACCTTTTGCAAAAATCTGGATGGAACTGGAGACCATTCTCCTAAGTCAATGATTCTCAACCTTCCTAATGCCGTGGCCCTTTAATACAGTTCCTGTGGGTCTTGACCCACAGGTTGAGAACCGCTGTCCTAAGTGAAATATCTCAAGAATGGAAAAACAAACACCACATGTATTCACTATTAAATTGGAACTAATTGATCAGAGTTCATGTGCACAAAGGGAAGTAAAACTCAGTGGAAATCACCCAGGGGGAGGTGGGAAGAGGGGAAGGGCAAAAACTTACCTAAAGGGTGAAATGAACACTATTTGGGTGATGGGCACACCTATAGCTGGGACTCAAGCACTACAGAAGTGATCCATGTAACCTAAAATATTTGTACTCCCTTAATATTTTGAAATTTAAAAAATAATAAAAGAAAAAGAGAAAAAAAAATCCCTTTTCCCGTTTGACTTATTTTTTTACGCATGGATAATTTAGAGATCTCTCATTTAATTTCCAAATATTTAAGGATTTTCTATGTATCTTATTGTTATTATTTCTAATTTGATTCTGTTGAGATAAGATAAAATACTATGCATGATTTTAGTCCTTTTAAATATATTGAGACTTGTTTGATGACCCATTATTTGGTGTATCCTGGAGAATGGTCCATGTGCACTTGAGAAGAATGTGCATTCTACAGATATTGGGTGTAGTGATTTGTTTACGTCAATTAGGTCAAGTTGATCGATGGTGTTGTTCAAGTCTTCTACACCCTTCCTGGTTTTCTGTTTACTTGATTTATCAGTTACTAAGAAGTACTGTTGAAAGGTCCAACTATAATTATAAATTTATCTGTTTCTTATTTCAGTTCTGTCGGTTTTGGCTTTTGAAAGTTATTATTACGTACATACACATTTATGATTGTTATATTGTCCTGATGAAGTGATCCTTTTGTCATTGTAAGTGTCTTTACTCTTGGTAATATTCTGTTGCCTGGGCTAGAGTGCAGTGGAGTCATCATAGCTCACTGCAACCTCAAACTCCTGGGTTTAAGTGTTTCTCCTGACTCAGCCTTAGTGCTTGCCACCATGCCTGGCTGATTTTTCTATTTTTTGTGCTAATTGAAATATGATATCCTTGCTCAGACTGGTCTCGAACTCTTCGCCTGAAGCAATCCTTCTGACTCAACTGGCCTCTCAGAGTGCTAGAATTACAGGAGTGAGCCATCACGCCTAGACCCCATTGTTCCATGGTCATAAAATTTACTTGGAAATTAATACAGCTACCCCTGGTATATATTTATCAATCATTTTAGTTTTAATCTATACGTGAGTTTATACTTTAAACATATTTCTTAGAGACAACAAAAAATTGAGTCCAATTCTCTTTTTAATACAGTAAGATAATCTCTAATTTTTATTTGTACTTTGCAGAGTTTGTTTACATTTAGTGTAGTTATTGATATAGTTGAATTTAGGTCATCCACATGCCTGTTTTCCATTCTTCCCATCTATGCTCTGTTAACTTTTTCCTGTTTTTCTGCTTTCTTTTAGATTATTTTCTTTAAAACTTTCTATTTTAAATAATTTTAGATTTACAGAAGGGTTGCAAACATAGTGCAGAGAGTTCCCATAGACCTTTCACCCAACCTTCTCTAATACTAACACTTTACCTAAACAAGATATATTTCTCAAATCTAAGAAATTAACATTATTACAATACTATTAACTATACTGTGGATTTCATTTGCATGTCCCCAGTCTTCCCATTAATATATTTTCTGTTTTAGAATCCCATGAAGGATATTATATTTCAATTAGTCCTCATATCTTTTGAGGTTCCTCCTAGTTGTGACAGTTTCTCAGATCTGTCACAGATTCTTCCTTCTTTCCTTCCTTTTTTTTTTTTTTGTTAATGACCTGGACAGTATTGAAGTCAGATGTTTTGAAGAATGTCTCTCAATGTGGGTTTGTCAGATGTTTTCTTGTGATTGGTTTGTGGTTATGGATTTGGGGAAAGAACATCATTCAGGTGATGTGCCTTCGTCATTCTATCATATCAGGGGGTACATGATGTCAACATCACTTACTGGTGATGTTAACCTTGATCATTTGGTTAAAGTTGTGTGGTGTCGGCCAGGTTTCTTCACTGTAATCCTAGTACTTTTTACCTTTGACATTCTGTTCACTATATGCAAGTCACTAAATTCAGCTCACACTCAACAGGCACGGGAATTAAGCTCCATCTCCTGGAGGCATGAATATCAAGAAATATTTTAAATCTTTTAATTTTCTACTTTATATCTCCACCATTGGCTTATTAGCTATAGCTTTGTTTTACAGTTGTTTTGGGGGTTACAAAAAAACATTTTAAACTCATTACAATTTACCTTTAGATATTATTATATAACTTCTAGTGCAAGTAAGAACCTTATAACAGCATATTTTTGGACCCCCTATATGTTGTGCTATTGTTGTAATACATGTTGCTTCTACATATAACCCCATATTATGTTATTATTATTGCATTAAACAGTCACTTATGTATTTTGAAATAATTTATTGAAGTGAAATTCATATGACATAAAATTAACCATTCTAAAGTGAATAATTCATTGGCATCAGCACTCAATTATCTTGTAAAGGAAAATTTAAAAATGGAAGAAAGCAAGTCTTTTCATATTTACCCATATATTTGCCATTTCTGTCACTCATCATTTCTTTTTATAAATCTATGCTTCTAACTGGTTCGTTTTCTTTCAATCTGAAGAGCTTCCTTTAACATTTCTTACAATATAAGCCTTTGGATATTTTAAAGATATCATTGTCTTCTGGCTTGCAATATTTTGGTTGAGAAATCTGTAGTTATCTTTACCTTGGTACTTCGGTATATATAACATGAATGCTGTTTTTAGCATTTTCTCTTTATTAATGGGTTCCAGCAATTTGCTTATGATGTGTTTTTGTTAGATTTTCCTTATTTTTACCCTTCTTGGGTTTTATTGAACTTCTTAGATCTATAGTTTATGGTTTTCATTGGGTTTGCCAAATTTTCAGCCAATATTTATTCAAATGTTTTTCTGCCTCCAGCTCCTCCTGGAACACTTATTATACATATGTTAGATTGTGTGACATTGAATCACAGACTCAAGTGAGGCTCTGTTAATATTTTTTAAATCACAGCTTTATTGGTATATAATTCACATACCATGCAATTTACCCACTTGAAGAGTACAGTTCATTGGCTTTTAACATAGTTATAGATATGTGCAACCATCACCACAGTCAATTTTGTAACACTTTCTTTACCTCCAAAGAAATTCCATACCCTTAAACTATCCCTCATCGCTCTCATTCCCCTATCCCTAAGGAACCATTAATCTGCTTTCTGTCTTTATGGTTTTGTCTATTCTGGCCATTTCATATAAAAAGACCTCAGAGAAATTGAGGTTTTTGTGGATGGCTTCTTTCACATAGCATATTTTTAAGGTTCGTCTATATGAATCTTAGCATGTATCAGTGCTTTCCTTTTTGTAGACAAATAGTATTCCATTGTATGAATATACCACATTTTGTCTTCATTCTGTCACTCTGGGTAGAGTGCTGTGGCATCATAGCTCACAGCGACTTTAAACTCTTGGGATTAAGCAATCATCCTCTTGCCTCAGCTCTTTTTATCAGCCTTTATTTTCCCTCTCTGCTTCATTTTGGATAGTTCCTCTTGCTA
>NW_003852504.1:1415808-1421165 GCF_000181295.1 Otolemur garnettii | reverse complement strand
GCCTAGCCCCTCTTGCTATTTCTTATAGTTTGTTGATCTTCTCTTCTGCAGTGTCTAATCTACTGTTCTGCCCATCTAGCAGATTTTTTATTTCAAATATTGTTTTTTTCACTTTCAAGGTTCTTTTTGGCTATTAACTGTTTTTTAAATTTCTTTCCTTACTCTATTCCTGTTTTTCTATAAATCCTTGAGCATATTGCTAATATCTGTTTTAAGATTCGTTGTTTGTTAATTATATCATCTTTGCCATTTCCAGCTCTGTTTCTCTTGACGGACTTCTTTTTCCTGGCTATGGAAGCAGCACATTTTCCCTGTTTCCTTACATGTCTAGTAATTGTTTACTGGATCTTAGCCATTGCAGATGTTTCATTGTTGAGTGGGTTTTATGTCTTACCTTAAGGTGTCTTGAACTTTGGGAAGACAGTTATGTTTCTTGCACATCAACCTATGTCTTTCAAGGCTTGTTTTTAAAGTCCATTGGAGAAAGTCTAGAGTACCATTTATTCTAGGACTAGTTTATTCCTGCTGCTGAGGTGTGACCTTTCTTGGAGCCTGTATTGAGTGCCTTGGGTTTCACACAAGCTTTCTCTAGTCTGGCTGGTGGGAAATTGCACGTGTCCCTTATTTGTGAGGACTTTGGGAATTTTAGATTATGATTTTTTGATAGTTTTTGCCTGGACTTGCAGAGTTTCACTTTATGGTATGTGTAGCTTATTATTCAACAATGCAACCAAGAGGATTCCTATGCTGATATCTGTAACTCTTTTTTTTGTGTGTGTGTTGCTTCATCTTTTCCAGAACTCTGCTCTATAAATTTCAGCCACCTCAGTCCCCTAAACTCCAAGGTCTTTCTCACTAACTCAAGGAGATCACTATGTGATTCTGGGGTTTCCTCTTTCCACACCATGCTCCAGAATGTGGCTCCAGGTAGAAATCAAGGTCCTAATAGACCTCACCTTGTTTGTTCCTCTTCTCTCATAAATCACAATCCCACACTACCTGTTGCCTGATGCCCAAAAATAGCTGCTTCATTTATTTTGGTCAGTTTTCTATTTTTTTTTTCTTGGCAGGAGAAAAAGTCTGATATAACTTATTCCAATGTGGCTAAAAGCAGAAGTTGTAGTAAGGGCTTTTAAACAAGGGAGAGACAGATCATATTTGTTTTTAAGAAAAAGCTAGTGGCCACCTGATGGTCTCTTAAATGGATAGGAGGTAAATACTGGGAAAGGCAAATGAGGATGTTATTTAAGTTGTCTATAAATGAATCGATGGTAGTTTTCACTAAAGGAGAGGTGGTGGGATTGGAGAGATGTGAAATCATTTGAGACCTATATAAGAGATGAGATTGACAAGACTTGCTAATAGATTGGATGTGGGTGGTAGGTGAAATAACGGGCAGAGTTCAGGATGACCTCCAGTTTTCCAGCTTGAACAACTAAAGGGATGGTAGTGCAATTCACTGAGACAGGGAAGACTGGGGCAGGAGAAGCCTTTTTCTTCTTTTTTTTTTTTTTGAAGGGTGTGTTTATTTGGTGGATGGGTAGAGCAGAGATGGTGAGATTGGTTATGGACATGTGGAATTTGAGGTGCCTGTGATCCATTTGGACAGAGAGGGCAGCTGGATATATGTTTGGGGTTCATAGTAGAGGTCAGGCCAAAGAAATGAATGTGGAATTTTGGGCATATAAATAACCAAAGCCATGGTGTGAGTGAGACTGTCCAGAGAGAGGGTGTCTAATGAGAGGAGAAGGTGGTTCAAGACAGCGTGAATGTCCTCACTTATCAGCAGAGAGGTGGATACTGAAAAATGGCATCCATATAGGGAAGTTGCAATGGGGGGAAAATAGGGCAGAGTAGGAGCTATGCTGGTTTTTGTGTATGGAGGGTAGGCCCTGGGAGGGACTGCCATGGAGGCTCAAGCCCTTGGGTGGGAGTGGGCAGTGTTGGAAAAGGAGCCACAAGGCGCTAGGGCACACTCTGCTGACTTCACTGTTTTCTTTTCTTGCCCTCCCTGTCTCACCTCCAGGCACAACCACCAGCACTATTAAAAAGAAAAGGGAAAATAGGGAAAAACAGAGGCATAATAGAAATGGAAATAGTTCCTAAACCCCAAAGTAAAAGAAAACCTCAACTAGTATTTTGGAGGCGACAGCAGCAGTTGCCACCCTGTCTCCAGTGGCTGGCATTGTCAACTTGGCCCTGTGCCCTGCAGCTGGGCCTTGAAGGCTGGCCACACTCCAAACAGCCCACACATCTTCACCCCCACGTCTGGTACTGGGAACCATGCCAGGTCCTCCTCAGGCAGCCAACTATGTGGCCAGGCCCAGGGAGCAGTGTAGGAGGAGCCTGGAGCAATGGGGATAGACAGCAAAAGGCAGGAAGGAGATAGTTTTGTTTAGTGGTGGATAAGGAAGCCTGGAGCTCAGGCCAGGATACCTGCCCTTGGTGGAACCCCCTCACCATTCTTGCCTGAACTCTCCTGCTTCTCAGAACTAGTGAATTAGCAGTGATGTCATCACCCAGGTCTGACTCAAATTCATTCCCTATGGCATACTGCCCTCCAAGTGGATCCTGTCTGTCGCCCCAGTGGGCTGGATGGGAGATCCCCAAGGCCAGGAATCTGCCACAATTGCTGTTTGCTTGACTTTGCTACAGTATACCCATAGTTATCAGTTTTTCTATCATCTCAGATATGTGGCATATGACTGACTTCCGATGTACAGCGTTCCCTTTACTTGTGAGACCCCTGGAGCATGTTCAACAGGGTCAATAGGAAGTTGATTGTAATTTAATTTGCACTCAACTTCTCAGGGACACAGTTCTGGGTAAAGCGAGGTACATCTGGATTTTTTTTTTTTTGAATTAAAATGAACAAATGCTTGGACATGTTGAGGGAGAATTTTCCAAGACTTGTGCTCGAAGGAAATGGAGATCCCTGAGTTGAGGGAGAGTTTGTACAAGTTCTCCTCAGCAGGATGGGAGCCATATGAAGCTGGGACCTCTTCTAGGCTATTGGAAGGGAGTCCGCACTCAGCCCCTCCCACAGATCTGGAAAAATGATGCTCTCTCTCCAGTGGGTAGTGGCCCTGCAGGGCTGCAGAGGGCATACATACCCATTAGGTTGTTCCTCCTGACCCACAGGGTCTTTGCTTTCTAGGTCAGCTTCAGTCCTCTGAGAAGCAGACATGCGGATGGGACTAAATGTGCAGGAAATTTATGCAGGGAAACCCATGAATGATGGAGGGGTGGAAGCCAGAGTGCCTTCAGGTTGTGGTGCCGGTCTGACACCTAGGAAAGGAGAGGGGCAAGGAGGAGGCTGGAACAAGAAGTGACTTGTGCCATGTCACAGGTCTGAGGAAGTCTGGCCAGACTCCTGGGAGATCCCTGGGCAAGGGTTGTCTACTGAGGAGTCCCGTGTCAGGCAGGAATGGGCTGGGACTAGCATCCCTGCCAGGCTTAGTCATTGGCTGGCAGCAGCCTTGCGTGAATGGAACCAGAGATCCTAAAGTGTGGCAGCTGGGGCTGTCAATTAACTCTGTTCCCTGCAAAAGGTTCTCTTGAAAGAGACCTGAGCAGTGTATCTCCATGCCCACCTCACCATCCCTGAAGCCTTCTGGGATCTTTCCCTTCCTTCTTTGCCTGGGGCCAGTCCTCAGGTCTGGTGCTTGGTTCTTAAGGCAATTATTTCTCTTTCTCCTTCCAGCTGAACCACAGGAAAGACAACCATCCTGGGCCTCATCAAGCTCTGCAGTAGGGCCCTGGATCTGAGAGACCTGCCTTGCCAGAGTGTCCCCTTGGAGCAGGCAGGTGTAGGGGCAGGCTGGGAGGAGCTATGGGCTTTGATTTCCCCACTGGTCAGTTGGCTAGTGCAGGCAGTGAAGATGTTAACAACAGCTTCCTTTGGAAGGATGCTGTTGCTTCTTTTCCTGGTATGCTCCCTCTGCTCTGAGGTTGATCTGGAAACTACCTCCTCTTTCCCTTGGCCCTTCAAAGAAATATCAGTGTAGTTCCTTGTGGACGTATAGATAAGCGCCTCCCTGCCAACTCTCAGCCAACCTGGTCTGCTTGTGGTGGGGAAAAGGGAGAATGCAGGGGGGTGGATAGTGGGCAGATGGCCAGGTCTAGTGGAGCCACTTCCTGCCAGGATTCTGGGAGTAAATATTTCCTCTGGAAGGATGGCCACAACACTGTCCTTGCTGGTGGCTCCTCCTGGCAAAGTACTACCTCTTCTTTGGTATTGTGCCTCTGTCTGATACCTGATGGTTGAACAAGTGCCTTCTCTTTGTTTCCCCTCCCAGAGTTCCCCTTTGCCTTCCACTAAAATCTCAGGTTCATGAAGGCTGGATGCAAAGTCCTCTTCACTGCAATGTCCTCACCCAGAGCCTGGCACAAAGTAGCACTCAGCAAATATTTGTTGGATGGATGAATGAATAAGCATCCTTTGTGTGTAAGAGCCCTGTTCACAGGAACACAGCAGGTGGAAAAGGTGGGCCCTGCTCACAAGACCTCCCAGCCTGATGAGAAGACAGCTCCTTAGGCAGCAGATGGGGGACTAAGACTTACTCTGTGAAGTAGCTTGCCATGGGGCCCATGTAAAAGAAAGCTATGAGCAAGAACATAGCTGGCTGCAGCTGGCTGGAGAAAGCCTCCGCACTGAGGGGGACGTTGGAATGATGGAGGTGACAAGAGCCGGTTACACATTTCCTTTCTAGGCTCCCTAGTTATGAGGAACACATGTTCTGAACCAGAACTCAGGACACAAGGCCTGACCAAGGCGCTAGATGTGGGAAAGTGGGGCTGGCCTAGAAAATCTGACAGGACGCTTCCAAGTCTCAGGCTGGAACTGCTCATGGTAAGAAACAGTCCAGATGGAGGCCAGTTCATCTGCTGAGGTCTGAGCTGAGTTCCCAGACAATAGGTCTTTCTAGTGGGTCGATTTCTTCCTGAGGTTGGGCTAGTTCAACCTTTTATCCCCAAGGATAAAGACTTGCTGCTCAAACACTTCTTGGGCCTATAAGAGACCAGCAGCCTCCCTACAGTCAGCTTAGCCTGGGCACCCCCACAGGCTCCTCCACCATGGCATCATGCCCCTCCAGGTCCTTTAGTCTTGAGTCAACAGGAGAGTACATCTTATCCATTCCTCAATTTCCCATGGATTCCTAGCTTGAGAGGGCAAATACCAAGAGGGCAGATTCCAAGGGTCTGTAATTCCTTGGGGGAGACTGTTGTGTGCCGCTTCCAAGTCAGTGTGAGCGCTCATAATTGAGAGAGAAGGAACTAATAAACCAGTGTCATTCCAAGGAGATGTCTTTAGGTTGTTCTCCCCACAGTGAGATGGCTGGAACCTTTCATATTTC
>NW_003852504.1:1395426-1415617 GCF_000181295.1 Otolemur garnettii | reverse complement strand
CCGTCATTGTTGTTTGGCGGGTCCGGGCTGGGGATTCAAACCCGCCACCTTAGGTGTACGTGGCTGGCGCCTTAGCCGGCTGAGCTATAGGCGCCGAGCCTCATATTTCATTTGAAGTAGACAGATTAGGGCTGGGGGCTTAGGATGAAGACAGGATTTGGGCTCAATCAGGGTTTAGGCCATGATGAGGGCTAGAATGAAAGAAAGTGGTCCATATTAGGATGGAACCCACAGTGTTAGCCTCTCCTGGGCTACAACAACCAAAGTTAATCGGCCTAGACATTTATATATAATCTGTTACTCACAAATGATACACTAAAATTTGTTTTATTAAGTCTTTGAGGAAAAGATCAAAGTTAAAAATTTTAGCTCTAGCTAAAGGTGTGGCCATATCCATTAAAGCAGGAGTTGTGAATGGAGCACGAGATTCAACCATGATTGGCCATTATTTCAGCAATGCCTGTTCTTTTAACAACTGAGGCTTAGCAGACAGCAGTTTTCTGAGTAGGTGGTTATTTTCCAGCTGAGGAGAGAATGGACTGGTCCATAGCCCCACAGAGGGCAGACTGTGAGGTGGAGGGATGGGAGGAAGACAGGGTGGGGGCTCCAGCAGCACAGTGTTGGCTTCTTCCTCCTCCTCTTCCTTATTGCTTCATAAACATTATCTTATTTTGTCCTTGGGACACCCTGTGAGGAAAGACTAATATGTCATCTGGATATGCTCTGATCCCCCTCAACTCCTGGGTCCTGATGGGCCTCCTTGGAGTTTCCTTGGGCCCACATGGACAGATGAAGAAACTGAGGCTAAAGGGAGTTAGATCACTGACCTAAAGCTTCAAAACAGAGATAGGAATCGAACCCAGGTGTCTGACTCCAGAGAGTTTATCAATGCCATGTTTTGCTGACACTAGCTTTTCTTGGGCTTGCTGGGGGGATTCCCTAGGAGACAGGTGGACACCAGAGGTCATGGTGCCTCTGATGCAAAACTGTCCCAAGCATGACTGATCCGTAGCACCCTTTCTGTCCAGGGCACTGAAAGCTCTGATCCCCCTGAACTCCTTGGTCCTGATGGGCTCCCTTGGAGTTTCCTTGGGCCCACATGGACAAGGAGCTTTCTCCTTGGTCTGTATGGTATCTCTTTGACTCACCTTCAAATGATCAGGCTGGGGCTACACCCCACTCCCCTGCTGTATCCCACCCCTCTGTTGCCCTTAGCCCTGATGCTCACCAAAGCCCTCCTATCTCCTGCTAAGTGTGGAATTAGGCAGCATGCACATGCAATTAGCTGGCCCTTGTCCAGGCAGAATTTCACATGGTTATTTCCTCACCATATTTCTGCCTCCTGGGCCCCCTGAGATCAATCAACTCAGTCTTGGCTGATTGATTCTGAATAGTTGGTTTTAGCTTATCTGTGGATTTCATTATGTGCTGTTTACAAGCACCTTACAAAGTCTTAAATGAAGACATTCCTGGAGACTGAGCCTGGGGTTGGTCTCTTGGGTTGGTCAGAGTGTGGTGCTATTGAAACCAAGCACGTGGATCTCAGGCCACATGGGGCCCAGTGAGCTAGGCTGGGCTGCCAGCCACAGACTGAGGCTGAATCTCCTTTCAGATTGAATATGAATCAATCCACAGGCCTACTCTGGGGTCTAAACTGTAGGGTGGTAGTGGGCATGGAATGTCATACCTGTAAATGAGCCAAGTTTCTCACGATGACTCTAGCTTAGAAGTTTGTCCCAGATGTCTGCTCCCCACTCACCTCCCTGCCATCCTCATTCCAGGCTTTAACAGAGGCCTGGGCCTTCTTGTGTTGAAAAAATGGAATAGTGACCATGTATAGCAGGGCACTTGTATGGACTCCTCTCTCTGCCCCTTTACTGGCTTCTGGTCTCTGGCTACAGTGTTATGATGTCTTCATGGAGGGACTTGGTCTTTGCCACCAGGCCTCCACTGGGGCTCTCTCCTCTGCTCCTTACCCTTTTCCCAACAGAACTGACCCCAGCTGGCCCCTGAAAGAATACCAGTGGTCTACCTGTAGTATTTATGGCTGCTCTGGTTGCAAAGGGTCACATTTGCCTCATTTCCAAGACAGCACAGAAAAGTGGGACCAAAACATGGGGACTGTGTTGCTCTCTGTACCCGAGGACATTGCCCCAGTTCTCTCTGTTCTAGTGGTTGAAATGACTAGGCTGGCACTGAGCTGTCACATGCTCTCCCCTGGGCCCTATGTGCCAATTTACAAGGACTTTAAGGGTGAAGCTTGTAACTGGAAAATAGTAGAAATCACACTGGGTGGTTGAGGGCTAGGTCCACACTGTTGCCCTCATTAGTCCAGAGTTCTCCCTTAACCAATCAAAAGGCCCCTCTATAAGTTGACCACCCAAGGGACTATAACAAACTGGTCAACATACAGAGGTGGTCAACATAAGAAACTAGGTCTACTGTACTAAGATATGTGTATATATAATATATATATATATATATATATAGTGTATGTTTGGTCTATGAAAATTAAGTCAACTTAAGGAGATGATCACTGTAGGGAGATGGTCAACTTGGAGGTTCTACTGTACACACATACACGCACACAAGCACACAGATACATACATATACTACAGCCTTTGCCAGTATTTAGACTCTGCCTTCTTTTCTATGTATTATTTTTCTCTACCTTGTCCCTCTGCTGAGTATAAGGGAGACAGACAGTGGAGGCCAAGGGTCATCCCGCCATGGGCCAATCAGCCTCCTCCTCTGCTCCTCTGTGGTGCAAGACTGCTGCATTGCACAACTCTGGGCGATAAGGGGACAGCCATGTGCAGCACAGTGGGCATCCCCAGCCCAGGGGGTCTTTGCAGCTGCCACACTAACCCTGCCTGGTCCCACTTCATGAAATGGGGCCCTCTGGTTGTCAAGCAGACCCAAGGTAGGAGTGGCAGCAAAGCACTGGTCTCTGTTTATACACCCTTCTCTAATGTTCTACTTGGCCAAACGTCTTCCAGCACCTCTCTCAGCATCCTGTCTGTCACAGTCAGCAAAACTCACAAGCTGATCATGCTTCTAAACTCCCTCTTTACCAAAGGCAACTAACTGTAAAGCAAATTGAATTGAAATCTGATCACATTCTCATTTGATTTGGCTCTGTGTGATTTAACAAACATTCACTGAAGGAGACACTGCTCTGGGCCAGACCTCGTGCCAGCAGTAGGCACGAAAATACAGCTTGGTTCCTGTCCTCGGGGGGTTACATTTGAGTTTGAGAGATAGGTAGGAGATACAGAGACCATCTCAGTCCTGCACAGTAGGAGCACTAATGGAAGCCCACTGACAGGAGCCCAGAAGGGAAAGAAAGTAATTGCTGGAGTGTGTGGAAAGACAGTTCAGGAAGTTATTATGGTCTGAATATTTGTATCTCTCCAAAATTCATCTGTTGAAGTCCTAACCAGGGTGATGGCATTAGGAGATGGAGGGCAGTGGTTCTCAACCTTCCTAATGCCACAATGTATTTTCGTTGTTAAAAAGGGTTTGCGACCCACAGTTTGAGAACCGCTGTTCTAGGGGGTGATTAGGTCATGAGGGTGGAGCCCTCAAGATGGTATCAGAGCTCTTATAAGAAGAGATGGGAGAGACTTTTCTCTCTGTGTTTCTATTTCTTCCACCTCTCTCTCCTTTGCTATGTGAAGATATGACAAGAAGACGGCCATCTTTAAACAAGGAAACAGGCCCTCACCAAGAACTGGACCATCATGATGCCTGACCTTGGATTTTCAGCCCCCAGAACTATTAAAAATAAATATTTGCTTCAAACCACCCTGTCTATGGCATTCTTTTCAGACTGAACAGGTTTAGACAGAAGGCTTCACCAACGAGGTAATTCCTAGCCAGGGATTTGAAGGGTTAATAGTTTCCTCAGAAGGACTAAATAAGGCTGACACTGCAGGGCAATGGAGCAATGCAAGCAAAGGTGGGAAAGTAAGAGTGGCCAGGTGGGAGCCTAACTCTTTCAGTAGAGCTATTTGCCTTTTTCTTCCCAGTGTGTAGCATGGGGCCTGTTCCCCAGCTGCTACTCAGGAGACACTGGGTGAACTAATGCACCTCCTGGCTCCCAGGGCATCGAGTGTATCTTTAGATCTGGCTGTCTTGTTAGATTTCATGATAGTCAAGAGTGGGTCTGTGAGAGAGAAGTGAGCACATCAGAGGACACAGAGGGTCAGGCAAAGAACTGGTCTAGAACCCAGGTCTCCTGACTTGCAGCTCAATGCTCTTTTCACTTCTACCTACGCTCCTCTCAGTCCACATCGATCTCTCCCTCCCTGGAGCACTTACATTCAGAGCTGCTTGCTCTCACACTTATTCCCAGCTCTCGTGTATTACACACGGGTTGTTTCCAGTATGTTCTGCTTGTCTCTCCGATTGGACTGTCAGCTTCTTCAAGGCAGAGACTGGGGTTGCTTCTTTTCCATATTCTTTACAACGAGCAATGAGTGTACAAAAAAAAAAAGCAAGAATTAAAAACACATAAAAACCTCGCTTTTCCCTCCTTCTCTAGTAGCCTTGTGGATTCATTTTTCAAGGTGTGGCTTTCTCAAATTTAGTAGGTCAAACCCTCTCTGAGTACACACCGGTGCAGAGAAATCACTGTGGTAAAGAAACTACACCATTGCTTCCCCTTTGGGGAATTTACTGCCTGGAAAGGAAACAAAAATGACTCAAAATATAGCAGAAGAGTAGATCTTTCTTATTTTGTGAATAAGTGTCTTCTTGAAATGTGTGTGGGAGTGGAATCCTACAGTTGATGTGCTGGGAAAAATCACTAGTCAAGGAACTCCTACGGTGACACTTTGAAAACTAAGGATATTGAATCATTTACTTTGTTTATCTCATTTCCCATGGCATCTTTTTCTCATTGGAGTTGATATCTATTCATTTATCAATTATCCAGGAAAAAATCCATTCATCTCAATAAATTCATCCATTGCAGTAAATACACAGAGTAAATATACACTGACTTTTAAAAATGAATACATGTATTTTATTTGCAGTAAATTCTTTTTTTAAAGTGAAGAATCATCTCATTCCCCTAATGGACCCACTGTGTCATAAGAGGATGAGAAGCTGTGTACAGATGAAAACAGTTCTCACTGCTCTCATTTAACAGATTGTTCAGAAGTATAGTTTAGGCTTTTGTTTAAATCTCATTGGGACTTACCACCTGGTTTCTCCCATGGAATCAACAGAGCCTAGTGAATCAGAAAGACTGCTTGAAACCTGTGTCTGCCACTTTCTGAGTGAAACTGGGACAAGGGACACAGCTTTTCTTGCCCTCAGTGTTTTTTGGCTCTAAAATGGGGATAACCATAGCCACTTCGTCATAAGATCATTATGTGGTTGAAAGGTGACACTGAATGTCAGGAGTATGAATAGACTGAACTAGGTGAAGGTAGTGACAGAGAGGGAAGTATTTCCTTCCAGAGGTAACCCTGAAGCACAAGTTACATTAGTCTAGGGGGAACTTTTCCCTACCATCCACCCACAGTGTAAACTATTTTACTGATGTGAAGGTAGGCTTGAGAGTGGGGGACCAAGCTGCATGTGATTTTCTGCAGGCTATTGACAGATTCTTCGATGACACACCTATGGGCAAGGTGTCCACCAGAGCTGGGTGGCAGTCATAATCATAACTAGAAACAAGAGTTTGTTTGGGTAGCTAGCTCATGCACTCAAAATGGAACAGTGGAGACACAAATGACATGCAAATCCTAGAAGCTTTCTGTAGCAGATGATGACCGTTTCCCTCCCTCCCCCATCTCCTGGGCCTAGCTGAGGTCACCTACAGCTGGAGGAGAAGGCTGTTTCCAGCCTACCCACTGCTTCCTACCTCCAGTGCCTACATTTTCCCCGCTGAAGCGGGGGCTTTCTGTAGCACTAGATTCCAGAACCATGGAGGAGTGTTGACACCTCCAGGGTAACCTGCAAATGATGGGGGATGGGAATTGGTGAGCAAATGCCCTAGCCTTCCTGCAGGACAATTCTGAAAAGTGTCTCCATAGTTTCTCAGTGTCTCCCAGTAGGATGGAGCCCTAGTTGGTGGGGACACTGAGAAACTATGAGGACACTATGGTGACCCTCTCTTTAATACGTATGGCAACTCACTGGCTTCTCCCCCTTTTCTCACTTTTTCTACTTCCCCCTGTGTGAGTCTCAGGATCACCTCCCCAATAAACTACCTGAACCTAAGTCCTTATCTTTAGGTCTGCTTTTGCGGGGGTGAGGGGTGGGAGTAGGGGGATGTCCCAAATGAAAACACTTTTTCTTTTTTCGAATTCTGTCAAGATACAGGTGTGGGGAAAGAGAAGCTTGAGAAAATCTCTTTACAAAAGAAATGTAATCACCCCATTGACTTTTGTTTTCAAAGCACTTTCTTTCACCTAAGTCATTATTCAAACAGGACAAGCAGCAAGGGCATCACCTGGGAGCTTGTGAGAAATGCAGATCCACCCCAGGCCGGCTGGATCCAAATCTGTAGTTTAACAAAATCCCAGGTGTTTCATGTGTTACAGGTCGAGAGGCTACATGGCCTACCCGGCCCTTGCTGAGGCCCTATAAGAAGGTATTGGTATTTGTAGGTATTTGCATTGTCCCCCCTAATTCATGTCCACCCAAAACTTCAACATGAACTTATTTAGACATAGGGTCTTTGCAGATGCAATTCGTTAAGGTAAAGTCATATAGGAGCAGGTTGGGCCCTAAATTCAATGACCAATGTCCTTATAAATTGGAGACAGGACACACACAAAGAAGAAGGCCATGCGACAGAGACTGAAGCTGGGCTGCCAGAAGGCAAAGAACACCAGCAGCCACCAGGAGCTAGAAGAAGCAAAGAAAAATCTTACATTAGAGCCTTTGGAGGGAGTGTGGCCTTGCTGGCACCTTGACTGCAGACTTCTAGCCTCCAGAACTGAAGAATATATTTTGGTAGTTTTAAGCCACCCAGTTTGTGGTACCTTGTTAAGGCAGCCCTAGGAAACAAATATACTATCATTCTCAATTTCACAGTGCGTAAATGACAAAGCCAGGACTTGGCCTCAGCACTGTTAGTATTGCTGATGAAACACCCGTGAAGGGCCTCAGGGACTCTTAAGCAGCATTTCCAGAGCCCGGTTCTTAGCCATGTCCTGCTTCATATTGCTACCTAGGATTTGGAGGCAGACACAGGGACACTTTGTTCAGGTGTGTATAGGACATGAGGCTGGGAGGGTTGGCTAACAATGGATGGTCGAACTGGGACTTGAGAAGATTTGGACAGGTTAGAACAATGGCCCAACCAAATGATGGAACTCAACAGGGATGAGAGTACAACGCAACACCTAGGTTAGAAAGATAGCCACACAGAAACAGGCTGGGGCGTGACAGGTGTCTTGATGAGAAATAAAAATCGGAGCAGCTGGGTGAGTAGATTTAAGTCATCTCTTGCCCTGCTGGAGCTGAGAGTGCAATGCAGTCGGTGATAAGGGTACATGACCTTCAGTGACATTAATAAAAGTGGTATGCCTCTAATAGTTGGGGACAGGATTCTCAGCTTCTACTTTGTGCTGCTCCTGCCACCACTGGAGCACTGTATAAAAGTAGAGGTGCCATTTTTCAAAGAGAACACTGTGAACTAGGGAGTGTTTGGGGGGATGACCAGAATGGTGAGGACCCAGAAATCAAACAATGATAACAGCTACCATTTTATCAAGTGCTTCCTGTGTGCCAGTGACTGGGCTAAAGTGGAGTAAGACAGACACTATCCTTGCCCTTGTAAGTGTAAAAGGCAGACAATAACCCCCCAAACAGATAAATACATGTATTTATTTAAAAACCTACAAGTGCTGCAGAGGGGTATAGGGTGCTATTACCGAGAGAACCTGACTCAGGTTGGAGATCAAGGCAGGCTTCCTTGAGGAAGCAGTGTATTCATCTTGGAGCTAATTTATAAAGGCTGACCAAGTCTTACTTAGGGGACCATGTCACCTTTTAAACAAAGGGAATAGCAGATTCAAAGGCCCCAGGGCACATCTAGGGAACAGGGAGAAGAGTTGTATTAAGGGAGGTGACTTGGTTACACTAGGGTCCTGGAAACATGGCTTTGGCTGTGTTGTGAGGGGTGGCTTGGGGAGTAGCAAGAGTGGCTGCAGGGAGATCAGACAGGAGGGGGTGCAGCTGTCCTGTATTAGTTTCTTATTGTTGCTGCAACAGATGAGCACATATTTGTGGCTTAGGACAACATAAATGTATTCTCTTACAGGTCTGGAGGTCAGAAATCTAAAATGGGTCTCGCTAGGCTAAAATCAAGGCCTCAGCAGGGCTGTGTTCCTTTCTGGAGGCACTAGGGGAGAATCTGTTTCCTTGCCTTTTCCAGCTTCTAGAGGCTGCCCGCATTCCTTGGCTCACGATGCCTTTGCATATTCAAAGCCAGCAATGGCCAGTGCAGACCTTCTCAGGTTGCATCACTCTGAATCTCACTCTCCTGCCTCTGTCTTTCCCTTATAAGGACCCTCGTGATTATATTGGGCCCATTTGGATAGTCCAGGATCATTTCTTAATCTCTCTATTTTAAAGTCTGTTTGCCACACGACGTAACATATTTTCAGGTTCTGAGGATTAGGATGTGCGCATCTATGGGCGCCTATTATTCTGCCTACCACACATCCTGGTTTACATACATTACCTTTAATCCCTATGCTCTCTCCCTAGGAGGTTGGTACCATTATTCCCTCTTTACAGATAGGACACTGAGGCTCACAGAGGTGATCTCCTTAGGATCACACAGCGGGAAGTGACAGAGTACAGAGTCAGACTCCAGGCTGCCTGACTCTAGATGTTGTGATCTTAACCACTACCCAATCTTGCAACTCCATGTCTTACAAGGACAATGGAAAAGGCCAGGGGATGTTTGGCCTGGGGAGCCAAGCTGACTTCTAGTGCAAAGTGGGCTGGCATCACCACCACACAGGGCTAAGTTCTGTGTAGCTCCAGAAAGGAAAATTGCTCAAAACTCGCAAGAAGGTAAATTCAGAGTTTTCATGACTCAGTATTAGAGTCAGAAGGGACCTCAGAGGTCATCTTTTTTTCTTAGGAACTAAGGCCCAGAGAGAGAAAGTAATCCACCCATGACTACACAGATCATTAGTAGCCTAATAAAGAACTTTCTATTACAGTTCTCCCTATAATAGAATGGGCTAGGATATTAAATGAGGGGCTCCTTGTCACTGGAGAGGATTGAGCATCTAATGGGGACCTTGCACTGGGTACAGGTCTTCCTGGCCACTTTGGTGTGTTACATGTAATTTTAAATTTTATTTTTATTTTTACTTATTTTTTTGAGACAGACTCTCACTTTCACCCTTGGTAGAGTGTCATGGCCTCATAGCTCACAGCAACCTCAAACTCTTGGGCTCAAGTGATCCTCTTGCCTCAGCCTCCCAAGTAGTTGGGACTACAGAAGCCTGCCACAACGCCTGGCTATTTTTAGAGATGGGGTCTTGCTCTTGCTCAGGCTAGTGTCGAACTCCTGAGCTCAAGCAATCCACCCGCTTTGGCCTCCCAGAGTGCTGGGATTACAGACATGAACCACCGCACTCAGCCCACATGTAATTTTTAATTAACAACAAAGCTCAAAATTTTGTGAATGATTCTCTTGTCTTAATAAATCAGAGCAGTTCTTCCTACAGTAGGATCACTCTCACTTGTCCTCTGATCTGTTTTTTTTTTTCAAGTCAGATCTATGAAGGCATAATTTACATACTAAAATTCACCCTTTCATGTGTACACATTCAATAAGTTTTAACAAATGTATAAAGTCCTATAACCACCACCACATTCAAGATACATTTCCATTAACCATTAAAGTTCAAGAAAAGTTTTCTACATCTCTTCTTTTATAAACTTTTTATTTTCATATAACTATAGACTCAAGAAAAATTCCAAAAATATTACCGAGAGATCTCAGTACCCTTCGTGAAGCTTTCCCCACAGATAACATCTTACGTAACCACGGTAAAATATCAAAAGCAGAAACATGAGATTGGAACCATACCAGGACTCTAGACCTGATTGAAATTTTGCGCATTTCCCACGCATTCATTTATGTGTGCATGCTTTTGTGCACAGTTCCATGCAATTTCATCACATGTATATTTTTGCATAACCACCACTGCCTAGAAACTCCCTACCACTACACTTTTCCCTCTTGCTCTCACTTCCTCCCTCCAGCCATCCCTAACCTTCGGCAACCCCCAATCTATTTCTGTGCTCCTTTTCATATGCCTTATTGAGGAGTGCACTTTTAATTAGAAAATAAATTGATGAATAAATTCACACTGGAGGGAAATTTTAAACTATTCAGGTATTTTGAGAGAACTCCTTGAGACTCCTATCTCATTCCAGTTCTTTTACGGAAGGTGATCACTGTTAGGGTTTGGGGTATACTAACTTTTTGCCTTTACAGTTGTGTACAGTATCTGCATTACATGTATATGTATGATGCTTACAGAAATATATAGTTGTGTATGTGTTTTAACATATATGGTATCATAAATGTTACATATTTTTGTGCAGCATAGTTTTCTTTCACTTAACAATATGCCTTTGATCACAAAAATTTGCTAAGTGGGTGAGGTAATAGATATGTTTATTACCTTGATTCAATAATTACGTAATACATACATACAGTGGTTCCACAGTATCCACGGGGGACTGGTTCCAGAACCACCTTTGGGTACCAAAATCTAAGGATGCTCATGTTCCTTATTCAAAAAATGATGTATGGCTCGGCGCCTGTGGCTCAAGAGGCTAAGGTGCCAGCCACATACACCTAAGGTGGCGGGTTCGAATCCCCAGCCCGGGCCCGCCAAACAACAATGATGGCTGCAACCAAAAAGTGGCCAGGCGTTGTGGAGGGCGCCTGTAGTCCCAGCTACTTGGGAGGCTGAGGCAGGAGACTCGCTTGAGCCCAGGAGTTGGAGGTTGCTGTGAGCTGTGATGCCATGGCCCTCTACCCAGGGGGATAGCTTGAGGCTTCGTCTCAAAAAAAAAAATGATGTAGTATTCACATATGACCTGTGTACATCCTCCTGCATACTTTAAGTCGCCTCTAAATTACTTATAATACCTAATACAATGTAAACGCTCTGTAAATAGTTGTTTAACTGTAGTGTTTAGGGAATAATGACAAGGAAAAAACATCGGTATGTGTTCATTACAGACACAACCATCCACTTTTTTTCCCAAATATTTTTCACCCTTGGTTGCTTGAATGCACAAACACAGAACTCACAGATAAGGAGGCTTGATGGTAGAAAATACCACATCATACTCCATAAATATGAGGTTATTAAGTATTAAATGTCCGATTTCCTTATGCACTAAGTTTGACAGTGGATATCTCTGACATTTCACTTTGACACTTTTCGTTTTATTTTTATTGTGAAAGTACATCCTCATTCTTTCAAATACACATTTTGGCTTGCGATTATCTTCCAAATTTTTTAGAGCAATTTGTGCGAAACCATGGATAAGTGAATATGAGTTATGTTGTGGAACCAATACAGCACAGACAGCTAAAAACATCAACAAAATGTTTGGGAAGGATGTGGTTAATGAATGTGCAGTATGTCAATGGTTTGAGAAGTTAAATTCTGGTGATTTTAATCTTGAAAATGAGCCATGTGGGTGACCTGAGCCCAAGGTGGCTAATGATGAACTGAAAGCTACGGTGGAAGAGAATCTATCTTAACCTACTAACCTGCTAAATGTGAATTTAGCAGCATAGTTTCAAGTTACTATTCCAACAGTATTGGGCCATTTGAAACAAATCCACAAGGTAAAGAAGCTGGATAGATGGGTTCTGCATGAATTAAACAAGCATCAGAAGAGAAATCATCTGGAAGCTTGCCTTTCTTTTCTCATGACATAAGGCAAGCCTTTTCTACCCCGTATTCTTAAGTTTGATTAAAAATGGATCCTTGACAATTGCAAGTGTTAGGCACAATGGTTGGATAAAGATGAAGTGCTGAAACAATCCAAAACTGAATATTCATCAAAAAAAGCTAATGGTGTCTGTTTGGTGGTCCAGCTCTGGTATTCTCCATTATGGCTTCATGAATCCTAGTCAATCAATCACAGTGGATGTCTACTGCAACCAACTGGATGGCATGATGAGGATGTTTGTGATTAAGCAACTGACATTGGTCAATAGATATAGGTCGATCCTCTTGCAAGACATCAGGTTGACCACATGTCACACAAACAACACTGTTCAAACTACAGAAGCTGCACTTGGAAACTTTCTGTCATCCACCATGTTCCCTAGACCTTGCACCAACTGACTACCACTTCTTTCAGGCTTTGGACCACTTCTTGCAAGGAAAAATATTCAATTCTCAACAAGCTATGGAGATGCCTTTTGCAATTTCATTGTCACTCACTCTCTAGGCTTCTTTACAAGCTACCATTAAGATGGTAAAATTGTATTGATAGTTTAGGCACATACTATCTAATTTGTTTGCCTTGTTTGTTGTTTGAGATATAATTAACTAAAGTTTCAATTCAAAATCAGACATTTCGGCTCAGCTCCTGTAGCTCAGCAGGTAGGGCACCGGCCACATACACCAGGGCTGGTGGGTTTGAACATGGCCCAGGCCTGCCAAATAACAATAACAACTACAACAACAACAATAACAAAATAGCCAGGTGTTATGGTGGGTACCTATAGTCCCAGCTACTTGGGAAGCTGAGGCGAGAGAATCTCTTAAGCCCAAGAGTTTGAGGTTGCTGTGAGCTGTGATGCCACAGCACTCTACTGAGGGTGACATAATGAGACTGTCTCAAAAAAAAATCAGACATTTCATATTTAATGACCTAATGTATACAACTATTACTTGTTAATTAAAAATAAAATGAAAAGATTACTTGGATAACTTTCTATATCCACACATTTATGCTAAATACATTTAAAAAATGCCTGCATAGCTTTCTGTAATATGGCTGTTCCATAATTTATTTAACACTCCCCCGGTGGGGGGGGGCATTTAGATTGTTTTGAGTTTTTCCTTATTACAAATAACGTATAATGGCCAGCCTTTGTGCACTCATGCAAGATTTCTTAGAAGTCAAAAACAGTGATATGCTTTCTAGAATGCGAGGAGGAGGGATGAAGGTCTAGCTGAGAAAGAATTGTCTCAAACCCTGGGGTGGCAGTGAGTCCCCATGTGAATGTCATCTAGGACATGTTTGTTCTAGAGGCTGACATCTCCATTGAGATGTAGGATCTATATTTCCCCCTCTAAATCCTTTGGGGGGTTTTGGTAGTGTCTTTGCACTTTGAGGGTTTGAGATTCACACAAATGAGGTTGAGGTCACTTCACACAACCAGATTTGCTTCTCTGATCTGCTAAGTCCCGGGCCCATGCTTTGCCTCAGTTGCTTGGGTTCCAAGAAATTAAGTGCCTACAGGAATCCCCTTTGCTTTGGGGACGACATGCATGGCTTTGATGATGGCTATTTTGACTTAATGCTTCCTAACCCTTGAGAGATCACATGCCATACTTATACAACAAGTATGACAGGGCCAAGAAATAGCAAGCTCCTCTCCAGCAGCAGGAATAGTAATAAGTCTATTTTCTTCTAAGGAAACTAAGGCCCAGAGAGGGGAAGTAATTCACTGAAGGCCACACAGCTAATTCATAGCCTAATAAAGAACTTTCCAACTAAGTGGTGTTGGAGCAGGGAAGGGTGGAATTGTTACCTGTGAACCTAACCATTTGTTCAGCCTCAGCTCCTGCCTGGGGTGAGCCCTTCATCAACCCAGAAATGGTCTCATTGTCAAGGCCTGTCTGTCTGGATCCTACCGTGTATATATATAGGGAAAGGCAGTTGGCCAATCCTAGTTCCATAATCATGCACTCACCAGCTCACCCACTACCTTGGAGCCTATTTGTAGAGGAAAGAAGTAGCAGTTGAGAGAAGAAACAAATACAGTGCAAGAATTATTAACACTTTAAAAGGACTTTCTGTTCTCAGGGAGTTCTTCCCATATCTGTTCTTATCGAGTCAGCACAGAGGTAGGAAGGGCAAGCTCTAGGTTTTATACTGCAGAGGTAGGGAAACTGAGGCCCATTGAATGATTGATGGTTTTGCCTTGTATCTTGCATGCATCAAATTAGCCAGAGGGAAGAGTTGGGAGATTGGGTAAGTCAGAGAGCTGGTTCAGGGGCCCTGACTTCCTGTTTACCAGCCAAAGGCCCTTGCCAATAGATTTTACTGCCATCCTTCATCTGACTGCCAGGGCCTTGTGTTCAGAGCCCTATCTGCTCAAGTGCCCACTTTGGAAGACACACTACACTACAAACCCAGCTCTGTCCTGCCCTTTATGGCCAGAAGCCACATCACCCTGAGGCTCTGTGACCTTGGTAGAATAAGGAGGACATTTCAGCCTACATGATCCAGATGACTCACCTGGCCAGATGTTAAGCCCCAGATGTGTAAACCTACTCATTGGTTAGACTGGCCCTGTCCAAGTGTGGAACACCTCTTTGACCTATTGCACGTGCAAGTGTCTGCATACTTTGAATGAAGGAAAACTGTTACTTTTGGTGTTCATGAAATCCTTTAGGTAAACTTTAAGAAAAAGGTGGCACTCCAACTGGGGCCCGAAGGCACTGGAGAAGAGAGAAGGGCACCCAGAGTAGGGGGAAGGATGGCAGCCAAACAACTAAAGTAAGAAAGCAGGCTTATCTGAAGGTTCATGTGAGGGAACAGTGGGAAATAATATTGCTGTGGCAGGGAATATTTTTCCATGATGACCGCGATAATATTTCCTGTCCCGTATGCCCCTATTACAATATGACATTTGACACTCCTCCATTGAGATATAGGGCTTATGTTTTATCCCCCTAAAGCTGGGCAGGCTTATGACTATGGCAAAAGTGAAGCTATGTGACTTTTCAGGTGAGGTCAAAAAGGGGATACAGTTTCCACCTGCTTGCTGGAATACTCAGACTTGAAACCCTGGGCCACCCTGTGGTTACTTTGCCACCATGCTGTGAGGAAGCCCAAACTAACTCACATGAAGACCTCTGAGACACATGATGAGAGTGGTACCTGGCCTGTCCCCAGCTGCTCCAACCCCATTTTCCGCACCCCATACCGTTTCATCTCCAGTTACTAACTACAACCTTTCAAGGGACCCTGAACTAGAACCAACCAGCTGAGCCCTTCCCAATTCCTGACCTGTAGAAACCATGAAAGGTAATATGATTGCTTGCTTATGTCTTAAGCCACTAAGGTTTGGGATGATTTTTTTTTTTTTTTAAGAGTCAGTCTTACTTTATCACCCTTCGTAGAGTGCTGTGGTGTCACACAGCTCTCAGCAATCTCCAACTCCTGGACTTAGGTGATTCTCTTGCCTCAGCCTCCTGAGTAGCTGGGACTACAGGCATCCACCACAACACCTGGCTATTTTTTGTTGCAGTTTGGCTGGACAGCGTTTGAACCTGCCACCCTCAGCATATGGGGCGGGTGCCCTACTCACTGAGCCACAGGTGCTGCCTTAGGTTTGGGATGATTTGTACACAAAAATAAATGAATGGGCTTGAAAGCAAAGTGGTATTGCGGAAAGAACACTGATTTGGAAGTCAAAGGCCTGGGTTTTTAACCTAGCCCTGCCAACAACTTGCCATGTGAACTTGGGCAAGACAATTCTCTTTGGGCTTCAATCGCACTATTTGTAGAAATAAGAGGATTAGATAATTTAGAAAGCCCTTTCCAGTTGTAAAAATTCTTTCGTCATGCTATGCCTCAGAGGAATTTGAAGTTTATCAATGAGCCAAAGATGATGTGCTGAAAGAGTTCTGGAGATAATAAAATATAGATGAAGATAGAGCTGGCAAATCCTCTTTCCTCTTTCTCAGCGGACAATAAGCACCAAGGAGCTGAACAACCCTCAAGGAGATAAAAACCAGAGGGAAGGGTTGGGACATTGGGTAAATCAGAAGCAGACAGTCTGCTGACCACATTCAGAGCCAAAAGCTGCAAGGGTATCAAAGAGGCCCCTCCTGTTTGGAGAAAGGGCTCTACTTGCCCTTTCTCACCTCAGACCCATCTATCTTCTTCCACCTCAAGAACAATCTCCTTATGCAATCTCTCTGTTTTGTCTTTCCAGTGGGATGCTTTATGCTTTCTCACTTCTGGAACAAACCCATAAATCCCACTATTGTGCTCAAATGTAGCTAAGATTAGACTGTAGCTTATGCCCATTGCTTAGATGTTAGGGGCCCTCAGATCAGTAATCATAACACTCCCATTGCAAAGGAACCTCCAGGCTACCATTGTCTTAAGGGAGGCTCTTGGCTTGGGATGGTCTCTTAGGAAAACAATGGGTAGGCTGGTGCCAGTGGGGATGAAGTAGATTTGCTTCTTAGCAACAAAGGGAGCATTTGAATGGAAAAAAGCCAGGGCCCCTCTGGGACTGGCTCAATTGGTTATTTCTCTCTGCTCCTAGATAACTTCGGGCAGCTCAGGGATCTGGATTCCCTCTGCCTGCAGCCTGTGGCTAACACTTCCCCTGTGTGAAGGGAGGCTGAATTTCTGGAGGAGTTGGCCTTTTCCACACCAATCCTGGCAAAGGCTCACAAGCTATTCAGAGAGTTGCAAAACCTGAGAGGCCACAGCTGGGGAGGAGTAGGAAGGAGACTACTAGGAGAGAAGAGCAGCTTGAAACTGGCTGTGCTGCCTGGCAGGTCTGAATGCTGTCTTCCCTGGAGGGCGGTCAAGGGCACAGCTGAGACCTATTTGCAGCCCCCTCCTTCCTACATCCCAGTGATAATAGCTCCTAACATTTACTGAGCCCTTAGTATGAGCCAAGCACTGCTCTCAGCCTTTTTCATAGATTATCTCATTTAATCCTTCACAATAGCCCTATGAGGTAGGTGTATTATTATCCCTATTTTAGAGATTAAATAACAATAATGTTAAAGCTCCCTGAGGCACATAGGGGTTAAGTGAGCTAGTAAGCTGTGAGCCAGAATTATGAACACAGACAGTTTGGCTCAAGGGGCCAATACCTAACCACTAGCCAGCACTGCTTCTCACATGTAGCCAGGCTACATATGTTTTCTCATGCTCTGGGGCTGGCTTCTGATGTGGTTCTCCAAGTCTTGCTTTCATAGGACCTATCTCATGCTTTGAATATTATATTATAATGGCCACCAATTTACTGAGTCCTTACCATACACCAGGGATTGTGTGCTAAGCATTTTACGTGGTTTATATGGTTTAGTCTAAACCTTACAACGACTGTATGGAACAGGTATTGTCACTACTCAGTTTTACAGGTGAGGAAACTAGGATTCTGGGAGATTTAATAACCTGTTCAAGGTTAAAATAGTAAGTAGCAGAGCCAGGATTTAAATTTGAACCTAAGTCTATCTGATTCTGAAGCTCCAACCAACCAATATTTTATAAACTGTCTGCTATATGCCAGGCACTATGCTCAGCACAGGTAAGTAGACAAGGATAATATTGCTGACTCTGTCTCTTCAGATTAGACTACTCTCTAGAACTGCAGACTCATAAGTCCAACTGCCCATTACTTCCTTGTTCAAAACAACTTACTCTAATGCCTTCCTCAGTTCTGTAATTGGCATCCCCATTTGCTATGGCCTGAATATTGGTGCCTTCTCCCCAAATTATATGTTGAAACCTAATTCCCAATGCACTAGTGTTAAGAGGTAGGGCCTATAGGAGGTGATTGAGTCAGTAGGGCAGAGCCTTTGTATATAGGATTAGTGCCCTTAAAAAGAGGCCTGGGGGAGCTTGTTTGCCCCTTCAGCTGTGTGTGGATGCAGTGAGAAGGCACCAACTATAAAGCAGAGGGTGAGCCCTCATCAGACACTGAATCTGCTGGTCCCTTGATCTTGGATTCCGATTTTAGAACTATAAGAAATACATTGCTATTGTTCATGAGCCACTCAGTCTAGGGTTTTTTGTTACAGCAGCCTGAGTTGCTGCTAAGACACCATCCATGAAGTTGCTCAAGCCACCACATAGAGGCCATCCTTGATTCTTCTCTTTCCCTCATCTCCTACATCTAATCTATCAGCCTGTTTGGTTGACCTTAACTCCAAACATATCTTACATCTTTTCATTTTTCTCCATCCTCCCCACCAATCCATGCTCCATAAGGAAGTAAGCATCGTTTTAAAAAAATCAATTAGGGCTCGGCGCCTGTGGCTCAAGCGGCTAAGGCGCCAGCCACATACACCTGAGCTGGCGGGTTCGAATCCAGCCCAGGCCCGCCAAACAACAATGATGGCTGCAACCAAAAAAAATAGCCAGGCATTGTGGCAGGCACCTGTGGTCCCAGCTACTTAGGAGGCTGAGGCAAGAGAATCACTTAAGCCCAGGAGTTGGAGGTTGCTGTGAGCAGTGATGCCATGGCACTCTACCTAGGGCAACAGCTTGAGGCTCTGTCTTAAAAAAAAAAAAATCAATTAGATCGCTTCCTTCTTGTGCTTGAAATATTCCAGTGGATTCTCAGGTGCTCATGTCCTATAAGGCCCTGGCTGATCTGGCCCCTGTGTTTCCACCTCAACTTACTGCTGCTTTCCTATCTCTTCCTATGTGTCTCCCACCCTTTCTGCCTTCTGTTCCTCTAACAGGCCAAACTTGTGCTCACCTTTGGGACTCTGGTCATGTGCCTTCCTCTGCCTGGAAAGTGCTCCCTGTGGATGGCTCTTTCATGTGATCCAAATCTCAATCTAAATGTCATCTCCTCAGAGAGGCCTTCCTTACCCAAGCGATATAAAGTAGCTACTCTCTTTTCTCTGCATGACTATTATTACCAAAGAATATTTTCTTTCTTATTTTTATACCTACCTGTCCCCCCCCCCCCGTCTACTAGAATAAAAGCTCCAGGAGAGCAAGAAGCCTACTTCTCTCATCCATCATTTCATTCTCAGTATCTAACATAGTACCTGGCACAAAGCAGGTGCTCAGCAAGTAAAAGGTTCACAGTCTAGTTGCAAAGGTTGGTGGATATAGCAAGGGTGGTAGACAGAGAGTGCTATATGGTCCTTGGGAAATGACAAAGGAACAACAGTCTGGAAGCATCGGAAGGGAGGAAAGAACATGCTGACCCCCTCTGAGCCTGGGGCCTCCAGAGAGGCCTCTGATCATGTTTCAGCTCCACCATTCACTAGTGAAGTCACTCCACTTTCTGAATTGTAGTTCCCTCATTTGAAAATGGGAATAATATACTATTGCCTAGTAGGGTGATTTTGGGGACTCTGCTCAATCTCTCCCATAGCTTTTCACCTCTCCCTGGGTAAAAGCCAAAGTCTTTACAATGTCCTACAAGGTCCTCCTCTGGCACCCCCTCCTACCACTTTCTCTCCTCCCTCTTCATTTGCCAATCTTCCTCTCACTCACTCTTCTCAAGCCTCCACTGGCCTCTTCCACGTTCCTCAAACAGCTAAGCACATTCCGGCCTCAGGGTCTGTGCCTAGCTATTCTCTCTGCCCAGAATGCTCGTCCTCCAAAGGAGGCATTCAGTGCCTCACTTCCTTCAGGTCCAGTCTCAAATCTCACCTCCGCAGGGAGACCTCCCTAACCTTGCATCCATCTTTCTGGGCACTCCCTGTTCCCGTTCTCTGCTTTGCTTGTTTCCTTAGCACTTATTATGGCCTGGCATGCTATGTCAATTATTTATCTTGTATACCAGTTTTCTTCTCTACTAGAGTGTAAGCTTCATGATAGCTGGGAGTTTATCCGATTTATTCACTGCTCTACCCACAGGTCTTAGAACAGTGCCTGGCATATAGTAGGCACTCAGTAAATCTATGTTGAATAAATGAATGAATGTGTTTCTAGCATGTAGAAAGTGTTTAGCAAATAGGAGTTATTACTGAGAACTATCTCTTTATGCCCCACTTACTAAGCCTAGCTTAGCATAGAGCTCTGCATTTAGCAGATGCTCAGCTGACATGAGCTGAAAGAGAACACCCCCACCTGAGGTGGAAAGTACTACCCGCCACAAGAGAAACCCGAACAACACGGGCTTTAAGAATGCAGTGGGGCTCAGCGCCTGTAGCTCAAGTGGCTAAGGTGCCAGCCACATACACCTAAGGTGGCAGGTTCGAATCCAGCCCGGGCCCAC
>NW_003852504.1:1392968-1394741 GCF_000181295.1 Otolemur garnettii | reverse complement strand
GTTGGATCTGGCTCACACATGTAATTCTAGCACTTTGGGAGGCCAAGGTGGGAGGATTGCTTGAGGTCAGGAGTTTGAAGCTACCCTGAATAAGTTTGAAGCTACCCCTAAAGTTGGATCTGGCTCACACATGTAATTCTAGCACTTTGGGAGGCCAAGGTGAGAGGATTGCTTGAGGTCAGGAGTTTGAAGCTACCCTGAATAAGTATACAAGTTCCCATTTCTACAAAAAATAAAAAAAAATTAGCTGGATGTGGTGGCCCATGCCTGTAGCCCCAGCTACTCAGAAGACTGAGGCAGAAGAATCACATGAACCCAGAAGTTGGAGAATGCAGTGAGCTATGATGATACCACTGCACTGTAGCCCTGGCAACAGAGTGAGACACTGTCTCAAAAAATAAAACAAAAAACAAATAAACAAAATCTGGGGCCCTATTCCTCTAAGGCAGTGGTTCTCAACCTTCCTAATGCTGTGACCCTTTCATACAGTTTGTTATGTTGTAAAAGTGAAAGGGTATAATAGTGTGAAAGGGTCACGGCATTAGGAAGGTTGAGAACCACTGCTCTAAGGGTTCTGTGACTAGAATTCAGAGGGCTCTATGAATTTGATGGGGAAGTTCATGATGGGAAACTTACATCTTAATTTCTATCTTTTACCTGTATTTTAGCATTTCTTTCAAATAATGAATGCAAGTGACAAACAATTGTAGTATCAGAGCCCCTGTGATTTGGCCACCAATAGAAATTGCACACATTTTCATATCACATTAGAATGAAGCAGATCTCTGGAAATAGCAATATGTTCATCACTGCTTTGAATTATGATAGTTATAAAAATTACTGCTAGATCTTGTTACTTTATGTGCTAAAAATGAGGCACAGTATCACAAATTTTAAAAATATGTTGATGGCTTGATTTTAGTATAATTGGTTTCCATTATAATCCTTTGTATTTTATTTTATACATTTAAAAATATTGTTCTGAAAAGCTAACCTTAGACGTCAGCAGACTGCTAAGGGGTCCATGGCACATAAAAAAGGCCAAGAGCCTATGCATCTGATTGCAATTGGCCACAGGCCTTCTAGATAATGACTTCCTCCGAGCACAGCCTAATTTGGCCAACACAAATCCTTTCTCATCATTCCTGTATGGGGAGCCTCCTCCCCCTGCCAGTCTCACTCTCTATCACTGTGAGTATCTATTAATTTGTTCAGCAAATGGTGAACTAATTCATACACTAGTGTGGGATTAGGACAGCCAGTAGGGTTGTAAACTCCTTCCCCGATAGCCCATACAGACGAACTAGATTCTTTACTCTTTCCTGGGAGTGCTACACACATAGCACTTCCTTACCTGGGCCTCTTCCATTCCCTCTGGCTGAAATGTGGACCCCACTCTAGCCCCAGCCCCAAGTCCATGCTACTTAAACTTAAGATCTATGCTAAAGGTAAATGACCACAAATACCTACCCTTCCAATGTTCTAGGCTAACATCATATTCTCATGCTCCAAGACTCAATATTCTGGCACTCCATCTGAATACTTGCCCAAACACTTGAGCTGATCCACAGCTGGTTCTTTAAGGAACATGTTGTTCCTGGCCCACCAGAATTTTAGAAATGTGAGGTGGGCAGTGACCTGTCCAGGCAACAATGAAAGGCAGGCGTGTCCATTTTCAAAACAAAATGGTTGGCTTGGCGCCTATAGCTCAACCGGCTAAGGCGCCAGCCACGTACACCTAAGGTGGCGGGTTCGAATCCCCAGCCCAGACCC
>NW_003852504.1:1386140-1392782 GCF_000181295.1 Otolemur garnettii | reverse complement strand
TCTGTCTCAAAAAAAAAAAAAAAAAAAAATGGTTATGCTTTACCTGCATCACCATTTCTGGTACGCAGAGCATCCAGATCTTAATGTTAATAGGCCGCACAGAAAACTTTCCTCTGCACACTCACCAAAGAGCTCATCCTTGGCCCCTCTTTATTCTGGGTCTGTTAGGAGCACGGCTGCCGCTGACAATCTTTGGTATTGAAGTGACAGGTTATAGACGCCAAGCTGGATAATGAAGAAGTGAAGAAAGCAGAAGGCCAATAAAGTGGGGAAATGTAGAAGGGTCAGTGGGCTGTACATCTCAATGAAGTTGAAGAACTCGTCTCATGGGAATAGTTACACATGCAAACTGGAAGATGAGGAGGTAGCAGAGAGGTAAGGATAGAAAGAGTGATTTTTAAAGTAGCATGGCTCAAAGCAATGTCAAGGTCCAAAATGTGACAGTGCCAGAATGTAGCATGAGGAGGGCAGAAGATAAAGACAAGGAAGTCAGGAATAGAAAGGCCATGGCACAGGAAGGGATGTCTGTATGAAAGTGAAAGTCATCCATGATAATGGGGTGGGACTTCTGGAAGAGGGGAAAACTGCGAGTTATTTTACCAACAGTCTTTAATGAATGAGAGAGGGTGATGACAGGGATTAGGAAGGGGAAAGGTTAGCATCATCCGGTAGTATGGACCTTGGAAGAACAAGCCAATAAATGTTAGAGATCTTCAGAGGCCTATCTCAGTTCTTCTCTTGTCATTCTATAATACAACCTTTACGCAAGTGGTCAATTTACACCCAGATTTAAACACCTATCCTGTTGGCTCCCAAATTTAAATCTCTAGTTCAGATCTCTCCTCTGAGTTTCAGGCAGCTTATCTAACTGCATAGTTGACAGCTCTGCTTGGACCCAACACATGAATTTCCTTCCAGACATGGCTCTCTTCCAGGCTTCTCTATCTCCGTGGTACTTCTTTCATTCGGTTGCCTAACTCAGAAACTTAGAAGTTATCCATGACAGTTCCCTCTCACAATTTCCCATGTCCTATTGATTCTACCTCCTCAGTAGCTTATGAATTCCTCCCCTCCTCCCTGACATCACCTGAGCCCACTCCACCTTTATCTCTCACCTGTTCTAATGCAAGAGCTTACCCGCACATCCTCTTGGCCCCCTTCCAATATGTTCACTCTGTATTCAGACTGATCTTTTTAAAATGCAAATCTGGTCATGTCACCTCTTGCTTAAACATGTCAATGACTTCTCATGTCTGCCTTGTTTGCTGCTGAATCCTCAGTAGCTAGCACAGTGCCCAACACAATATAATGGCTCAATAAATAGTTGATGATTGAAGGAATATAAGGTAAGATAGAGTGTTTGAAACTATGTGGACTAATTATCTTCTTCGATCACAAACTGAATTCCTCATCTTGGTCATAAACTGAACCCTACAGTTGAGCCCAGTATGAAATCAATATCCCCTTGGCTACGGCCTGAGTCACTCCACACAGCTGCTTGTCCCAGTGGCTCTCAATCCTGCTGCCTATTATAATCACCGGAAAAGCTTAATTAAGAAAAAACTCGATTGCACCGTAGCCCAATTAAATCAGAGTATCTGGGGGTGGGGCCTGGCCTAATTTGTCCTTAAATCTCCCCAAGGCGATTTTTAATGTGCAACTGCAGTCGAGAGCAATGTGGCCTTGCTCTTCAAAGTGCAGCACAGGGCAGTAGCTGGGAGCTTGTTAAAAATGCAGAGTCTCAGGCCTCAGCCAGCTCTTCTAAATCAGAGTTTTAACCAGGAGGCTTGGTGATTTGTCCATGTGATAGTGTTTGAGAAGTGCTGCCGAGGAACCAGGCAGGAGCATGTGGACTTAGGGGGGCTCATCTAAGCTTCCAGGGAAGCATGAGGCTGCTTGGGTAGAAGCAAATCTCCTCTCCTCTACAAGTCCCAACCAAACGGCTGGCTCAGCACTTTGCCAGGCTGGTGGGCCAGAAGCCCAGTGTAGATACTGTAAATAAAGGCTTCCCAAATGAGTTAACCCGGCCTGAATAGCCAGGGCAAAGCAAAGCAAGGGGCTCCATTCCACCAGGAAATCCAGGACTAGAAGAATGTTTGCTAGGAGCCCTTTCTGACAAATGGGAACAATAGAATAAAGACCCAGCCTTTGCGGTCCTGTCACGGCCCTGCACCCACTAACCACCGGCTGGGCCTAGCTTGGACTGCTCTATCTGCAGGCACCGCTGCTTGCTCAGGGACAGGGCCCTCAAAGCTGCAGAGCCCTGCAATTCCCTCCCCAGGCCCACACCAAATCCCTCCTCCAAAAAAAGAAAAATAAAGTGATCAAAAGTGTTCCAATTCTATTATTGGTTTGGTTTCCAAATGTCGGCCTTGTTTTGGCCAGAAGCCTTGCTCTATAAGGCTGGGCCGGGTGGGGGGAGCCGGGACCCCCATGTCCCAGAGCTCTGGGGCTCGGCAAGTGCGGGAACCCACGTCAGGGCTGGGGTCTCCAGTGTCACCAGCTGCGAGTGCGCGGCTGATGTCCTCTCTCGGCCCTGAGCAGGGCAGCGGTGCCAAGGGACCCGCGAAGGCCTGCGCTGGGCCCTGCACTGCCCCCTTCAGGGCGGGCGACGCACTCCTTGCCTACAGAGCCCGTTCACTTCCTGGGCCCAGTTGGCGCTGACAGTCCTGTGCTGCCGCCGGTCTGTCCCAGTTCCCCGCCAGGAAACGTCTTCTTACTGGAAGGACCGCTGCTGTCTGCTACAGCGGGTGGCAGTGTCTGAAACCAATTTGCACAAACTCTGGGCGACAGAAAGCCTTGTGTTTGTTTTGGGAACTGTTCTCTCAGAATAAGTATTTTTTTTTTAAAAAGTCACCTGTCAGGTCTTAGCTCATAATTGCTGTCCCCTTCTAACTTCCCTGCCCCCGCTCAGGAGCTGCTGGGTTGCAGTGCCCAGGACAAGGCTCCTTCGGAGCCAGCTGTTGGCTGTGTAACTGAGAGCAGAGTCCTTTGAGGACACTCAGGCCATTGGGTAAACACCTTCCTTCTCTCTCAGGCATCTGGGTGTGGATGGCGGCTGCCGTTGACCTGGGACCCAAGGGCACCCAGCTGTTGTCTGGCCAGTGAGCCAACCTGCCACTTTCCAAAAGCCCCAGGTATTGGGTCCTTTATTGAAGAACACATAGGTTCTGATGAAAGCACGAGGTGGCCCCTTTAGAGTGTAAAAGAAAAAAATATATATCTTGTGCTTGGATACCTGGCACTGGCCCTGAAGCTTAAACCCATCCACCTCCTTGACATGGGCAGGGTCTCCACTGAAATATTGACCTCCTGGTGATCTCACTCCCATCCCCTACCTTCTTCCTTCTGTTTCTTAGTTTCACTTATTCTTCTCTTCAGCTTGCTTTATCTTCTCTCCCTATTCGTCATGCATTAAACACTGAAGAAGTCAGCTTCAATGCCATAACAGAATATCATAGACTGGGCGGCTTCAACAACCAAAATTAGTTTTCTTACAGTTCTGGAGGCTAGAATACCAAGATCAGGGTGCCAGAACGGCCAAGTTCTGATGAAGGCTCCTCCTATCTCCAGAAATAGTCACATTGGTGGTTAGGGCTCCAGTATAGGGATTTCTCTTTTTTCTTTGTTTCTTTTTCTTCCTTCCTTCCTTCCTTCCTTTTTTTTTTTTTTTTTTTTGCTGGGGTGAGGGCCAACAGGACACAATTCAGTTCACAGCAAGCCCCTACAGGGTATGCTAGATCCCTAGGAGCTATAGTAGTGAGGAGGACAGTAGTAGGGTAAATAGATGTCACCAGTGTTAGTAACAAAGTCTGAAAAGAATACAGGAGTGTTAGAGGAGTGAGGTGGCTCAAGGTGGTTAGCAAAATAATTGAAAAGAGCAAGTAAAGTTTTAGCAAGAAAAAGAAAGTTTATTAACAACTTGTACTGCAAGCTAGGCTCCATCCTAGTCAGGCATCCTCAAACTACGGCCTGCAGGCCACATGCAGCCCACCTAGTACATTTATCTGGCCCACCGGGTGTTTTTGCTGCTGCTGCCTGTCCTGCTTAGCAGCTGACTCATCCCAGGGCCCATAGTCCGGCCCTCCAATGGTCTGAGGGACAGTGAACTGGCCCCCTGTTTAAAAAGTTTGAGGACCCCTGATCCTAGTGACTACAGGTTATATGGAAAGTGCAGTTTCGAGTTTTATACACAACTTTGAGTAGTATCAGCTGTTTCTTGGAAGTCTTCCAGGGTCTCGATTAACTTTGT
The DNA here is from genome assembly GCF_000181295.1 of Otolemur garnettii. Taxonomy (NCBI): domain Eukaryota; kingdom Metazoa; phylum Chordata; class Mammalia; order Primates; family Galagidae; genus Otolemur; species Otolemur garnettii. Next base: position 1,388,530 of record NW_003852504.1, on the reverse strand, counting down.
TCTCAAAACAACCCACTGCAAGGTCTTGAAAGCAACCCACCTTCAAGATCTGGATAACACCCCACCTGCAATATCTTAATCAGCCTCATTCCCGTAATAGTCAACCTGTTTGGTCAGCCTGACCCAAACCAATCCAAAATAGCCTAATCATACTGGTCATCTACCCCACTCATATCTACCTAACTGCCTAACAGGAATATGGAGGGGCAGGGGTGAATAGGTGCCTTAAAAAATCAAGGATGGTTTGACAAGAGAAAGTGACATGTGAGGCATGAGAAGAAATTTGTAAGACATAAAACAGAAGAACTATTAATATATTTCAGGCAAAAGGAATAGTGTGTGCAAGGGTATAAAGTTGTAAGAGGGCATGGACTGCTTGGTAAGCAATTAAAAGTTCTGTAGCATTGGGGGAGGGGCAAGGGATGATGGAGATGCAAGTTGGCGTCGTCCTATGGATCCAAGCAGGACATGATGAATGATGGTCTAAGCCAGTTGGTTCTCAACCTGTGGGTCGCGACTCTTTTGTTACGATGAAAATACATCCTGCATATCAGATATTTACATTACGATTTATAACAGTAGCAAGATTATAGTTATGAAGTAGCAACAAAAGTAATTTTATGGTTGGGGTCACCACAACATGAGGAACTGTATTAAAGGGTTGTGGTATTGGGAGGCATTAGGAAGGTTGAGAAACACTGGTCTAAGCTAAGGCAAGGATTGGGGGGTGGAAAGTAAGGAGAGGATGAAGAAGACATTAGCAAGACTAAATTGACAGAATTTGGTGATGATTGAATGGTGGGGGGATGAGGAGGGAGTGGAGGGTAACTCCTGTATTTCTAACTTAGGGGCCTGGCACCATTCACTGAGATATAGGAGAAGGAATAGGTGTGGGATAGGAGCCAGAGTAGAAATAATGAATATTTGGTATCTTTAGGACATCCTGAGGAGGTAGGTTGGGTGCTAGAAGTAAAGTGGGAATCAAACAAACTTAATGTAGATCCATGAGCACAAGTGGGGAAACTGTCTGATGTTTGAAAAAGAATTATCTTAAAAGGTTAGGGGAAAGAGAGCTCAGAACTTAGGTAGGGCTGGGAATAGTACCTGCTCCCAACCAGCTAATATTGGGAGATTGGGTAGTGCTATGATCTGAATGTTGAAATATTCCCTGAGTTCATATAGTGAAATTCTAACCCCCAAGGGATGATATTAGAAAGTGGGGCCTTTGGGAGGTGATTAGGTCATGAGGGTAGAGGCTTCACAATGGGATTAGCATCCTTAGAAATAAAGATAGATATCTCTCTCTCTCTCTCTCTCTCTCTCTCTCTCTTTCTCTCTCTCCTCACACCCACCATGTGAGGGTAGAACAAGAAGATGACTATCTGTAAACCAGAAGGTAGGCCCTCACCAAAAACTGAACAATTATGATGGCCTGGCACTGGGCTTCCACCTTCCAGAACTGTGAGAGAGAAATAAACTTTTGTTGCTTTTAAACTACCCAGTTTTGGCATTTTGTTAGAGCAGCCTGAACAAACTAAGGCAAGCAGAGTACACAGAAGGGTCTTGCCTCAGTATGGTGGAATAATTAGCCCTAGACTTAGCACTGCTCTAGTGTCATTTAGTAAAGTTACCAGCAAGACCCAAAAGGATCAAATAATTTCCAACAAACTTAACAGAGTCTCAGAACAAAGCTCAAGAATATTTGTAGCAGGGTTTCTCAACTTCAATACAACTGACATTTGAGTCTTGGTAATTCTTTATTGTAGGGCCTGTCATGTGCATTGCAGGACATGTGCCATCATACCTGGCCTCTACCAATGGATACAAATAACACCCTCTAACTGTAACAAACAAGAATGTTTCCACACAATTGAAACCACCACTGATTGAGAACCACTGATTATAGAAATACAGACATATAAAGAACCCAACAAGGTAGGTATACAATGTCTGGCATCCAGTAAAAAATTACCTAATATAGACAGAGCAGGAAACTGTGACTAATAAAGAGGTAATAAATCAATTTATTGAAATAAAGCCAGAACTTATGCAGTTCTGTTCTTTTTTGAACATAAAATTGTAATTATATTCTCTATGCTCAAAAAAGCTGAATAGAGATATGGAAGATATTTTTGAAAGTACTTAAACTTATAAGGCCAGATTTGGTGGCTCACACCTATAATCCTAGCACTCTGGGAGGCCAAGGCAGGTGGATTGCCTGAGCTCAGGAGTTTAAGACCAGCCCACAGAAGAGTGAGACCCCATCTCTATAAATAGAAAAACTAGCCAGACATTGTGGTGGGCACCTGTAGTCCTACTTGGAGACTGAGACAAAGAGGATCACTTGAGCCCAAGAGTTTGAGCTTGCTTTGAACTATGACCCATGCCAC
>NW_003852504.1:1380274-1385897 GCF_000181295.1 Otolemur garnettii | reverse complement strand
TTACATTGAACTAAGTAACACATCCATCACAATTATACTCATTTCTTAATAGTTTTGAAATGTACCATTGCATCATGAACATTAAGTGAGGCCCCCCCAAATACCCCCCCTCTCCCACATCCCCCTTCCCCTCCCCTCTTTCTCCTCTTCCCTTCTACTTTCTGGACTATAGTTATGTTTTGCCATTCATGTGAGTGTGTAGGTGATTATATATTGATTTCATAGTAGTATTGAGTACATTGGATACTTTTTCCCCCACTCCTGAGATACTTTACTAAGAAGAATATGTTCCAGCTCCATCCAGGTAAACATAAAAGATATGAAGTCTCCATCTTTTTATGGCTGTATAGTATTCCATGGTGTACATATATCATGATTTGTTAATCTATTTATGGGTTGATGGGCACCTGGGCTGTTTCCATGTCTTGGCTATTAGGAATTGGGCTGCAATAAACATTCTAGTGCAAAATGTCTTTATTACAAAATAATTTTTGATCATCTGGGTATATACCTAGTAGAGGAATTGCAGGATTGAATGGTAAGTCTACTTTTAATTCCTTGAGTCTTCTCCAAACTTCTTTCCAAAAAGGTCGTATTAGCTTGCATTCCCACCAGCAGTGTAGAAGCATTCCTTTCTCTCTGTATCCATGCCAACATCTGTAGTTGTGGAATTTTTGTGATGTGGGCTAATCTTACTGGAGGTAGATGATATCTCAAAGTGGTTTTGATTTGCATTTCTCTGATGATTAAGGATGATGAGCATTTTTTCATGTGTTGGTAGGACATGCACCTGTCTTCAACGGAGAAGTTTCTGTTCAAGTCTCTTGCTCACATAGAAATGGGGTTATTTATTCTTTTCTTATTGATTAGTTTGAGTTCTCTGTAGATTCTAGTTATCAGACCTTTGCCAGAAGTATAACCTGCAAACATCTTCTCCCATTTTGAAGCTTGTCTGTTTACTTTACTTACTGTGCTCTTGGCTGTGCAAAAGCTTTTTAGTTTGATCAGATCCCAGTAATGTATTTTTGGTGTTGCTTCAATTGTCCAGGGGGTCCTCCTCATAAAATATTGTCCCAGGCCAATTTCTTCAAGTGTTTTCCCTGCACTCTCTTCTAGTATTTTTATAGTTTCATGTCTTAAGTTTAAATTTTTTATCCAGTGAGAATCAACTTTTGTTAATGATGAAAGGTGGGGGTCCAGTTTCAGTCTTCTACAGGTCACCAGCCAGTTCACTCAGCACCATTTGTTAAATAGGGAGTCTTTCCCTGACTGAATATTTTCGATAGGTTTGTCAAAGATCAAATGACAATATGTAGCTGGGTTCATCTCTTGGTTCTCTATTCTGTTCCATAAATCTACTGCTCTGTTTTTGTGCCAGTACCATGCTGTTTTGATCACTATAGATTTATAACACAGCCTGAAGTCTGGTAATGTGATACCTCCTGATTTGTTAGAAGAAAAGATTAGTGAACTTGAATGTATAGTAATAGAATTGATTCAAGATGAAACCCACATAGAAAAGCGAATTAAAAAAAGAATAGAGCATCAGTAAGCTGTAGGAAAAATTCAAGTGACCTAATATATGTGTAACTGGAGTCCCTGAAAGAGGAAAAAGAGAAGAAAGGGAACAAAAAACGGTTGAAGAAATAGTAGCCAACACTTTTTTTTTTCAAATTTGATGAAAATTAGAAACCTATAGAAAGGAACTCAACAAATTACAAGTGCAAAAACCACAAAGAAAATTACATTGAGGCACATTGTAATCAAATTGCTTCAAGCTAGTGATAAACAGAATATCTTAAATACAGCCAGAGAAAAAAGACACATTATACACAGAGAGACGAGGATGAGATTTCTCATTACAATCAATGTAAGTGAGAAGACAGTGAAACACAATCTTTAAAACACTGAAAGAAAAAAGAAATACACCAACCAGGGACTCTGTATCAGGCAAAATATTTTTTTAAAATGGAGTCCAAATAAAGACTTCTCAGTTATACAAAAGCTCAAAGAATTCATCACTACCAGACCCACATTATAAGAAATGGAAGAAGAAAGATAAGATAGGAAAATACATATCTACATAAAGAAAGGAAGGGCGCAGGAAATAGTAACTGCACATAAGAATATCTGAGACAGGGTCTTGCTTTGTCTCTCAGGCTGGAGTGCACTGGCCCAATCACAACTCACTATAGGCTTGACCTCCTGGGATTAAACAATCCTTCCACCTCAGTCTCCCAAGTATCTGGGACTATAGGCATGTACCACTATGGCCAGCTAGTTTTGAATTTGTTTTTGTAGAGATGAGGTCTTGCTACATTACCCAGATTGGTCTGGAACTCCTGCCTTCAAAAGCAATCCTCCTGCTTCAGGCATGAGCCACGGTGCCTAGGCCAGTATTTTTTTAAAACTATTTAAATATTTTTAGAAGATGGCAGATTGTTTAAGCAGAAATAATAATAATGTAGTGTGGGGTTTATAACATATGTAAATGTAAAATGCATAACAACAACAGCATAGAGGTTGAGAGTGGAAAAATGGACATATACTATTGTATATGTCTCTATAGTATACTCATATGTGATGGATATATCACTTGAAGGTAGACTGTGATAAGTAAAGTATGCTTATGATAAACCCAAAAGTAACCACTAAAAGAGTCATAGTTAATAAACCAACAAATGAGGTTAAATGGAATCATAAAAAATAATCTCAAATAAGATAGAAAAAAGGAAATAAGAAATAGATGGGACAAATAGAAAACAAATAACAAAATGACAGATTTAAACCTAACTATATCAATAATCCATTGATCCAAATGGTTTAAATACCCCAATAAAGGGCCAAGATCTGTCAAATCACATATAAAAGCAAGAGCCAATTATATGCTGCCTCTAAGAAAACCACTTTACAAAGTTAAAAATAGGTTAAAAGTAAAAGTATGGAAGAAAGATATGCCATACTAACACTAATTAAAAGAAATATGGAATGTATATATTAATAGGAGATAAAGTAGATTTCAAGGCAAAATTTGTTATCAGAGGTAAAGAAGATCGTTTAATAGTGATAAAAGGGTCAATTAATTAAGGGGACATAACATTCCTGAATGTTTAAGCATCTGATAATAAAGCTTCAAAAGCTGACAAAACTTCAAGTAGAAATAGAAAAATCTACAATTACATTTGGAGATTTCAACACTCATTTCTCAATAATTGACAGAACAAGTAGGCAGAAAATCAAGAATATAGGAGATATGAATGACATTATCAATCAGTGTTACTTAATTAACATGTATAGAGCAATCCACTCAACAAAAACAGAATACACCATTTCCCCAAGAGCAATAGAGCACATTTACCAAGATCAACCATTTTCTGGACCATAAAACAAGTCTCAATAAATTTCAAGGAAGCTATACATGTACAACCTATATACAAAGAATATTACCTGACTATATTGAATTTCAATTAGAAATCAATAACAAGAAAGATCTCTGGAAAACACCTAAATATCTGGAAATGTAATAACACACTTTTAAATAATCCTTAGGTCAAAGAAGAAATCAAAAAGAAAATCAGAAAGTATTTTTAAGGGAAAGCACAAGATAACAGAATTTGTGGGAGGCCACTAAATGCACATACTAGAAAATAAGAAGGATTTTGAATTAGTCAAGGTTCTCCAGAGAATCAGACCTGGATAGATATAGGTATAGATATAGATAGATATAGAGATAGAGATAGAGAAAAGGATTTATTATGACGGATTGGCTCACATTATTATGGAGGTTGAGAAATCCCATCATCTGCTATCTACAAATATAGAGGCCTATTGATGTAGTTCCAGTCCAAATCCAAAGGTCTGAGAACCAGAAGAGCCTGTGATATAAGTTCCAGTTCAAGGACCCAAGAACCAGAAGCACACATATTCAAGAGCAGGTGAAGGTAAATGTCCTAGTTCAAGTAGAGAGAGCAAATTCACCCTTACTCCACCTTTTTGTTCTATTTAGATCCTTTGTAGATTAATCATGACTACTTGTGTAATGAGGATGATCTTCTTACTCAGTCTATTGATTCAAGTGCCAATTTCTTTTGGAAACACCCTCACAGACACACCAGCTGTGTGTTTATTAAAAAATAATGTTTTACCAGTTATCTGGGCACCCCTTGGCCCAGTCAAGTTGACACATAAAATTAATCATCACAGTTTTTAAATCAATGATCTCAGTTTCCACCATAAGAAACTAGAAAAAGTGAACACATTAAACCCAAAGCAGAAGAAAAGTAATCATAAAGATCAAAACAAAAATCAGGAAAATAGAAAAAAAAACAATAGAAAAAAATAAATGAAGCCAAAATCTGGTTCTTAGAGAAGACTACTAAAATTGATAAATCTCTAACCAGACTAATTGAGAAAAGAAAGAAGAAATAAGTTATCAGTATGAAGAATGACAGTGATGGTATAACTACAGAATCTACAAATATTAAAGGAATACTAAGGTGATGTTATGAACAACTTTTTGTCAATTAATTTGACAAATTAGATGATTTGGACAATTTTTTTGAAAGACACAAAATACATAAACTCAATCAGAAAGAAATAGTACTATGTGTATCCCTTTATCAAAAAATTGACTTTGAAAAAAATAGAAAACAATTAACTTTGTAGTTAAAACTTTTCATTGGTGAATTCTAGAAAACATTTGAAGAAGTAATACCAATTCTGTACAAAGACTTACCGAAAATTGAAAATGAAGTTATATTTCCCTTTTCATTCTGTTTATATTTCTTATTAACTAATTTTTCTTAAAAGCAGAAAAACACGTTATAAGAAAGCTACAGACTAATATCCTTTATATACAGAGATGTAAAAATTTTAGCAAATTAAATCTAACAATATATAAAAAGGAGAATACATCATGATCAAGTGGAGTTTATCCCATAAAGGTGAGGTTAGCTTAACCTTTGAAAATCAAGCAATGTAATTTATTCACATTAATGAACAAAAAGAGGGAGAAGTTAAATGATTATATTAGTAAATGTGGAAAAATCTATTGACAAAATCCAATGTCATTTTCTAACAAAAACTTTCAAATAGCCAGGAGAAGAAGAAAACATCCTCAACTTGAAGAAGGGTGTTAACATAACACTTAATGGTCAACTACTTAATTCTGTACTTCTTAAGATCAGGAATTAGACCGGAATGACTGCTCTTATTCAATATTTTACCAGAAATTTTAGCCAGAGCAATAAGGCCAAAAAAAAAAAAAAAGGAAGAAGAAGGAAAGAAGAAGAAGGAGAAGGAGAGGGAGAGGGAGGAGGAGGAGAAGAGGGAAAGGGAGAAGAAATAAAAAGCACATAGAAAGGCCAGGCATGGGGGCTCATGCCTGTAATCCTAACACTCTGGGAGGCCAAGGTGGGTGGATGGCTTGAGTTCAGAAGTTCAAAACAAGCCTGAGCAAGAGTGAGATTCTGTCTCTAAAATAATTAGCCAGGCATTGTGGCAGGTGTCTATAGTCCCAGCTACTTGGGAGGCTGAAGCAAGAGGATCTCTCGAGCCCAAGTTTGAAGTTGCTGTGAGCTATGCCTCTAAAGCACTTTACAGAGGGCAACAAAGTGAGACTATG
>NW_003852504.1:1375119-1379686 GCF_000181295.1 Otolemur garnettii | reverse complement strand
TTCCTTATATTATACATAAAAATCAACTGAAAATAGAATATAGATCCAAATGTAAGATGTAAAGGTATAAATCTCTTAGAATAAAATATTGCTATAAATCTGTGTGCCCTTGGATTAGGGCACTTGTTCTTAGAAATGACACTAAAACTACAAGCAACAAAAGAAAATATAGATAAAGTCAACTTCATCAAAATTAAGAACACAGTCCATGAAATAGGAGACAATATTTGCGTATCACATATCTGATAAGGGTCTAGTATCCAAAATGTATAAAGAACTCTTACAACTCAACAATAAGAAGACAAATAACTCAATTTAAAAATGAACAAAGGATCTGAATAGACATTTCTCTAAAGAAGAGATACAAAGGGTCGACAAGCGTATGAAATACCAATTAGTCATTAGGGAAATGGAAATCAAAACCACAATCAGATACCATTTCATAACCACTAGGATTGCTATAATCAAAACAAAAACAGAAATAATAAGTGTTTGGGTAGGATTTGGAGAAATAGGAACACTCACAAATTGCTGACGAAAATGGAAAGTGGTGCAGTTGTGGTGGAAAACAGTTTGGTGGTTCCTCAAAAAGTTAAACATAGTGGCTGGGTGTGGTGGCTCATGCCTGTAATCCTAGCTAACACTCTGGGAGGCCAAGGCAGGTGGATGCTTGAGTTCCCGAGTTCAAGACCAGCCTGAGCAAAAAAGTGAGACCCTTGTCTCTACTAAAAATAGAAAAACTGAGGGAAGAGGATCACTTGAGCTTGAGTTGGAGGTTGCTGTGAGCTATGACGCCACAGCATGCTACCCAGGGAGACAGCTTGAGACTCTGTCTCAAGTAAAAAAAGAGTTAAACATAGAGTTAGCATGTAACCTACATAAATATCTGTAGGTATATTCCTGAAAGAATGAAAGACATACATCCACACAAAAATTTGTGCACATGTTCATAGTAGCATGGTTCATCATAGCCAAAAATAAAAACAACCCAAATGTTCATTAACTGAATGCATAAATAAAATGTAGCATAAACGAACAATGGAATATTATTTGTCAATAAAAAGGAATGAATTACTGATACATGCTACAACATGGATGGACCTTGAGGATGTTATGCTAGTGAAAAAAGGCACACACAAAAGGATAATATTATATGGCTCTATTCATATGAAATGTTCAGAAGAGGCAAATCTATAATGATGGTGAGTAGATTAGTATGAAGTTTCTTTTTGGCATGATGAAAATATTCTAATATTAGGTTATGACAATGGCTGCACAACTTTGTAAATATACAAAACCCAACAAGTGTGCACTTTAAATTGATGAATTATATGGTATGTGAATTATACTTCAATAAAGTTGTTAAAATAACTCAATTACAAGAAAACCAACCAATTAAAAATGGACTAAATATTTAAACAAACAATTCACTAAGGAAGATATTTGGGTGACAAATAAATACATATAAAGGTACTTAACCTCATTAGCCATTAGGGAAATAAAAATTGAAACCACAGTGTAATAGCACTATAGACCTATTAGAATGGCTAAAATTAAAATGACTGACCATATCAAATGTTGGTGAGGATATGGAGGAACTGGAATTCTCATACACTAGTCATGGAAACATAAAACCATTTTGAAAAGTAGTTTGGTAGTTTCTTAAAAAGTTAAACACACATCTACCACATGACTCAACATTCTATTTCTAGGTATTCACCCAAGGGAGACAAAAGTCTTTGTCTACACTGAAACTTGCACACAAATGTTCATAGCAGTTTTACTTGTAATAGCCAATCACTAGGAAAAAACCCATGAATGTCCATCAACCAGTGAGTGGATAAACAAAATATGGTGGAATATTACTCAGCAATTCAGATGTAATGACATACTGATATGTACAACACTTAATAATATGATAAGACAAATGAATCTCAAAATAATTTTTCTACTTGAAAGAAGCCATCAAAAAAGAGTACATTTAGTGTTATTCCATTTACATAAAATTCTAAAAAATGCAAACGAAACATTAATAGAGACATTATCAGTGATTGCCGGGGATAGGGGATGGGGAAGCGGCTGGAAGGAGGGATTACTAAAGGAGGGAGGAAACTTCAGGCAGTGATGGAAACTTGGTGATGGTGATGGTTTCATGAGAGTACATATATGTCACACTCAGCAAACTGTACACTGTTGGCACACTGATTGCAAAACACGTAAGTTATTATATGTAATTATATCTCCATAGTGCTGTAAACAACAAAAAAGAGGTTTTTGAACAGATGAACTGCAAGATTCTAGCTCTAGTTCTGAGGCACCCAAAACTTTCTACTGAATAGTGCTTTGTATTGGGATGTCCAAATCACTGAGACAAAACTGGGGATTTTGCTTGGATTATGCAGTGACATGCCTCTGTCATTTACCTCTCTGGGATCATGTAGACAGAGCCTCAAAAGCCAGTGGCACAGAGCCAGAGAAGTGCACCATCCAGCTAGTGGGAAGACATCCAGGTCAGAGGAGGAAACTCGGAAAATGACAGCTTAATGAGCTCCGCTCTTTCTAATTTCTTTAAGTCTATGATTCAGAAGATCAGCTTGCCGTGAACATTCCAGACTTGTGAGGCATCTCAGGGCCATGAATGCATAGACATCCCAGGGGAGAAAACAATGGAAGTCAAGATGGAAATGAGAAATGGCCTTTTTAGGTCTCTTGACCCAAATGCAAGGAGCTGAGAGGATATGGAGGAAGAGGTGGAAGTGTCCCTTCCCTGCAGGAAAGGAGATTATGACTTGATAGGGTTTGGGGAAATCAAATGTAAGAAACTAAAGACATGGAATGTCAAGCCTCCTGGGATGTCTTTTAGATGGACGTGCTAGAGGAGCAAGAGGAAGGAGGTGATACCCTCTCCACCTGCTGACAGTGAAAGCCAAGAGGGCAAGGAAGTGGGAGGATGTAAAGCCAAAACGCACGCTTCAAAGTAATTTGTCAGCGGGACAGTGCCTTAAGCCAGTGCCACAGCTGATGGATCACCTCATGGGAAGTACTGGCTGAGAGGGACCCAGCTGTCCCAGCCCAGGAGGCTGTCATCTTATCCTTGGTCTGTACCTGGATCAGATGCTTTAAGGGAAGACAATCAAAATCCTAAATGCCCAAGCATTTAGACTCCAGGCAATATTTACACTCGAGTAGAAGGGCATTTTTTTCTTGATCCCCAAAGGTGATAAGTTATAAGCTTTAGGCCTGAAACAAGGGAATTGAGTGCTTCTGTAATTTTATCCTTCACAGCAGGGGCACAGAAACTCTTCTTATGCAGAGGAATGTAGACCTCAAGTATTCTTCCACCCCTCCACCCCCATTTCTCTTGCTGCCCCTAAGCTCTCTGCAGGGCACCCCCTCCCAAAGTCTGATTACATCAACCAGTATTATGATGAGTCCTTCAATTAGTAAGGCATTCTACAGTTGATAAAGCCCCTTCTCTTCCATTTTCTCATTTTGATTCTTAATCCTGTAAGATAGGCATTGCGTTTTTTCCCCCCAGTTTTTGGAAGCAGAATATAGATGTTAACATCCATTCATTCATTCATTTATATGTTCGTTTGGATAATGATTAAACATCTACAATGTGTCAGAAACTGGCTAGATGCTGAGGACACAGTCATGAAACCAGACAGCCACAGTCTCTGCCCTTTCACAGTTCAGTCTAGTTGGGATTGAAGAGCCAGACACTAATTCAACACAAATCAAAGTGCGAACTATGAGAGAAGTTATTACAGGGAATCTCAGCCAGTCTGAGGGTTAGGAAAAGCATCTCTTGAGGAGAAGTTATTTCACCTTAGAGAGGAGCTGATGGATGACAGGCATTAGCTGGGAGAAAATGGTGTTGGCCACAGAATCCTCCAGTAGAAGAGAAGAATATTGAAAAGGTATGGTGACAGGAGAAACACTCCTAACAGAAAGGATGGAGAGACAAGAGAAAAGACTGGCAAGTCAAGGAGGCCAGGCATGGTGGCTCATGTCTGTAATCCAACACTTTGAGAGGCTGAGGCAGGAGGATCACTTGAGGCCAGGAGTTTCAGACCAGCCTGGGTAACATAGTGAGATCCTGTCTTTACAAAACATAAAAAATTAGCTGGGCTATTTGGCATATACCTCTAGTCCCAGTTACTGAGGAGGCCGAGGCAGGAGGATTGCTTGGGCCCAGGAATTTGAGGCTGCAGCGAGCTATGATCTTGTCACTGCACTCCAGCCTGGATGACACAGTGAGACTCTACCCTTTAAAAAGCGTAAAAGAAAGGCTGATGAGGTGGGTGAGAGCTAGATTTTTCATGACCTTGACGACTATGGCCAAGAGGTTGGTCTTGATCCTAAAAACCAGGCAGAGCTACAGAAGGTTTTCAAGTAAAGTGGGACTGTCATGACCATTATGGTTGCTACGGAGAATGACATGTGAAGAATGACAGGGCTTGAACCAGAATAGGACAGCAGAGATGTGTAGATTTTATAGATATTTGGAGGTTACATTGAAAGAAAATTCATGGCTCGGCGCCTGTGGCTCAAGCGGCTAAGG
>NW_003852504.1:1341737-1373905 GCF_000181295.1 Otolemur garnettii | reverse complement strand
TCCTGCCTCCGCCTCCCAAGTAGCTGGGACCACAGGTGCCCGCCACAACGCCCGGCTATTTTTTGGTTGCAGCCGTCATTGTTGTTTGGTGGGTCTGGGCTGGGGATTCGAACCCGCCACCTTAGGTGTACCAATCTCTTATTTCTTTAGGGGTAAAACTCAGATTTGGGATAGAGCAATGCTGATCTCATTTTCTCGGAGCTCTAAGCCTAAAACCAAACTGGTCATAGACTCAGCCTCTAGTTACCAATAGTCTTTGTTCTGGCTCAGCACACATAGGGTGCCACATCTGAGATTGTATAATATCCTACTTAATGTAAACCCAGATACTATCAGCCAGCAAAGCAAGAGGAAGAAAGGTTCAATGGTCCACTGGACCTTGGAGATAAACCTGCTCTTTGGGGAGTGGCTCTCCTACCTCATAGGGCCTTGCTGCCTGAGGAAGGAATTTGTATGCCTCCCCTGGGAGACCAGGGTATTTATAGACCCTGGGGCAGAGGAAGGATGGAGGCTCCTGGGAGACGTCATAGAGGATGTGCAGCGGAAATGAAACTGCTCTGAAAGACAAACGGGAGGAACACACAGAGGGACCTGTGTGGCTCTGGGAGGGTCCAAAGGATCAGAAAGAATTAGACAGGCTGCAGAGAAAAAAGGGGCAACCCTGTGGGGCTTGGCTGGGCTGGAGGCAGAGGTGGAAGGGCAGGTCTTCACCTGCTTGGAGATTTCCTCTTAGGACCTTTCCAGCTAGTGAACATGAACCCTTCAAAGACATAAAAAATATAGCTGACTATCTGAATTCCATTTAGGTGACATGTTTTAGGAACATAGTTGTGTCAAGGGAGGCATATCTGTGGGGACCTCTGACATCTCTTAAACACATCAGACAACCTGAAGAGGTATGTAGTTTGCAAAGAGGTTAGAAGAAACAGAAGTGAAAAACCATTTCCAGGGCAGGTGTGGCCCATTGGAGGTGACTGAAAGATGCTCCATGGAAGGACTTAGCATGATAATTAACATCACGTTCTCTGATTAAAATATTCTCATGCCCCAAATAGGAAAGTTAATTTGTGAATATGGCTTAAGCATCTACTGCTCTATGGAAAGTGTTGTTCTGGCTGCTCTGGTGGACATAGATGAGTTAGAAAGCTCACCTCCAGCCAATAGACTCAGAATTACAAATACTTAGTAATGAGACAGAGAAATTCATGTTCTCTGCTGGTGCTTAACTGAGGAAAGATAGTTTATTATGAATCTAATTAATGAAGCATCAACTAGCGGCTGGCCTCTTGCTCAGATGCTTCCCCCCACCTCCCACCTCAAGTTCCTGTTAAGTAGTTCCAGAGATAATGGCAAGCTTTGAGGCTCTTCTTAAATACGTTGTTTTTTTTTTTTTTGCAGTTTTTGGCCAGGACCAGGTTTGAACCCGCCACTTCTGGTATATGGGGCCAGCACCCTACTTCTTGAGCCCATCTTAAATACTTTTAACCAATGTCACTTCTACTGAACTACTTGGCTTATTAATTTAGCTTATGCCTTAGAGAACACACTGGATGAATGACATTGGGAAATTGAGAAGACTTATTCTGAGATGCTCCAGAAGGGCTGTGGAATGAGGGCCCTGTGCCTAGCCACAGCCATTTCAAGTGCCTTTGCAGCCAGCTGAGGAGCTGCTTGGGCCAGTGAGCATTACTTCTAGGCTGAGAAGGCACAGAGGGGAGAACAGAAGGTGGGAGTTAGTTAGACCTGGATCCAAGTCCTGACTTTGCCACCAACTTTTCTGTGCAATTTTAGGTAAGCCACTTTCCCTTTTTGGACCTCACTCTCTCCATCTGGATAGTTTTCCAGACGTCCTCTCCCACTTCACTTTTTGCATTACTCAAGTAAAAACAATCACTGCACAATGGGGGTGGGGAGGTTACATCTTTGTGTGTTTCTGTTAACTGTTGGTTGACCCATTTAAGAACCCCCGCCTGTTTTTTTTTTCTTGAGATAGTCTTACTTTTTGTCCTTGGTAGAGTGCCATGGCGTCATAGCTCACAGCAACCTCAAACTCTTGGGCTCAAGCAATCCTCTTGCCTCAGCTTCCTGAGTAGCCGGGAATACAGGTGCACACCACAATGCCTGGCTAATTTTAGAGACGCGGTCTCTAGCTCAGGCTGGTCTCGAACTTGTGAGCTCAGGGAATCCACCCACCTGGGCCTCCCAGAGTGCTATGATTACAGGTGTGAGCCACCGCGCCTGGCTCTAAGAACTTTTTGGACAAGTTGTGATAATTTTGCCCAAATAAAAACACATGACATGTATCATAAACCTAGAGTGATTATTAGTGAGTATACAATTCCTTCTTTAATTCAGCATCCATTCATTGAGGTCCATACTGAACCTTAGAGTCAAAGCATTCTATGATAGACACACCTTTATCTGACAATATGAATGTTAATTTTTTTGCATTATTATTATTATTGCACAATATTTCATTGCAGCAATCATCTGATTTCTTTTCCGAATGTATTTATTGTTGTTCCGTCTTTGCGAGGTTTTTGTTTCCAGTCCTTATCTTAAATATTGTTATTGTTATTAAATTTTAAGCCTCTTTAATTTTGTGAAGGCAAAAAGTGAAACCAAATAAACACAAGTACATGTAAAAAAATAAACATAATTCAACATACAATCACTGAGTATTTGCTTTGGGCGGTGGCACTGCTGGTGAGAATATGAAAATGAATAAGATATAGTCTTACCATTTCATGTTGGTAAGACATATACAAAAATACCTATGAGAATACATAACATTTATATAGTGCTCTGTGCGAACCAACCACTATGTCAAGAACTTTATAGGTGTTGATTCATTGAATCCTCCTAATAACACAGGAAGCTAGGTACTAGTCTGTTTTTTCAAATGAGGCACCTAAAGCTCAGATAGTGTCAATAATTTGTCCAAAGTCATCCGTGTAGTAAGTGACAGGACTGCTTTATTCTAGAACCCATGTTCTTAACCACTATGCTTCACTGATTTGTAATTCAAGGAAAGTATGAGTTAGTTGTTAGAAATTCAAATAAAGTGATATGTAGGTCCATAAAGTGAGGGACCACAACTTTGTGATGCTCAGTGAGGGAATAGCGTGGGCTTTGAGGTTAGGCAGACCAGAAAAATTACTTAATCTCTGTTAGCCTCAGTTGCCTCATCTGTAAAATGGGGGCGCTAAGGAATAGAATCTACCTCATGGGTATGAAAATTAAATGAGTTAATACATCTAAAGCATTGAGAACAGTGCTTGACACATAGCATGTGCACAAGAAATTTTAGGTGCTTCATTGTTATCATCGTCGTCATTATCATCATCATCATCTGTGGGGTGGGCAGGGTATAAAGGGCTGTGACAGGATTGTACTCTGAGGTTTCAGTGGCTGGACCTGCAGTTTGAAAGTTGGGTAGTAAATTGACAGAGATAATCTCTTCTGTAGTTGGAGCAAGCTGAGCTCTGTGTAGAGAAGTCAAATGAAAGTCGCTGAAGTGAGTCCTTGTGTAGAAGGGTGGAGTTTGATATTTCCTTGCGGTAGGACATTGTCTCCCAAAGGTCTCCTTTAAATGAATACCATACCTGAGAGGCATCACCTCAAATTACTATCATGCATTCACTTCCTGGATCAAGTGCATTCATCAGATTAGCCCTAGCAGAGATTGGTGCTTTGGGGGAAAAAGAGAGTGAGCAGTTTTGATGGCTACAAAGAAGGAGGCAGGTATAGATGGAGCAGGGCAAAGACAGGGCCCTTCCTTCCTGATCGGTTCCAGGAGGCCAAAGGACAGACAAAAGGTGGTGGGAAGGGCAGGTCAGGAAAAGGAGAAAACTAACATTGAATGATCAACCACTGTGGACTGTGGACTGTGCTACATTATCTCATTTAATCTCCCAACTATAATGTCTTAGTTCATTCCTGTTGCTATAACAGAATACCTGAGAGTGGGTAATTTATAAACAATAGAAATACATTTCTTATACTCCTGGAGGCTGGGAAGTCCAAGATCAAGGTGCTGGTAGTTTCTGAATCTGGGGAAGGACTATTCTCTGCTTCCAAGGTGACACCTTGAAAGCTGTTTCCTTTGAAGGGACAAACACTATGTCCTCACATGGTAGAAGGGATGGAAGGGCAAAAAAGGCACAAGAGCTCTCCCTTCAATCTCTAAGAACACTAATCCTTGGCTCAGTGTCCATAGCTCAGTGAGTAGGGCGCCAGCCATATACACCAAGACTGGCGGGTTTGAGCCCGACCCGGGCCTGCTAAAAACAATGATGACAACTAAAACCAAAAAATAGCCGGGTATTGTGGTGGGCACCTGTAGTCCTAGCTACTTGGGAGGCTGAGGCAAGAGAATCACTTAAGCCCAAGAGTTTGAGGTTGCTGTGAGCTGTGAGGCCATGGCACTCTACTGAGGGTGACATAATGAGATTCTGTCTCAAAAAAAAAAAAAAGAACACTAATCCATTCATGACTTAATCCCCAAAAGCCCTACCTCTTAATACCATCACTTTGGGCTTTTAATTACAACTTATGGATTTTAGAAGGACATATACATTCAAATCATAGCACACAATAAGTTAAGTCCTATTGTTAGTTTCATTTATTAACAGTAGATGAAGAAACCAAGCCTCAGAGAAGGTAAGTAAGTTTCCCAAGGTCACACAGCTAATGAATGGGATTGAGGGGCAGGATTTGAATCCAGTTATGTGAAACTCATGAAGTTGAGTTCTTTTAATACACTACACTGCTCATTTAAACAAACCTATAGGACAGAGAGGTCAATAAGTCAATTGAACAGCAGTGGCTGGTGATAATGACACAGGACACTAAGCAGAACTGAATAGCTTGTGCATAGCACTAATGAAGGAGACGTTACAGACTGCCATCACGTAAGTCAGCTATCTCATTTCTGTCACCAACAATACAATGAGTCTTACCATTGGCCCCAGGACTGTCCTTTATCTTGACTGAAAACTGAGTCTTGCCCCTGACTACGAGTCTGAGCCCCGAGTCCACTTCAAGCAACTTCACAGCCGCTTGATGCCTCAGGGCAGGAGAGCGTGGAGGCTTTCATGCATCACCTCCTCACCACCAGAGAAATATCTTAAAACATTTATTCTGCTGATATTAATTCAATAGTATCTTTCTGAACAAAATACAGTACAGAGTTTTTCCAACAGTTATTTATTTGACAAGTAGTTATGGAATATATCATTCCTATGACCTTAAAGTCTAACAGGTGGATTCAGATATGAAAATGGGTCATTTCCATATGATATTGAGATATATGGAAGCCTACAAAGGGTTCAGAGTGAGCAGCCAGAGTTGTATTCCTTGCCTTATGAGACTTGATTCCAGAATGAATACAGTTGTGGACTTCTCTGCAGAATGACAGCAGGCCCATAGAGCACAGCGTGCAAATGCAAAGGTGTTTTCAATGCACCATGAGAGTAACTATCAATGAAAGGTATAGCCAGGCTGGGTGCCCATAGCTCAGTGGTTAGAGTGTCAGCCCCATGCACCAGGGGTAGTGGGTTCAAACTCAGGCCTAGCCTGCTTAACAAAAAGGTATAGCCATGGCTATTACGGAGAGGGCAAAGTCACCACGGGAGAGAGTGGGCTGAGAAAGAAGGAAGATGAAATCTTAGATCTGGGACTAGGAAAATGGATTCAATTTGGTTAAGTGGAGAGATGGACTAGATTTTTTAAAGTGTTCTGTATTTTAAATCTTGCCTTAAATGCATGCTTTCAATTTATTGCTGCTTGGCTTAAATCTGTATTAGTTTGCTTTTGTCTTTTTTCCCCTACTTTGTGCATTTTGAAGGCCTGGTGAGGTGGGAAAAAAGGTTATAGAAAAAGGAAGAATGTGGGCAGTGCCTGTGGCTCAGTGGGGAGGGCGCCAGCCCCATATGCTGAGGGTGGTGGGTTCAAACCCGACCCCGGCCAAATTGCAACAACAAAAAAAGCCAGGCATTGTGGCAGGCACCTGTAGTCCCAGCTACTTGGGAGGCTGAGGTAAGAAAATTGCCTAAGCCCAGGAGTTGGAGGTTGCTGTGAGCAGTGTGATGCCATGGCACTCTACCAAGGGTGATAAAGTGAGACTCTGTCTCTACAAAAAAAAAAAAAGAAAGAAAGGAAAAGGAAGAATGAGGGGGTGCTCTAGCCAATAGAACTTTCTGTAATGACTGAAAGGTTCTATTCTGTTCTTCCCAATACAGTAGCCACTAGCCACACATGGCTACTGGGCAATCAAAATGTGGCCAGTGTGACTGAAGAACTGAATTTTAAACTTCATTTGAAATGTAGTTAAAAAGTACTAAGAGCTATAACCACTTGGCCAGAGCTCATACACAGCCTAAGAAAGGTGCAATTAAATATGAAGGCTTCTGTTAACCTAGTTAACAGAAAGGAACTAGGGGGACACTTATATGGGGAACACTTACATGGGTGTGCATGGGCTTGCCCAATCAGGGTTGGAGCACCAAGTTTCCTAAAAATGGCCTTGCAAGAACTTATCCTCAATTTGCACAGTTCCTTTCATTTAACCCCATGATACCCTCAAAGAGGGCAGAGCAGAGATTATCATCTCCATGAGATCCACTAAATTTAGTTGATAATGGCAAGGTAGGTGATAGTGGAATCTAGAGGCCAAGTGATTCTCTTTTTGGGTGAAACACTCTTTCTAGAGAAACAGCCAAAGGAAACTCATCTCATGTTACCCTTGCCTGCCACTCAGTCTTGTGCATGAAGAGAGGCGCTTTGCTTCATATGCCTTTTCCTGCTTGGCTGTGGCTAATGTGGCTATGAACTATTAATGAGAACCCTATATTATTTCCTTCCTGCTACCTCAATCTGGGCAGTAGGGATGCTTTTGAATTTTTTTTTCATGTATTCAAAATTCTGTATTGAGCTCCAGTAATGTCCTAGGCACTGTTCTAGGTCTGAGGACACAGCCTTGAACAAAGCAAAGATCCCTGTCTTGTGGAGGTGACAATGCTGGTGGAGAGCAACTAATACACGTATTGCATATATATTGCATTTTTATAAGAGTTCAAGCTATTTCAAATATTCCATGGTCTCTCACTGTTCAATGTATCTTTTGTGTAGTTTTGGACTTGCACTTCAAGCAAACTGTCTGGTTTGCTGAAAGGTTAGAAACACCTTTCGATTTAGTCTTTTAACATGTGTTGAGTGCCACCTATATGCAGAGCATGATATTGGGGACTGTGGAGAGAACCAGAATGAGAAGACAGGGTCCATTGTTTTAGGGGATTCCCAGTTAGATGCAGGAGGTGGTTCCATTCCTTGCCAGCTCCTAGGACGGAGCTAACAGTCAAGTTTGGAAAGGCAAACAACTCCAGAACCTGCTTGCAAATGGGAATCCCAAGTACATGCAAAATGCATCTAGCCTAGACAGTGTAAAGTTAGGTAAACCAATGCTAGGGAACTAGAAGAGGAACAGACACCATAGGAGCTGCGGCATGTCACAACAGGAGGAGGGGGTTAGGGGCCCCTCCTCAACTACTGTTATCCTGGATGAGATGGGATTTGAGATGCTGCTGCAAGAGTCAACAGCTCTTGGAAGGGTGAGGGGGAGTGGGGGCATTCCTGGTAGATGGTGCCTCCTGGGGGATGGTAGGAGAAACGAGGGTGCTGGGCTATTATTAATCAAGCTGTGGGCACAAGTTGAGTCACCCCCAACTCACACCCAGCTGAAGATGCAGAGGAGAGAAGAGGGCCGGTGTACGAGGGTCTTGACCAAATCCTTGCGCCTGGGAAGTGGCAAGGGGAATACCAGGGTCAGGGTCAGAGGTGGAGGGAGTGAAAGGGGACATCCTGGACTGGGTCCTTTCCTGAGCGCCCAGGTTTCCTGATAGCTGTTAAGGAAGTGAGGTGAGAAAGGGTTAAGTGTGCCCCTCCACCGCCCCAAAAGCTTCCTGTGTTTGAAATCCTCCAGGTCTCAGCAAACCCTCTGGCCCCTGGCCAGGCGGGCATTGTCCGAGGAGCAGTTGTGGGTTGTCCAAGAGGCCGCGAGCCTTTGTTGTGGGGCCACCTCGGGGTTCCCTCTCGCGCCCTGGCCGGGGTTGCAGAGTGCGTGCTGGGAGGTGGGCGGTGCGGGAGGCTCTCTCCCTCTCCCTCTTCCTGCCCCCCCTCCAGCCCTCCCGATGACCACATGACCAAGTGGGCTCGCGGCCAAACCACAAGCTACAAAATGCAGCCCCTGGGGTGAGCGGGGAGCATTCCCACTGGCAGCTGGGGCCACGGGCAGTTGGAGCCGCGGCCGAGTAGCCAGCCTCTGGGAAAGAGCTCGCCGCTGCCAACCCCGGAGCCTCCGAGGCTAGCTTCGCTGCACTGCCCCGCGGCAGGAGAGCGAGGCTGCAGGAGAGCGGAGGCGGCTAGCGGGCGCGGCGGCCGGCAGCCTGCGGCAAGGCTCGGGCGCTCTCAGTCACGCGGTCTGGGAGCCACGCGAGCTCTGCGCCCTCACGCGCCGGCTGCGCTCGCGCCTTTCTTTGCCTCCGGGCGCCCGGCCTCTCCGCCCTCTCGCCGGCTGTCTGGGGCCGCGGCGGCCTGAGGAGCAGCATGAATCTGCGGCTCTGCATGCGGGCGCTACTGCTGCTCTGGCTCTCCTTGACCGCGGTGTGTGGAGGTGAGTGCGCGCTCTCCCTCCCGCTCGCCCGCGCTCCCTGGCGGCTTTCCCTGCTGAAACCGGCGCACTCCCAGCACTCCGCCCCACTCACGCTCCGCCCGCCTCCCGAGGAGCCCGGCGGGAGCGGTGCAGCAGCAGCCACGCGCCGTCGCGCCATGCATCCGATTGACAGGGCGCCCTGGGCCAGAGGGCGGCTAGTCGCGGGGACCATTTCCTCTGGGGTGCTCAGCACCGCCTCGGGCATCACTTTCTCGGCCTTGCCCCTTCCGACTGCCTCCCGCGCAGTCTGTGGCGCTCCGGGACACGGCCTGTATCCTGCATCTTGTACTCCGTATCCCACGTGGTAGGGGTGTGTGGAGGGGGACGAGCCCGCTCCACTCGTGGGTCGATCGAGGAACTGATCAGAGCAGGGTGGGCTGGGCTCCCGCGTTTAAGGTCTTCTGGCCCCTGGAGTTTAGGAACTGCCGGCTGGTACGGAGCGGAGCGCAGGCCACTCAGGATGATGTGCCAACATGCAGACGTGACACTTGTTGCATAGGCAGGAGTGCGCAGCGGAGACAGAAGCAGCAGCGTGCAACCCAGCTAGCTATTGCTCCTTTCAGCTTGGGTGTGAGCAGAGCAGAGGCAGCCTTCCCTGGCAGGGCTGGCTGGGCCCGACTGGGCTGGGCTGGTCTTCTCCTCCCCTTACCCCAAGGTCCTGGCTTGGTCTCCTTCCCTGCACAGGAGGCCCTCCCTATTGCCTCCATCCCTTCTCAGGGACCTGGTTCATCCTCTGTCCTGGTTCCAGCTTCCCCTCTGTCCCAGGCAGCTTCACTTTAGTCCCCCTGTCCTCAGTCACCAAAGGAAGAAACAGCACCTGACTTGAGCTCTCCATGCAGTTCGGGGAAGGGGAATCTTTTTACCCCACTTGCACCACACTTACCACCTGGCTGTACTTGGCACCACTGCTCCCTTGCCTGTCCCAAGCCTGGTGCTCACCCACACCCCAGCAGCCCCCTCCCAGGCTGCCTATCCTCCATGCGTCAGTGTCTCTTGGGACTGCCAGCTCCCACCTCCAGCTGCCACAGTCCTGTGATCTGGCTGTCACTACTGCCTGCCTGGCACCACAGAAGGGGAAGGCTGAGACCAGGTGGATTAATGCCAGTGCCAGGGCTGGAGTCATAGGAAGGTGAGAGCAGAGAGAAGGAGAGGGCATGGCAGCATGTATCCTAGAGGAAGGGCATAGGGCCCTACTTGGTTCCAAACCCTCTAGGACAGGAAGATGGCATGTAGCTCAGGAGCCTCTGAGGGGCCTTCCCAGCTCTGCCTGCCTCTTTGTAGGCCACCTTTTTGCTTTAAAAGGCCTGCACTGGCCTTGGGAGCACACTGCCTGGCTTCTCAGGAAGGCACATTGTTTGGGTCTGGCACCTCCTGCCTCCAGGTAGCTGGCTAGTGGTCTCCCTCTTCAAGACTCCCTAGATGAGTAGGAAGCAGCTCTTCCAGAAACTCCTGTCAGGCAGGCAAGGGAGGGAAGGGAGCAAAAAGATATGAATGAAAGACAACAGTGTAGTTGGCAAGACACAACACTCACATGAGACCGCCGCAGGTAAAATATTCCAAGATGGTGCCTTCGGAAGAAAGAGTGGATGCAGAGAGAATGTCCCAGAGGAAGGTGGGGCTCTGTATCTGTCTCCCAGAAGCTATGGGGAGATCCTGGGCCAATAGACCACCACTCAAACCCTCCTGGGGTCCAGCTTTTGGGGCAGTACTGGTAAAGAAGAGAACCGATTTCAAGGGAAGAGAAGGTGGACAGACTGTTAGAACAAGATATATGCCAGAGCCTGCCACTTTCTGCTTTAATTCACCCTTCTTCACACTTGGTTTGGGTAAATTCATTGCTCTCATATTTTGCTTAAGCCTAGTACTAGAAACTTCTGAGTCTCCTACTGCCTTTTCCATCCCCTGACCTCTCCTGGAGTCAAGACAGGGCACTTCCCTGGAGGTACCACCAGCCAAGGGTCCAGGTACACATGTCCTGCTCCTCTTGCTTTCTGTCCTGGGTTAGAAACGTGGATCCCAGAACCACCTTGTCCTTGGCCAAGACTTTCATGCTGTTCCCAGTCAGAGTCCCCAAAGTTCCAGGCCTAAAAACCAGGCTTCTTCCTCTCCACACTCTGTCCTGACTTGGAATGTACCCCCACCCCCGCCACCACACACATTCCTCCACTGCTTGCTGACCTGGGATACACTTTGCTCTTCTGGGTCTGAGAGCTCCTGGGCCAGGGCCAAGTATCCCTTGGTCTTTGTCTAAGCACCTCTCTTTCTTCCCTCCTCCTCCCTGTCCCTAACCCTAGTAGCACTGCAGTGGCAGTGGTAGTGTGAGGACAGTTTACTGTAGCCTTCTTGCTCAGGGAGAGGGCATCTCCTCTCCATCCCCAATCCTAAGTGCTAAGCACCCATGTAACCTAATCCAGGCCTTCACTAGCGCAAGTGAAGCAGAGGGCCAGGCTGCCAGAGCATGTGTCCGAGGGCAACAGAGCTGGCACTGGGAGATAGCACAGGGCATTGGACAAGCCTACTGGAGTGGGAGGCTGGGCAAAGAGATACGTGCAGGACCACAGAGCATGTGGGAGGGCACTGCCAGCAGGGTCCCTACCAGAGCACACGCATGGGCTTGTGAAGCAATCACAAGACAGGCCAGTCCATGAGTAGAAAAACAGGTGTTTAATTCCTGGTGAGGCTGGCACATTCCTGAAGAGTCACACGTACCTCTTTGTGCATTGGCAGAGTTGGCATTCAGGTAGCATGAAAGTCCAATTCTGTTCTCCCCCTGACTGCAGTTCTGAGTGTGGAGATGCTGTAGTTTCATTGCTGAAGGCACTTTAGTGAGCAATGGCTCCAGTCCCTATAGGTTTGAGATTCTTTGGGGGATTGCTCCAGCTTCCCTTTAGGAAGCAAATGGGTTGGAAGATGATATTGAAGTGCATTGGGGGTGGCCCCCATGTCTAAATGGGAATTCTTTTGTCTAGTCAGGACCTCTGCAGTGATGAGAATCAATAGCCTCTAATTTGTTCCCTTGGACAGGATAAAGCCAGGGTTTCAGGTGTCAGCTTATCTGAGGGTGAGCCAGACTCAGTATTAAAAGTAGGAAACAGGTGGGTGATGGGCTCTGGGTGTGGGAGGAGTCTGCAGATATCTGGCAACACAGAGGACAATGAACCCCACACCCAATGGAAGGGATGCAAGAGGCCAGGGGCTGCTTGGCAATTGCTCTCCAGGGCCTGGCTGAATACTCATTCGGCTCAGGGTGGTTCTTTTCTGCAGGTCTAGGGTCTAGACATCTTCCTGGCCAGAGCTGGAGCCACCATCCCAGCTTCCCATCCTAGCTTTAGGCTTCCTGCCCCTAAGGGCCCTTTCTCCAGCACTCTTTCCCTTATTGCCACAATCACAGTCTCAGGTACTGAGCACATGGAGGTGACACCCTCCCCCTCCTGGCACTGTTCCTCTCTGCTCTATGCCATCTGGGTCCCTGCGGCACAATGGCCTGTGGCATTCAGTTGTTCCCCTTCCCCAGACCCAGTAGTTGAAGGCATGGAAGTGAAATGCCAGGTTTTACTTGGTTCCCTTCACAAGGCCCCTGGCCTGGCCATACCCTCAGCACAGACCTTACTGCCCCCAGGGTATCTCTGTGCTGACTCTTCAGCCTCATTCACACCTACCCTTAATGGGCAGGGTCAGCCTTGAGGGAACCCCAAGACTCACTGTAAAAGCTGAAGCAGCTGAGGTAGGGTGCTTAACGAGGGTCTTTCCCTCCCAGTCCCAGCACCCTCACAGATGGCACCAAGACAGCCTGACTCTATGACAGTCAGCAAAAAAGCAGTCCCCTTGCTCCATCCATACCTACTGCCCCAAAGGGCTAATATAATTGATCTTTTTTTTTTATTTATTTGGTTTTTTTTTAGAGACAGTCTTACTTTGTTGCCCTCGGTAGAGTGCTGTGGCATCACAGCTCACAGCAACCTCCAGCTCTTGGGCTTACGCTATTCTCTTGCCTCAGTCTCCTGAGTAGCTGGAACTACAGGCGCCTGCCACAACGCCCAGCTATTTTTTTGTTGCAGTTTGGCCGGGGCCAGGTTCAAACCCACCACCCTTGGTATATGGGGCCAGTACCCTACTCATTGAGCCACAGGCACTGCCCTAATTGGTCTTTTA
This sequence comes from Otolemur garnettii, assembly GCF_000181295.1. Lineage (NCBI taxonomy): Eukaryota > Metazoa > Chordata > Mammalia > Primates > Galagidae > Otolemur > Otolemur garnettii. The sequence goes on along the minus strand of NW_003852504.1, from coordinate 1,361,043 downwards.
ATTCTTTTTCTATTCTTTCTTTCTTTTTTTTTTTTTTTTGAGACAGAGTCTCACTTTGTTATCCTCAGTAGAGTGCCATGGCGCCATAACTCATAGCAACCTCAAACTCTTGGGCTCAAGAGATCCTCTTGCCTCAGCCTTCCAAGTAGCTAGGACTATAGGCTCCCACCACAACACCTGTCTATTTTTAGAGACAAGGTCTTGCTCTGGCTCAGGCTGGTCTCAAACCTGTAAGCTCAGGCAATCCACCCACCTTAGCCTCCCAGAGTGGTAGGATTACAGGAGAGAGCTACCGAGCCCAGCCTTGGTCTTTTAATTCTGATAGGTTATGAGTATAGGGGATAAATCAACATACTAACCCACCCTGACCATTATTAGCATGGAAATGCGGCAAGTGAAGCAAATGGCCCTAGTGAACAGCAGTGCCTTCATGGGCCTGGTGATATTTCTTGGAGAAGAATAGGAGGGTGGAGGGTTAGAGAGGATTGATGCCTGTGCCGGGTGTGTGCGTGTCTGGATGTGAGTGGGGAGAACTGCAGGCCCTGAGCCTGGGTAAAGAGGGCCCTAAGGATAAACCCCACCCACTTTTGGCCCAAGAAGAGGCTCAATGCCTGGAAATTATGTGCAAGCGGAGGAGGACTCAGAAGAGTCGGGAACCAGAGCATGGTGATGTTGGGGGGGGGGGAGGCGCTGCCAGGAGTATGACTGGGGGGCAAGCAGCCAACAGGAGGCTATATGGAAACTGTGAGCTAGTGGTGGGGATTCCTGGATGGATGGCAATGGGGCTCAAGGGACAGGGATGTACTAAAGGCCAACTGGATGGTGTGTGTGGGGGAGAGACTGGTATTCATTATAACTGGATACCGTATTTGTGCAGGCCAGCACAAGCACACCATCCAGCCACCTCTTCCCCAGCACCATCTCATCTCCCTGCACTGCCTGCCACCAGTGGCCAGGCTTGTCTCAGGAGTGCCAGCTTGGCCTCTGGCTGGACTGCAGGCTCCATCCCAGCCCACATGCCTTCCCCCTCACTGCACCTGAGAACACCCAGAACCACTTGGATTTTATTGTCAGGGCTCCGTCTGGCATCAGGAGGCTTCTACTCTAATCCAGATATGAACATATGCAGAAAGGAGCACCAGAGTGCAGAATTAAAGCCAGTCAGGTTTGGAATGGGATGAATTTACACCAGACACAGGATGGGGGTTGTGATGTGGGAATGACAAGAGGTAGGGCATTGGTGGGGAGGTGGCAACTACAGCAGCCCAGCTGCCTCCTGGTGCACAGGTGACCATTCTCTCATTTGTCCATTCATTCGTTTATTCATTCATTCATGTGGTACTTCCTGGCTTCTAAATCTGGTCACAGGCTGAGTAGAGCCCAGCATAAGGCACACTGAGTGAGAAACACCCCCACTCCCGCCTAGCAACATCTATGGGGAGAACTCAGGAACCTAACCGGTTAGTCATGCCTAACCACCTATGAGATGCCCAGGGATGAGACATGAGATCTCTAGTACTCAAAAGTAGGTCACTCTTCAAGTTGAAGGATGGAGGAGTACAGTGGCATGATGTTCATCATTTGCTTTAAAATACTGCAGCCAAGAAAAAAAGAACAGATAAGTAAAGCAATGTGACTCCATCTGGATAATTGTTGAATCTGGATTATGGGTATATTGAGGGGCAGTCATTATAATGTCATATGTTGGAAATGTTTGAAATGTACCATTTGCAGGGGTGCTGTGAGGGCTCCTGTTTCCTGCATCCCAGCCAAGCGCAGGCATGATGTCCCAAAGTGCAACCCCTCAGTGAGGTTCCAAAGAAAGAACTCATTTGTGCCTGTTAGAAACATGATTTAACTGTCAAAAATATGTAGAATCAGCTACATCAATAGCAAGATGTAAGTAGTGGGTTCTGTTTGCTTGAGGACAGTGTACAAATTGCAAATTTTTCCTCAAGATGGATAAGAAAAAGAAAAGAAAAGCTATGAGGAGCGCCATTTCATGGTGAGATTCCCCCTCCCAGGGGCCTGTGATCTGCAGCCCCTTCCCTGTTCCCTCCCTGCTTTCCTCACTAACGGGCTTTCTCTTTCCTGCAGGGCCCCTGATGCAGCCTCCTGAGGGAAAGGGGCTGGAGGAATGCAAAGTTCGCCACCTGGTGCAGCCCAGAGTGTCGAGGAATGGACCAGGGTCCTGGCAGGGAGGTCGTAGGAAATTCCGTCGCCAGCGGCCCCGCCTCTCCCATAAGGGCCCCATGCCTTTCTGAAGCAGGTGCTTGAGCCTCTGGTCGGTTGGCAGAGCAAAAGGGAAGGAGGAAGGACAGTCTATATCTATCAAGCAGTCCCAGCATCATACCCACAGCGGGGCTGAGAGCTGGCGGGGAGCTTCTGGAGTGCAGTCTAGCCCTTCATTTTATGAAGGAGGAGACTGAGGCCCAGAGAGGGGCTTGATGCTTGGGAACAATCTCTTGACTTCCCAAGAGTTGAATGCTGCCTCCTCTCCACCCTGCTACCTGGGGTTTAGCAGACTGGTCTGCTTGGAGAATTCTAGGTGTCCTGCCGGGTCCTGTTGATGAGGGAGGGGTACCCAGGGAAAGCCTACATGTGTCCAGTGTGAGTTGTCACCAGAGGGGGGTAAGGAGACAGAGAGCCTTGGAGGGTATGGGGTGGAGGGCAGGAGAGTTGTGGCTGAGGTTGCCCAGAGCCATGGAAGGAGGGCAGAATGAAGGCAGGCCTGATCCCCTGTCTCTACAACTGCAGCAGGGACAGGGTGGCATTAACCCAGGGACTCAGGCTTTAGATTTAGGAATGGGTGTGGGGAGATGAAGACTGTATCCTCTCCTTCCCTGAAGGGTTCCTTCGGCCTAGGACACATCAATGACTTCTCTCTTGTTTTTTTTTTTTTTTTTTTTTTTTGCCTCTTTAGGATTGAAGGGGCCCCAGAGTGCCCACACCCTGCGGTTCTCTGTACTCCATACCTTGGTCTACTTCTCTGGAGCCCTCACATCCATTCAGCTTTTGTCTTACACCTGTCCTAGCTGCTGATGGTCCTGGCTCGTCTCACCCACCAGCTCCCCCAAAATGATGCCCACAGTTCCCCTTCACTGGGATCCATCCAGCCCATCTTCCTGGCTCCTCCCTGGACCAACTTGCAAGACCCAGCCCTGGAAGGCCTGCTTTCTTCTTCTCTGGCCTGCCCTCTAGCCCCTGCCTTTCCCATCTAATGTCCCAACCTCATGTCTGCCTTGGGGACCAGTGGAAATCCTCCCTTCTTCAGTGGGTTCCAGCAGATCCCAGTTTTCTTGTCAGTTGGACCCCTCACCCGACTGCCAGAGAATACAGAGATGTACAAGGAGAGGCGCTCTAGCTAGAAGGGCTGGGTGTTGGGATCCAGGCAGGGTGCCCTGGGAGAATTGAAGCAAGGGGGTGGCACTCTGGAGATGGGGGTTGAAGTGCCACTTAGCTTGGGCTCTTCCTCATCCTGGTGTTTGGCTTGGCTACAGAGGAGATGAAGGAAATGGGCCCATGAAGTACTTTTGTCATTTCTCTCGTCTTACAGTGTCTCCTAACACTCCCTCCTCCCTACGCTGCCCTTCCCAGCTAGGTCAAGGTCCAGAAGGGGAGAGTGCTGGCCTAACAATGACTCTATACCCTACAGGACTAAAAGCCAAGCAGGAAAGTTGTTTTTGCTAAGAATTACAGAATATCAGAGCTGAAAGGACCCTTGGAGATCACTTAGCTAAGCTGCCTTATCCAAATACCTGTAAAAACAGAGCCCTGGTGAGGGAAGTGACCTGCTCAGGATTACTGCAGAGCCAGGATGGGGACCAGGTCTCTGATTCCCACTTTATGATACTGTCTCTCCTCTTGATGATGTCTTTTAAAAGCAAATGAAGTGCCTTTTCCTGAGGTTGGGGATGGGGGCAGCTGGGAAGGGGAGGGAGAGGCAAGCTAGCTATGAACTGCCCTGTGGGGGGATGGAGCTGCTCCCACCTCCCTGCTTCCCCAGCTGGCCAAAAGGTTCCATAACTGGCTGGCTGTGCCCATTCTAGCAGCGTCCCCCAGGCCTGGGGTACTGTAATAGGAGCCGCTCAGGCACTGAGACTGTCATTCAAACCCCAACAGTGGTTTTCAGGAGCCAGAGGTAGCCTTAACTAATTGAGCTCAATAGCCTTCCCTTTGCATTGACTGGACCTTTCTTCCCTTGGCCTTTCCTTGTGGGGGAGGGTGGAGTGTGGAGAAGAGGGAAGGGAAGGAAGGAAGGAAAGATGGGAAGAAGTGCGGGTGGGATAGCAGCCCTTAGGAGGCCCCAGCTTCCATGAGGGGCCTTTACTGGCCCTTCTCTGGGTTAGGGGCTCTCCTACATTTTGCCTGAGAAGATTGCTTTCTTGGAGGTCTCCTAGGAGGGAGAAAAGAGAGTAAAAAGAGTCTGATACCCGTCCCCCTATGTATGTGTAGGGGCAAGGGGAGTCAAGGCCCCCCAAGTCCCACAGAAACCCTAATGTTTGCCTGTCTGCCTCCCCCCAAGTCCTTTCCCTCTGCTGCTGCTAACACTGCTGCTGCTGCTGCTGCTGCTGTTTCAAGGCCCACATTGGGGAGCCGGGCTGGGCACCCACCAGCCTCTCCCAGACCCCTCAGGCTTGGAGTGGGGACTGGTCAGTGTCCAGAAAGTCTTCTGCCATTGATGCCCCTACCAGGGACCAGGCCTTCTTCCCCCTCCTTTCTGTGTCTCCTTTCTCATCAGCCTGCTGTGGCTGTGAACTACAGCCAAACCCAACCCCATGGGGAGGAGAAAATAGGGTGGCTGAGAAAATGGAAGATATGGGGCAAAGGAGGGTCGTGGGGCCAGGGGGGCTGTCTTATTTAAAGTGGTTGTGTATGATTCTTATACTAATTTATACAAATATATTAAGGCCTTTTTCATTAAGAAATTGTTCTTTCCCATAATTATGTCCATTGTGTTTGTAAAGATTGTTCTGTGTAAATATGTCTTTATTAATAAACAATTAAAGCTGTCAAGTTGCCCGTACTCTTGGAGGTCAAGCTCAAGAGTGGTGTTCCTTTTCCCTGAGGTCCACAGTTGTCCCCATGCCCACATATTGCACATGTAGTGAGATAAGTGCCTGCATCCCAAATCGGTTGTAAGTCAACTGGCTTCAAACCGATTTGCCATGAACTCACAAAAGGAATCCCTATGTTTAAGGACCTGTTCATAATAAAATCCAGCCCACTTTTAAGTTTTCTGGCATCTGTTTGGGTGTCCTAATTTTGTTTTGGCAATGTCATTTAAAGGACTTGTGAAAAAGCAATTTATTTAAAAACATGCTGATTAAATGGATTTCTACTAAACATTGTTTTGTATCCTTGGTGGGTGTCTTCTTCTACTTTATCTATTTTTGAATACTTTTGGGACTTTTTAGCCAGTTTGCCTTTCCTAAGAAATGTTATGTTTTCAGCAATAAATACATTTGGTAATGACTTTGTATGTATTATTTTATGTTTTACAAAGTAGAGTTGCTTGATAAATGAGATCACCTGAAAAATAAAACTGAAGGAGTACAATTCTGCCCCATCTGTCTCACTTCATGCTTGTTGTCAAAATGCCAATATCTTGCAGAACAGAACATCGGCTACATGCTAATTTGGCTAATAAACCCATTAGGTGCACATAGGCATACCCAACGCAGAGCAAGACCCAGCAAGGAGACAGAAGTGATCAAAATGGGTGAATTCAACAAATCTTGTGGGAAATTGTATAGGGTTGACATGTATTTAGTGCAGAAATAGACCATTTTAAACAAAGCATTTTCAGACAAACTTGCTAAAAAGTCATAAAACCGTTCCATAGGAGATAAAATAGGAAAAGTCACCCACAAGCATAGAAGACAATCTCATCATTGACAAAATGCTGTCAATGGGACATAGTGATTTAAAAACACAATGGTACATTGGAAACTTAGGCAAACTGGTGCAAAATGCCTTATTTTAAAATTACTAGTTTGACTTTTAGCAAGCTGGTCATCAGAGGAACTGGTTTTAGGCAGAGGTTTTGGGCAAGCTGGCTTTATGCTGATTTGGTCTGTTACCCCCCGGATCACCCCCAAAGTTCTAATTTCAGATAAAACCAAGGAGAAGTGCATGAGAGGGGCAGGACAACTTAATACTGACCCATAAATGAGCAGCCCTTTAACTGTTTACAGGGCTCTCTAAAAACATTAACTCAGTTTATCATTCTATTAATAACAACTGGGTCACACAGACCATTGTCCCCATTTTACATGAGATAACAGGCTTGGAAAAGTGAAGTGATGTGCCTCAAATCTCTTTGCTAGTAAGTGATTCTAGAATCTGGTCTTCAAATTCTAAAGTACAAACTCTACAGTACTACAGAAGGCCCCCTGACTAAAGAAAAGAATTATTAAATAAGTACAAAATGTGTTTGGTTTTGTTCAGTAAGTGCAATGAGAATTTGGAGTACAAGATGGCGGGGTGTGAACTGGTGGGATCAGGGAAGGCTAGTGGAAGCTCAGCAATTAAAACTGGCCCTAGAAGGCCCAACAGATTTTGGCTAAGTGGCAGGAGAAGAGCGGGAGAAGGAAGGGGGAGCAGTCATCAGGGGCCAGGGGGAATGCCATCAAGTGGATACTAGAGGGTAGATTCAAGTGTGACCTCCTTGAGGCATGGCATGAGGTGAAGGAAAGCTGATGGCCTCCATAAAGAAGGCCAGAAGAAGGCAGGCCATATGGATATGGGCTGCCGCTCTTTGGAACTATCTTGACCAAATAAATACAATAGAGTCAGAGTAAGGGGTTGGTTTTCAAAATGCAGAGCTTTAGAAAGAGAGTTCACTTAACTGTTTCTGGACAGGAGGTCCTGGATGATGAGGCTGAAGGGTGGGGGCAGAGAACCTGAAAAACAACACTCTTTCAAACCCATCTGGAAATTAGACCCCCAAATGACAGAAATCAGGGAAGCAAACAGACCGAGACCACACATGGCTTCTCAGGCCCCCAGCCAGGTGTGATGTAAGATAACCCACAGTTGCTTTGAAACCTTGTATTTCAGACTCTTGCTGACTTGATACTCCCAATTGGGACTGGACTTTTCTGCTGCTCAGGGAACCATAAGGCCTAGCCTGGGCAGCCATTCTGAAGTCCTTATATAATTCTATTTTTCAGGTCTAAATGTCATTCAACTGAAATTTCTTAATCCAAAGTTTCTTTCTGACCAGAGTGAGCCTGTGCCAGCTAACTGCCAAAGGAGATGGCAGAGATTTACTTAATACTTTCCTCTCCTGGCTCTAGAAAGGTCACTTTCTCAGCCAGCATTTCTTTGGAACCCACAAAAGGATGGCTTCTCTAGGGTTCCTTTGCAAAGCCAGTTTTCCCTATGTAGTGGCCAGCGCTCAGAGAGGGAGCCCAGCAAGGGACTCCCCTCTTGGACTTTAGCCAAAGGCCAGGACCACATCTGGGACGCTTTCTTGAATGGTTCAAATTAGAGGCCAGATAATATTTTGACTTTGTGGGCCAGATGGTCTCTTTCCCAATTACTCAAGTCTGCTGTTGTTGTGCAAAAGCAGTTATAGACAATACATAAACTGATGTGCATGGCTGTGTTCTAATAAAACTTTATTTATGATAACAGGAGGCAGACCATTGTTTGCCCAACTCTGTTTCAAATGAAGCATCCTCAAGCCCTTCAGTTCACCCCCAGAACACTTGCCTGGAGCCTAAGGGAAGATTTACATTCTCCAGCAAGGTCTAGAATTAAGAGCATTTAATAAACTGGTTATGAGATGTCCTCTGATAATAATCATATTAACAGTACTTTTAGTGGAAGGGAAAGTCTGGAGTCAGATCAGTATTCAAATCCTGGTACCACCATTTATTTGCTCATCTGTGTGACCTTGTGGCAAGAGTCTTGATCTGGGGGACCCTGTGTTTCTGCACTGGGCAGGGTGCTACTGCCTACTTGACAGTGCTGTGGTTAGGATTAAATGAGATGACGCAGGTAAAGTGTTTGATGCAGTACCTAGCCCATGTTAGAAGCTCATTTTAAGTGGGAGCTATTATCACATCTAAGCTTCACTCTCGCCCTGAGGAGTGGACAGGGCAGCTATCATTACCCCCAATTTACAGATGGGAGGGAAGAGGCTGAGAGAGGTCAAATTCACAGAGCAAACTAATTGGCATGTCAAGCCTCAAATCTGAGGCTGTCCTCAGCCGAGTCAGCTGATGCTATGGTTTGAGTGTGTCCCCCAAATTTCACATGTTAGAAATTTAATTCCAGAATTCATATGTTGATTGTATTTGGAGGTGGGGCCATCAGGAGGTAATTAGGATAGAGAAGGTCATTAGGTAGAGGCTCCATGATGGGACAAGTGGCCTTATAAGAAGAAAAGAGACCTGAGCTGGCACTCTATCCTCTTGCCATGTGATGCCCTCAGCCACATTGTAGTGCAGCAAGAAGGCCCTCCCCAGATGCCAGTGCCATGCTCTTGAAACTGCCCTTACAGATCGATGAAGGGATTCAAGGCAAGAACTAGAATAAGGACCTCCCTGACCCAGACCAGGAGCCGCAGCTCATGCCTGTAACCTAGCCCTCTGGGAGGCTGAGGTAGGTGGATTGCCTGAGCTCATGAGTTTGAGTTTGAGACCGGCCTGAACCAGAGTGAGATCTCATCTCTAAAAATAGCCAGGCATTGTGGCAGACACCTATAGTCCCAGCTACTTGGGAGGCTGAGGCAAGTGAACTGCTTAAGCCCAGGAGTTTGAGGTTGCTATGAGCTATGACACCATGGCACTCTACTGAGGGTGACAAAGTGAGATTCTGCCTCAAAAAACAACAACAACAAAAAAAGTAGAGGGCGGCACCTGTGGCTCAAAGGAGTAGGGCACCAGCCCCATATGCCGGAGGTGGCGGGTTCAAACCCAGCCCTAGCCAAAAACTGCAAAAAAAAAGAAAATAGAATAAGGACCCCCCCAAACTCTGTGCAGGAACAATCCTAGCTAAATAATGATAATAATCAGCCTACTGTCCCCTCGTTTGCTTGATAATAGTCACTGTCCCCTTGTTTGCTTCTAATTGCTGCTCTAGAGGGCACAAGTAGTAGCTGCAAAGATGTCTAACTTTTCTCTGTAAATAACTTCACCCGTTCAGAACTTAGGGGTAGTTTTTGAGCTATCTTCCAGGTCCTGCCTTCCAGCACATTGACTGAAATACCCAGACCAAGAAACTGACTCAACTGGTCTTAGACCCTTCACCCAAGGCTCTTCATTCCAGTAACTGACCCACCTAGTCCATACCAAAGGACTAATAGTTCTGCCCTGAAATCAGCTAACCAGTAACTCTCTGGCTACCAAACTGTCTTTAAAAACCCTGTTCCCCTAATTCTCAGGGAGGTGGATTTGAAAAATGTCTCCTGTCTCTCTGCTTAGTGCTATGTGGAATAAACTCTTTTCCTGCTGTCAACCCTGCTGTCAACCCCGCTGTCTCTGGACATTGGCATCCTCTCAGGCAGCAGGCAGATGAACCCAGCTGGGTGGCAACACTCTCAGACTTCTCAGCCTCCAGAACCGTGAGCTAAATAAACTTCTTTTCTTTATAAATTACTCAATTTGTAGTACTCTGTCATAATGACAGAAAACAGACTATGACAGCTGCTCCGCTCCTGCTAGGGGTCTGCTTTCCCACCCTGAGTGTGCCTCAGCCACTGAAAATTTCCAGTCTCCTGGACGACTTAAAGGGCCTCCCCAGGGACAGATTAGGCCTGGAGCACTTTCCCTTGCAGAAGCCTTAGCTTGGGCAGCAGGCAGGGAGCCTCTCCAGAGGTGCTAAGTGCTCCTCAGTAACCCCTGATCTGGGGACCCTGGGCTGGAATTGTGAGATCTGCCTGGAGTGCACTGTTCCTTCCTACATAAGGCCAGGGGCCCAGTAACCTGGTGATTCTGAATCTGTTTCTGCCTAGGGCTTGCCACTTAGCCTAGCAACATCTCTCCTCAGCCTCCTCACCTGCCTGGAGCCACTTGGGTGGGTGGGCGGGCGTGAAGCACTTACTTGGGAATAGGGCTTTGTTAGGGTCCCAGCAAACAGTGAGGGTGCTTCAGGCTGCCCTCTGGAGGCAAAGGGACTTATAGTTAGGAGCTCTGGGAGAACGTGTTAGGAAAATGGGAACCTGAGCCAGCGGGTAAGGCTGTTGGGTTATATAGGTCTACACAAGCTTCTTTTAACCCCAGGGGGGCTGGAACCTCCATTTCATACTTCTCCCACTGTCCGAACCAAATGTTATCTGACCTTCCCTGAGTGTTAGAAAATGGCAGGTCACTGCTGAGCTAGCCCAGTGGTGTGAAACCCGAAGTTCTGAGCTCTGGATCTTAATCCCAGCTTGGCCAGTAACTGGCTCTGTGATTCCACACAGGCCAGTTCATCTTTGAGGGGTTCTATTCCCCCCATCTATTTTTATAGAACAACAATATCCACTCTTGTTACTTCAGACACATAGACTTCTAGAAGGTCAGAGCTGACAGGTGCCTTGGGAGGTCATTCAGTACCCCAAACCCCTTCACTTTTATAGATGAAGAAAGTGGGATACAAAAAAGTGACCTGCTTAAGGGCACATAGCTAGATGGTTCTAGCAAGCTCTTAGAGAGTGCTTCTCATATGCCAAGCACTGTTCAAGGAACTTAACCTGTTCCTATCATAACCTCATTTTATAGCTGAGGAAACTGAGGCACCGGGAGGTTAACTTGTTAGTCCGAGGATCTTCTGTGGTATGAGAAAATGGACCAAGAGAACCAAGCTGATGTTGCTTTAAGAAGGCAAAGGCACTGTTGAAGTGCCAAGCATTCCCTGCAGGGCTGCAGTCACCTCTCAACTGTAGGGGAGGGGGCTTTGCTCCGGCACCCTCAGTCCCAGGGCAGCAGAACTGCTTTTCCGCTTAGGCAGGAACATGTCTGGCTCACTTCTTGGCAAGTGTGGGGATAGAGGCTGGTGACATTCTTTAGTCACAAACTTAAGAGTTTCTCTCTCATCCTTTGGGAATTCCCACCTCCTCAGGTCTGAGGGATGTAGAAAGATACAGAAGGATAAACACAGCAGGGAGGGAAGAGGTCCCACTGACAGATGGAGGGGGGAAGGGGGGTCTCACCACTCACCTCTTCCGCCTCTAGCATGTCAGAGAGCATCCAATCTGATTCTCCTTCCTCCCTCCCCCTACCCTGGAACACCCCCCAGCTCAGCTCCACAGCCCTCTCTACTCTCATCTCCACTCCCAAAATGGCTGGGCACATTTTAGGTCCTATGCCTTATACAATTTTCAAAAAGGAGCTCTACCTCCTTCAACCTAAGCCCAAACTTTTAGAAGCCAAACATAGGAAAAGCTCCTGCCCCACATAATCAATCCTCTGCAGAGATAATCAGGTAAAAAAAAAAAAAAAAGCCTGCCCTGTGTAGGACACCATGGGAGGGACAGTGGAGGAAGTATGTGGATAGGGTGTGCCAACCCTCACTGACTGTTACTGCCCTGGCACCCTCTGTGTCCCTTGCCCCACTGCTCTCCTGGCTCTGACTGTGTATACTGGCCTCCTTCAAGAGAAGGAGCTTCATACCCACATTTCAGGAAGCAGAAGCTGGGAAGGCCTCAGTCTAAGTTACCCCAAACCGCATTTCTGGTGCTCCTCTAGTCTCCCCAGACTTCCCTTTGCAGGTTCTGTACCTGCCCCCAATTTTCCCAGTCCTTGCCGGCCAAGGCCCACTTCCCCGTGAAGCCTCATTGGATTCTCCCCTTATCCCTGAAGGTCACCTGCAGGTGAGGCCAGGATTGGAACCCAAGTTTGTCCCCCCCACCCCACCAAAAGCCTTGTGCTTGCCAACCACACACTTCCTGACCAGACTGAGCATGGCCATAACTGCAATGAAGGTGATGATGCTGACAGTGATGATGAGGGAATATAGCAATCGTACCTTCCAGCACAGCCTTGTACCTTGCAGCACGGGATGTAAAGACTTAAAAATCTTGGTTCCTCCAAGTACTGAGTCTAGGTCAGTCACTTCACCTTTCTGGGCCTCAGTTTTATTGTTTCTGAAGTGGAAATAATAATCCCTAGCTCCATTTCAGGCTTGTGGACACTGAAGTTTCTGAAGTTAAAATGTTTGGTACAGTAAAGAGTACCACAGAATAGGCTCGGTGCCTGTGGCTCAAGCGGCTAAGGCGCCAGCCACGTACACCTAAGGTGGTGGGTTCGAATCCAGCCCCGGCCCGCCAAACAACAATGACGGCTGCAACCAAAAAATAGCCGGGCGTTGTGGCGGGCGCCTGTAGTCCCAGCTACTTGGGAGGCTGAGGCAGGAGACTCGCTTGAGCCCAGGAGTTGGAGGTTGCTGTGAGCAGTGAAGCCATGGCACTCTACCCAGGGGCTCAGCTTGAGGCTCTGTCTCAAAAAAAAAAAAAAAAAAAGAGTACCACAGAACAGAGTATTCACCGAATACTTACAGAGTGCCTACTTTGGACCACATTCCTTACAGCCCTAACAGGGAGACAGATATCCCAATGTTTGACCAGGAACTGTAGCAAGGGCTCTGGGGGAAGAGCAGAGGCCTCTAGGAAATTTGTCACTGAGCACAAGTTCTAGCTGAGAGGTGGGAGTGGGAGAAGGCTTCCTGGAGGAGAAGGGGGTGCAGGGAGCTCAGTGGTGAGTAGGGGTTGAGCTGAAGAAAGGAGGTCTTGGCAGAGGGAGCACAGGGTTTGTGTTCAAATTCCAAAGAGGGAGGGAGCAGATGTGGTTTATTCTCAAACCCATTTCACAGACGATGAAGCAGCCCCCAGAGATGCTGTGCCTTGAGGAATGAGAGATTCCATTGTACTCCTGTGTGCTGGCCAACTCCTGGCTCAGGCTGGGCAGGCAAGGCACACTATGGTAACTAAGGCATATTCTCCCAATACAGTAACTTACCCAATGCTCTATTGATTTTACCAGCTGATCAAGAGGGGCTGAGGCCTCTCCCAACCCCAGAAGATGGCTGCGTGCGCCTGAGCCAGCTCTGAGCCTGGCCAGAAACTTTGAAATCTTCTTGCACGTTCTTCTTTCCTTGTGCCAGGCCTCCCTTTCTCCTCCAATCCCGCTTAGTTTTTGGAGGGGAAAGAGTGGCATGAGAGACTGCCCTCTTCTGGCTGAGTTCAGCAACTGCAGGAACTTCTTGTAGCCTGTGACCAGCCCAGGCCCAGGCCCAGGCCATTGAAAGGAAGCTTCCCAGATCCCCTCATTTTTCCTGTTCTACAGGAGGTATGAGGAAGAACAAATACCAAAGTGTCTGTGAATGGAGGGCTGATTGGGATTAGTCAGAGCTTACTCGCTTAGAGGGGCAGCTCTAAAGTCACTTCTGCTCCAGGATTCTGAGTCTGAATGAATTAGTGGGTGTGCCTGTCTTGAGAGGGCGTGAGGACACAATCCATACGTCATGGGCATGGGTGTGAATACTGAATGTGTATGCGTATTTGCTCCTAGACGTGTAGCATATTACAGTCTGTGTGTATGTAGGTCACTACAAAAGTTTTGAGACAGATTTGGTGTTTTGGCCCATTGTTTCACTTCCAAGAAACTCAGTTGACAGCATACTTTCTGATTCACCCATGCAAGCTTCTACTTGCTCGGCTTATCAGTGTTGCCAGGAGGGCTTCATTTGTTTCTGTCCATGCAGATTTTTAACTTTCTGGATGTTTGTGTATCTTGAAACTTTCATAATGACCCATGTATATTAACTGTGCTTGTGCATGGTATATGAGTGGGAGAGGGAGAGAAGTTACCACCCAGGGGTGAAGCCTGTGAGGGTAGAGGCCAGCATCTGGGTCTTTGAGTCCATACCAGGCCCCATTTGTATCTCTACAGAACTGATCTAGGCTGTCTGGCTCTTGGGCTGGTTCAAGGAGTTCTTCCTCCTGTGAACCCCATGTTCCCACCAGTTTTTCCCCTACCAGGTATGCCTCCTGGACCCCCATAGTTACTGTGGGAAATCTCAAGCTTCTGGAGGCAAGAAGCAGATCTGATTCCTGCATATGCTCATGAGAAAGGCCTCAAGAAGCATAATCCATCCCCCATCCCAGCCAAGGCCCACATCCAGGGCTGCTCTTTTCCTTTGTCTGGGCTGGTATAGCCTTACAGGGTGTTACTGGCCAGCAAATGTTCTGATCAGTTGGTGCCTGTGCCACGCTGGTTATCAAAGATTTTTAATATTGGTTCTGTCTAATTCCTACACTCCCAGGTAATATGCATACTTTAGCCTAGAGCTTTAGGAAGTTTGTTATCAAGCCTAATAGAAAGTTGTTTTGTTTTAACAACCCTTTTTATTACTCCTCCAAATGGCATGAAAACACTAGCCCACTTGCTAGCCTCAGAAAGCAAAATCCCTTGGTAAGGCCATCAGCCATCCGTTAAACATTCGAGCTATTATTGGGTTGAGAGGAGAAGTGTCAGAGTCTAATGACCCCCTTGGACTTTGCCCAAAGGGAAAGCTTTCTGAGTGAGCTCAGAAGGATGGGAGTTCTGGAGGATCCAAGTTCAGCTTCAAGTTAAATGCTCACACGCAGGCCTAGCCTTGTAGTTTGTCCGTGGGTGGAGTATACCAGCCACATCCATAGCATTTCTAGGAAATGCCCTGTGCTTTGGCTCCAGCTCCTCCTTGCAGACATGCAGAGGAGCAGCTTTCCACAGGTTACTATTGTGCTGGGCTCCTCCTCTGCACACCCCATGACTTGTATCCCTCAGCTGCTGTCTTCTTCATTTGGTGTCCCTGAGGTGGTATGACAGAGAGGAGGCTTCCATCCTAGTTCTGCCACTTGGTAGCTGGTCCAGTCTTCACCTCTTAACTTTACTTCCCTTATTTCTAAAATGGGGGGTGATAATTGTACCTCTTACTGTTGTCTTTAAGCTCATACTTTGAAAAGCAAACTATTGCTGGAAGTATACAAGCAGTGAGTTCAAAGCTCTTAGGTGCTACCCTCAGCCCTCTCCTTGGTCAGTGCAGAGTCTCCTCAGCCTTACCAGAGTCCCTTTTTTGTCCCCAGGGTGTGCAGGAAGACTTGTAAATAACAGTTATATAGAGTCCCAGGCTTGGCAGAGACCCTACTTGAGCCATCATTAGATAATACAAGCTAATGGGCACTTATACGCTAGGTACTATTCCAAGTGCTTTACATATACTATACTCATTTCATCTCCACAACAGCCTCATGAGGTAGAAACTCTTATCATCCCCATTTACAGAGGAAGAAACAAAACCTCAGCACACTTAAGTGCCCAAAGTCACAAAGTAAACTGGGCCAATATCTGAAGCTTGGCTGTCTGGCTCCAGAACCTGCGCTCTTAATCATTGTACTCTATGGTCTCTATACAATCTTCACTGAATAGTTTGGGTTTTTTTTTTTGCCTCTGCTTACATACCTCCTGTGATGGGGATCTCATTACTTCCAAAGGTAGCCTATTCTAACTTCATATAGTTGTGGCTGCTAGAATCTTCTGTCATGCCTGGCCAAGCCTTTGGTGATCCAAACCATACAAAGATCTTGGTTTCCTGAAGAGTGAAGCAGGGGCTAGGCTAAAACAGAAGGTTAAGACAAGCAAACATTCCCACCATGTCCTTGACACACAGAGACTCTGGTCCCACTCCTTTTGGTGTATCAGTATTTTCCTCAAATGGAAATGGAAGCAAGAAGATGGTTCTTTCCACAGCAATATTCTTTTCAACTGAGGAAAGTGGGTGAGCAGGCCTTGTTTCCTCCATGAGAGCCCAGGACATACTTGGTGCCTGCTGTATTAATAGGTGCTCACAAAATGTTGAATGAATGAATGAATGGGCAAGTGAATGAAGGACAGACTCATAGCCTCCTTTACTGTTAGCCTCAGTCTCCTGGAAGAGTTAGTTTTGCACTGTGCTTTGAGATCCTGAAAAGCAGCATTTCCATGGTAACAAAGCATAGATCTCCCACTCTACAGGACCAAATTCTTTCTTGTCACATGGACTCTGAGCTTGCAAAAGGTCTTTAACCACCTTCAGAGCATACCACTGTCAGTCGGGAGACCTGCACTATGGGCACTTCCATGGGCAGGTCCCCCAGCTCATATCTCCTCTGGGAACTTCTTGGACTGATCGACCTTGCTGGGGTTTCCATGGTAACAACACTAGGCTAATGGGTTGCCAGGGTGATGGTGTGCTATTGCTAAAATTGCACGGGACTGGACCACACAGGGCCACCGAGTTGAAAAGACGCTAATAACACCTTTCTGGGTCTCCATGACAACACTCAAGTACCGGGTAGGCTTTGTCCCAAATGCAGATTAGACCCCCACCATCCACACTCAGCAAGAAACACCCTGGGAAGCCAGGCCACTGGGAACTGCCCTTCCCTCCCAAGGGGAAGAGATGGCCAGGGCTTGTTCCCTCTGGCTCCTTCTCTGCCCAGGGCCCCACACCATACTGCTTTCCCAGGTGTCTGGTGAGAACAGCCTGGGTTTGGGCAGTTAGGACTGTAACAGAAGATCTGGGACAGGAAGAGGGCTCAGGATGGTTGGCATGAGAGAAAATGGAGCTTTGGGGCACTTTTGGGGTTGAGTGCCTCTCTTGGTGTGGCTGTTCCTAGGCCATGCAGCTCATGCATTCTGGGGCTAAGGAAGCAGCTAATAAGTCATCTCCCCCTAACAAAGTCAGGAGCATGGGGTCAGAGTTTTCAAATTATTTTAAAAGCCATAGAACCTATATATTCCATCGAAGCAGACTAGGGCTCCAAAACCGTAACCATTCAGTCTCATCTTTTGCCCTACCACAGTTTCCCCCAAGGCACCTAGGTTTCTGTGGATCCCAATTTTAAAAAGCTCTGGTCTAGGCCAGCCCAAGCCCGCCTCATACTCCAGAAGGAGAGGCTAAGAATCAGAGAGGACAAGTGACTTTCCCAAGGCCCCATAGCCAGTCATTAGTATAGCCGTAACTAAAACCCAGGACTGTCATGTTATAGACCACTCCCAATCAATGGATGTTATGACCTCCAACTTTAGATATTTGATGTCCAGAGGACCACTGAAGCTTCTGTCTTTCTACCTATTCATGGGGCTTATAATAAGGATCTAGGGAGGAATGAAGGTTCCATTGTGGGAGCAGGCAAAAATGTTTGGAACGGACCTTCCAGATATGATATTTTTGAGCACTACTATGTGCTAGCCATTATGCTAGGATTTGGTGATAGTTGTCATCTTATTTCTTCTTTACAATGAGCTATTAAGATGGGCATAAATATCTTCCTTTAACAGATGAGAAAGCAGAAGCTCTGGGGGGGGGTAACTAAAGCTTAGGCATATTAAACATTGAGCATCTCTTCACTGGGGATGCCTGCTTACAAGCTCCAGCAGGGGACTCTTGGCATATACTGACCCATGGCCTATCTCTGGTAACAGTGAGTGGAGGTGGTGGATGCATTCCAAGTATTAGAGACAGCTTCTAGCCTGCCCTTTTATCCCCACTAAGCCTGCCCACCAGGGATGACTGTGGGGTAGATGCTGTCTCTAAAGCCAGGTGGGTGTTATTTATTCACAACGTGACACAGCTGCTGGCCACAGGTAGAACATCTTGTGAGTTGGGGTGGGGGTGGTGGGGTGATTCCCAGTTGCCATGGAAACTCAAAATGTGTCATGAACACCATGTCCCGTAAAAAGTCTATAATTATGCATTTAGTCTGGGGCAGCAGCAGAGTGACTTCCCCAGTTCCTAAATGCACGGTGGGCCCACTGAGTGTGGCCTCTCCTTTGGCTGCCCAGGAACTGGCCACGTGTGCAGTTCCTGGGACTGTGGCTTTCCCAGGACTTCACTGGGGCTCAATAGGCACTGAGCCTCCTTGAGTCACAACCCTCCACCTGAACATCCTTCCCCTCTGTCTTACTTAGTCCATGGTTCTGCTAAAACAAAATACCTGAGACTAGGTTATTTACAAACAACAGAAATGTATTTGTTACTGTGCTGGAGGCTGGGACATCCAAGATCAAGGTGCTGGCAAGTTCAGTGTCTGGTGAGAACTGTTCTCTGTTTCAAGATGGTGCCTTATTACTGAGTCCTCCAGAGGGAAGAACCCTTCATGGCAGAAGCTCAGAAGCAAAGGAACCTATTCCCTTAAGCCAGTGGTTCTCGACCTTCCTAACGCCGCAGCCCTTTAATACAGTTCCTGTGGGTCACGACCCACAGGTTGAGAACTGCTGCCTTAAGCCCTTTTACATGGGCCCCAATCCTACCTATGAGGGCTCCACCCTCATGACTTACCTCTTAAAGCTCCCACCAATTAATACCATTACATTGGCCATTAAGTTTCAACACAGGAATTTGGGGGGACACATTCAGACCATAGCACCCTCCTTTGAACTCTTGTCTCCTTTAGGATCACTTTCCTGCCTAACCCTGCCTGCCTCCTGCCTCTCCTTCATTCAGGCTCATCTGCATTTGCTAGCTCTTGCCATAGCAGCGGTGATCACACTAGATTGGGAAATCTGAGCACGGCTCTGGGCTCCAGCTCTGTGACTCACTGACTGTCTTCCTGGGCAAATCACTTGACCTTTGTGGGCCTTGATTTTCATGCCTGTAGTCTGTTTGCCAGTTGCCCTCCCTCTCTAGACTGTGAACTATGTGACTGCAGGGACAGGCCTCTCTGGCCCATTGCTGTAGGTGCTTAATAAGTGTCAAATGAACAGAGATAATAACAGACTTCACCTCCCTCCTCTCTTCCTTTTCAAACTTTTCTACTCTGGCTCACCTTAGGACTCAGCTAATCAATCCACAAAGGTCTGAGAGAGTAGTGGCAAAGCCTTCACTTGAGCTAGTGGTTTAATAGGCCCTGCTGTCTCTAAAGGAGGCCAGGAGAGAGGCACCTCAGGGCCCCTGACAGGGACAGATGGTATGGAGATGTGGGCTCCTCTGGCAACCCTAAATCATACCCTACTATGCCACCTCCAAGCAGGGGTAGCTGTGAGTGAGTGTGCCTTTGACCAGCAGGGACTGCAGCTTCATTACAAGCTGCCCTTCTCAGCTGAAAGGCAGTGTAAGCACTGAAGCCAGATGGTCTGGGTTCACATCCCAGCTTTACCACTTATCAGCCAAGAGACTACGGGCAAGGCATTGAACTTCTCAGGGCCAGTTTCCTTATCTATAAAATGCAGATAATGATAGTGTCTGCCTTGTAGGGATCGTGTGTTAATGCTCTGTATGTGGGGCTCGGTGCCTGTGGCTCAAGTGTCTAGGGCGCCAGCCACATACACCTAAGGTGGTGGGTTCGAATCCAGCC